>NC_141016.1:36292327-36749827 GCF_052327205.1 Somniosus microcephalus
GTTTAGGGCCAAGTAGCAATTGAGTTTGCTTTGGGTTTTTGTTGTTTCTGCCCAATATGACAGATATTTTTCCTTTTGCTTAGCGACGATTGTGTTGGGTCGAATTCTTTGTGTTACCCTGTCACTGTCCTGGGGCTGGTTATTGTTAGTATTGTTATTAGTTACTTTATTGAGTCCCAGGACTAGTTGACTGAGGGTATTCTTCTTTATGGTCAGCTCTTGGCATTTCAGGGCGTCGTAGTGATAGCATTGGGGGTTGCTCATTTGTAGGTGATTCCAAAATTTGGTGGCTCTTTTTTGGATAGTGATTATTAATGGGTATTGGCCTAGTTCCGCCCTGCATGCGTTGTTTACTGTTTTCCTTTGAGTCCGGAGGATACTTTTACAGAATTCCGCATGTAGGATCTCAATTGGGTGTTTGTCCCATTTTGCAAAATCTTGTTGTGTTAGTGGTCCCCAGACCTCACTGCCATAGAGTGCAATTGGTTCAATTACTGATTTGAAAATTTTGAGCCAAATGCTAATTGGGATTTCTATTTGGATTGATTTTTTGATGGCATAGAAAGCCCTTCTTGCTTTCTCTTTCAGTTCATTCTCAGCCAGTTTGAAGTTTCCTGTACAACTGATTTTTAAGCCCAAGTATGTGTAGTGAGTGGTTTGTTCAATTTTGGTTGTTCCTACTGTGAAATTTATTGTGGGTCCATGTTGTTTGGATCTTTGCTGGAACACAAGGACTTTGGTTTTTTGGAGATTTATTGTCAGGGCCCAAGTCTGGCAGTACGACTCCAGCAGGTCCAGGTTCTGCTGTAGACCCTCCTTAGTTGGTGACAGCAGAACCAGGTCGTCGGCATAGAGGAGGAATTTAACCTTGGATTCATATAGGGTGAGGCCGGGTGCTGTAGATTGTTCAAGTAGTTTTGCCAATCCATTAATGTAAATATTAATGAGTGTCGGTGAGATTGGCGAGCCCTGCGTCACCCCCCGCCCCTGTGGGAAGTACTTTGTTTGTTTGTCTCCAATTTTAACTGCACATTTATTGTTTGTATACATTGATTTAATTACATCATATATTTTCCCTCCTACCCCGCTTTCGATAAGTTTCAGGAATAAACCGTCATGCCAGATGGAGTCGAAAGCCTTCTGGAAATCTACAAAGCATGCGTAGATTTTGCTTTTGTTATGGTGAACGTGTTTGTCAATTAGGGTCTGTAGGGTGAAGATATGATCGGATGTTCTATAGTTTGGCAGGAATCCAATTTGGCTTTTACTCAAGACATTGTGCTCTTCAAGGAAGTTTATAAGTCTTTTGTTTATGATGCTACAGAATACCTTCCCCAGGTTACTGTTTACACAGATGCCTCGATAGTTGTTTGGGTCGATTTTGTCCCCACTTTTGTATATGGGTGTTATGAGTCCTTTGTTCCAGATGTCTGGGAAATAACCGACACTCAGAACTAAGTTGAAGAGTTTTAGGATAGCCAGTTTCAGTTTGTCGTCTGCGTGTTTAATCATCTCGTTTAGTATGCCGTCTGTCCCGCAAGCTTTTCCTGGTCGCAGGTCCTTGAGTTTTTCAAGAAGTTCTTTTTCTGTTATTATGGCGTCTAGCGGGTTTTGGTTATCTTTTATGGCCATTTCAAGCTTTTCAAGTTTTTTGCGTATTTGGTGTTGCTCTGGTCCTAGTGTGTTTTTCTGGTATAATTTTTCAAAGTGGTTTACCCATGTGTCCCCATTTTGAATGGACAAATCGTCGTGTTGTTTTTTGTGTAGTGTTTTCAAGTTGTCCCAGAAACAATTCGACTCAATGGATTCCTCCATGGAGCTGAGTGTATTCTTAATAAATTGCTCTTTTTTGGTCCTGAGTGTGTTTCTGTATTGTGTTAGCGTCTGACAATAAGTAAGGCGTAATTCCTCGTTTTCTGGATGTCTGTGTTTTTGGTTTGATAGTTTTCTAAGTTTTTTCCTCATGTTATGGCAATCATGGTCAAACCATTTTTCATAGTTTTTTGTTTTGGGTTTGTTCTTGCGAGCTTTCAAGTTTGCATTTGTTGCCAAATTATCAAAAATATTGTTTAGTTTACTAACTGCCCGGTTTACGCCTTCTTTATTGTGAGTGTATATGTTATCCAGAAAGGTGTCTAAGAGAGCTTGAGTTGATGCATTGCTAATTGTTTTCTGGTATTTTTCCGTGTCGTTTTTGGCCCATCTGTACGATTTTTTGGTGTTGTACAGTTTACTGGGTTGTGTTTCTATGTTGTTTGTTTCTGTCTTTTTGAGAAACATAGTAATTTGACTGTGATCTGACAGTGTTGTTTGTGGTTTGACTGTGAATGCTCTGAAAGAGGATGGGTCCAAGTCTGTAATCATATAGTCTACTGTGCTGCAGCCAAGAGGTGAGCAGTAGGTCGATCTTCCTAGGAGGTCTCCTATGAACCTACCATTGACAATGTACAGACCCAGGTTTCGACAGAGCTGTAGTAGCTGTTTACCGTTGGTATTTGACTGCTTGTCGCAGTTATGCCTGTATGGAAGGGAAGGGATGTCAAAGTGGTTATTCCCGAATACGTAATTGTTTCCCTGATTATTGGTGAAGTCTGGTTCTTCGCCCGTTCTTGAATTGAGGTCCCCACAGATCAACACGTTCCCCTGGGCCTGGTATTGGATAATTTCCCCCTCCATGTTGGAGAAGGTGTCCTCTTTGTAGTACGGGGAATCGATTGGAGGGATATAAAGTGCGCAAATGTAAACATCTTGGGTGTTTGAGATAATCTCCCTCTCAAGTTTGAGCCACATATGGTTTTCGCCCTTTTTTATAAATTTGATGTAATTCTTAAGTTCTGTTTTAAACCAGATCAGTATGCCTCCGGAGTCTCTGCCTTGGGTTACACTTGGTAATTTATTGGAGGGGACCACTAGCTCAGTGTACCCTTGGGGACAGCCGGTGTGTCCTTTTCCTTTAAACCAAGTTTCCTGTAAAATGATAATATCTAGATCTTTAGTTTCCTCTATGAACTCTGGGGTCCTACTCTTCACTTCTCGCAGTGAAGAGCGTAGACCTTGGATATTCCAGGTCGAAATATATAAGGATTTCATGTTAAGTTTTATCTTTTTCTATGATAGGTTAAAGAGTGGTACGTGTTTGTCGTGTCTAAGTGTGGGGAAAAAAAAGATCACCCCAGTTGTCTACAAAAGTTAATACAATTTGGTTACAGTTCTTTCTATTAATTAGTCCTTGATCCATAAGGCGGAAGTAGATGCTGCTGCACATCTGCTTATTGTCTCTTAATGGATTGTTTCTGTCTCTTCCCCCCAGTCGCTCTCTCTTCCCCCCAGTCACTCTCTCTCTTCACCCCAGTCGCTCTCTCTCTTCCCCCCAGTCGTTCTCTCTCTTCCCCCCCAGTCGCTCTCTCTCTCAATACCAACAACAACATGCCCTCTCAAAAGCCTCGGCACCGCCGGGCATCTATATATATAAAAGGATAGATCTGTCTGTCTGTCTGTCTGTCTGTCCTTCGGTGTGTCTGTCCAGCTATACACTCTAAAGTTATAGAGCATACCGACACGTGCGTTACATCAAAAGATAGCTTACGATTCCGATACGGTCATAAGCGTATTTACTTTTCGGCGAGAAAGAAATTGCGGCCGCTGTATCAAAAAAAGTCCAAATTCCGATCATTAGCATCTCATTATCCGCTCATTAGCATAGAGTGACATTAAGGTCGACCAATCGTACGGTCGAGCGACCCGATGGTCGACCAATCGCTGCGTGGCGGGGGCGGTTTCGTCGCGCATGCGGGCGGGCCCTCCTAGAGTCGAGTGACAGGACGATTGACCAATCCTATGCTTCGGTGACCTGATGGTCGACAAATCGGTGCGTGTGTGGGCAGGCCTTATCCTTCTGAACCGAGGTGAGCCGCCACCATCTTGATTCCAAACTTTACATTTCTTTTTCCCTCATTCTGCCTCTATTAAAAAAAAAGTTGCTTTTGAAACAAATATTTTTTTTATTTAAAGCTAATTACTTTCTAAATCTTTTATCTAATCTCATTAATTTTCCTACCTTTCCCAGTTTTTGCAGGTAGGCCTCGAAGCCTGGGCGTCTGTTGCCAGCCATGCTGGACCCGAGGCAATTGTATTGTGTCAAGCTCCTTCCACACATCACCCCCCGCTGGGCCCGATTCCGAACCAGCGGCCAGCCATCTTGGTAAAGGCTGGCTGGGCTCACTGCAAGCTCCTGGCGCTTCATTTGGGGGGGGGCGGGGCTCGGGAGGGGAGGCGGAGTGGAGAGGGAGACCCTGGCAACCGGGCTCGCCACCCGCAATCGGCCATCTCAAGCCGCTCAGGCCCAGGCCCGGTCCCGGAGATCGGGAGGCGGAGAGGGGAGGAGGGTTACCAAGGCAACCGGGCCCGGCCAGCGGCAATCGGCCGTCTCAAGCCGCCTGGCCCAGCCTCGGGAGGGCGGGGCTTGGGCTGACTGGGGCGCTGTGCTCGACATGTCAGTGCGTGGGGTGGCACGGAGCTCAGCGGAGCCATCACCGGAAGAGCGGAGACAGTCTGCTGGCTCCCCCCTCACTTTCGCCCCCCCACCTTGCCCCACCTCCCCCACCCCTCCCCTCCTCTCCCCCTCACCCCCTCCCCCTCTCCCCCACTCCCCCTCCCATCCCCCGCTACCCCCCTCTCCCTCCCCCCTTCCCACTCCCCCTCCCCTCCCCCCCGCCTTCTCCCCCTCCCCCACTTCCCCCCTCCCCCTTCACCCCGCCCGCTCCCCTTCCCTACCCTCCCATCCCCTTTCCCCCTCCCCTCCCTTCCCCTGCCTCCCCTCCCCTTCCCTCCCTTTCCCCCTCCCCACCCTTTCCCCTCCCCTCCCTTTCCCCCCTCCCTTTCCCCCCTCCCCTCCCTTTCCCCCCTCCCCTTCCCCACTCCCCTTTCTCCCCCCCTCCACCCTCCCCCTCCCCTCCCGTCTTCCACCCCTGCCCCCCTCCCCATTCCTCCCTCCCCCTCCCCTTCCCCTCCCCCTCCTTCTCCCCCTCCCCACCCCCTCCCCTTTCCCCTCCCTCCACCCCTCCCCCCTTCCCCCCTCCCCTCCTCCCCTCCCCCCTTCCCCCTCCCCTCCCCCTTCCCCCATTCCCTCCCCTTTCCCCCCTCCCCTTTCCCCCATCCCCCCCTTTCCCCCCTTTCCCCCCTCCCCTTCCCCCCTTCCCCCCTCCCCTTCCCCCCTCCCCTTCCCCCCTTCCCCCATTCCCCCCTTTCCCCCCCTTCCTTCCCCCCAGTCGCGCTCTCTTTCCCCCAGTCGCTCTCTCTCTTCCCCCCAGTCGCTCTCTCTCTTCCCACCAGTCTCTCTCTCTCTCTTCCCCCCAATCGCTCTCTCTCTTCCCCCCAGTCGCTCTCTCTCTTCCTCCCAGTCGCTCTCTCTCTTCCCCCAGTCGCTCTCTCTCTTCCCCCCAGTCGCTCTCTCTCTTCCCCCCAGTCGCGCTCTCTCTTCCCCCCAGTCGCGCTCTCTCTTCCCCCCAGTCGCTCACTCTCTTCGCCCCAGTCGCTCTCTCTCTTCCCCCCAGTCACTCTCTCTCTCTCTTCCAACAACAACATGCCCTCAAAAGACCCTCGGCACTGCTGGGCACTTCAGCTAGTTATTATATATAATAAACACCCCCACCGGGAGCAGTAAATACCTGACACTCGGCACATTTACAATGCAGACAGAACAAGTTTCCATTGAGATTTGCCCCAAAGCCGCAGTGATTGAGCTGACCGGCTGGAAATGTCACAATCTCAATCCAACTCTCCATTCTCAACCCAAAAGCCGCTACCGGGCATGCGCCGTGAGCCCGGCTCTGCGCCTGCGCTCATCGCTTGTTGTGCGATCTGATATTATCCACAGACTGTGAATCTGAGACTGGGGAGGGAGGTTTCTCAGCCTCGGGGAGCCTGGGCAATGGGTCCGCGGTTACTGTGGGCAGCACGGGAGGAACTACACTGTAAGACCCCACAGCTGCCTGAATTTACTATTTTGACACTTAGATAGATAATGAAACGGCAATAAGGACAGAATCTTAGAGAAGATCAGTAAACGGTTCCAATAAATACACACCATCCCATGGAACTGCTGGTAAAAGAGTGGAGAATTCTCCTGCAAGCCTTGCCCATATCTCACGCCCCGTCACTGTTAACACAGATGTATTATCTATTTACTCCATTTGCTGGTCGTGGCATCATGCTGTGCTCAACATGTCCCTGAAAAATGCCGGTATAGAGGCTGGTGAATGGATGTTAATTTCCCAGAAGGATTATATTAGAACAATTCACCCAACAAGTAAGTACACAGAGGTGTACAGGACCGGGAATACCTGGATATCTGGAGCTTCTGCTGCTCCTGGATATTTCCCAGCCCTCGGTCCGTTTTTCTTCAGGTCTTTATCCATGTCACTCTTGAATTTGCCGAATCTGATTACTGCATATCTCGCGATTCAGTTTAAGTCCTCCCACTACTCAGCACTCTGAAAGATCCGTCCGTGTGAGTGAGCTAAACGCCTCACCAGCCCACAATAATTAGACACTTCCTCTATTTTGTGACCGAAACATTTGATTTAATTTCATCAACATTTCACCGTCTTAGTGCCGATAATGTTGCCGTCCCTGGTTTAAATTTTCAACGTTCAAATGAAAACCACCGGATAGATGGGACTATCTAAAAACATTCATAATATACACGGCGATAAGACAGGAATTGATAACAACAACATTTCCCCTCACATGTTGACACAATGAAGCCAGTGTTTAAGGTCTGTCTCACCTGACTAAATAAACGGGACAATCGGATTATTGATGAGATTACAGAAACTCTCACCACATTTTAATAAAAAAGCGCCTTAAATTGCTCACTGTTTATTTCAATATAATTGGCAGGAAGTGCCAAGCCCAGACTGGTGAATGGGAGCAGTCCCTGTGCGGGGAGACGAGAGATTTACGGGACTGGAACCTGGAGCACAGTTTGCGGTGATGGGACCTGGTTCTTACCGAATGCGGAAGCTGTTTGTAACGAGCTGGGCTGTGGCTCTGCAGCAGCAGCGCCGCTTGATGCTCACTTTGGAGAAGGATCAGGGCCTGTTATTGGTCCGCCTGGCTGCGGACACGAGCGGGATGTTGGAGTAATCTGTTCAGGTACAAACTGATTGTTATGGAAACATACGGGTTACCAACAAGTAGTGTGCGGCCGCCTCGAGTCGATAGCGAAAGATTAGAAATATTCTCATCTCGATAAACGGGAGCGGGGGGGGAGGGGAAATTTAAACAGCGTTTAGTTTTACATTTCTTCACTTTCAGTTGAAAAGACAGAATGTTCTACACATGGCCGTTATAATTCACTGCTAACATTGGCTGATTTGTCCAATCATAAGTTAGTTGCTATTTTTCAATCCTATTACCTTGACGGGACACTACAGATAGGTCAGTGAACCGCGACTCTTAGACGGAATGTTCAATTTCCTGCCACGTGCAGCTAAAATGTCTTGATCAGTGCAGAGAATAGGGCAGTTTCACAGAGCTGAGAAGGGGTCGGCATTTGATCCCCCTGCTGCTGAGCGGGCCCTCACTGCACCTTGTGCCCAGCGGTCTCAGTGCCTTTAATAAAGTTCCTGTTGTGTGGACTTTCCTTATATCTCCTGCTGAGTGGTTTTCACTGCACCAGCTATTGACTGGGGTTTCCCTGCACCAGCTATTGACTGGGTTTTCCCTGCACCAGCTGTTGACTGGGTTTTCACTGCACCAGCTAGTGACTGGGGTTTCCCTGCACGAGCTATTGACTGGGTTTTCCCTGCACCAGCTGTTGACTGGGTTTTCACTGCACCAGCTATTGACTGGGGTTTCCCTGCACCAGCTATTGACTGGGTTTACCCTGCACCAGCTGTTGTCTGGGCTTTCACTGCACCAGCTGTGGGGTGGGTTTCCACTGCTCCAGCTGTTGACTCGGCTTTCCCTGCACAAGCTGTTGACTGGGCTTTCACTGCACCAGCTGTTCACTGGGTTTTCACTGCACCAGATGTTGACTGGGTTTTCACTGCTCCAGATATTGACTAGTTTTCCCTGCACCAGCTGTTAACTGGGTTTTCACTGCTCCAGTTGTTGACTGGGTTTTCACTGCACCAGATGTTTACTGGGTTGTCACTGCTCCAGCTGTTGACTGGGTTGTCACTGTTCTGCTGTTGACTGGGTTTTCACTGCTCCAGCTGTTGACTGGGTTTTCACTGCTCCAGATGTTGACTGGGTTTTCACTGCAACATCTATTGACTGGGTTTTCACTGCACCAGCTATTGACTGGGTTTGCACTGCTCCAGCTGTTGTCTGGGTTTTCACTGCTGCAGCTAGTGACTGGGTTTCCACTGCTCCAGATATTGACTGGGTTTTCACTGCTCCAGCTAGTAACTGGGTGAGCACTGCTCCAGCTGTTGACTGGGTTTTCACTGCTCCAGCTGTTGACTGGGTTTTCACTGCTCCAGCTATTGACTGGGTTTCCACTGCTCCAGATATTGACTCGGTTTTCACTGCTCCAGCTGCTGACTGGGTTTTCACTGCTTCAGCTGTTGAGTGGGCAGTCACTGTTCGAGTGACAATTGTGGTCTTACCTCACCCTTTAATTAAAACGATAAAGTTAGAAATCACAGGAAGAATAATACAAATATGTTCTGCTTTTAACAATCTGTGGGGAAGCGATAATAAACGAGGGCTAGAAATTAATTATAGCTCAGGAGTTGGCGGTGGCATTAGCAAAGTTGGAGAATTAGCGCCAGGCACTAATGCTTTGGACTGCATGCAAAATTCGTGCTCTCTGTTCAAAGAAATGATTGGAGTCCTAAGTCAAGTCTTAAAACCCAAACTCATTGGCGTTACATTCAAAGGGTGGGCTGTGCCTGGCAAGGTGACTAGAGTCAGGGACCTGCTCGATGGCGGAGGAGCGGGATGGATGGTGCGGTGCCTGTCTTGGGCCAATGTCCGGCTCGCGGTCAAGGCAATCAAGTCGGTGAAAGTGGCACTGGGCCCCGGCTCCACTAGGTGTATCGAGGCGGCTCGGGCACGTGGGGCGATCCCGTCCGAGCTTTCCCCCATTCGGACAGAATTCCTCATCGGCACCCAGCCCCGAAACTCCCCTCGGGAACCGGCACCTCACAACTTGAGCCATCTCGAGGAAATACAATCCATGCCTTTTCATTCCGCACAGAGGTGTTTCCTGTACGGGCTGCTCCTGCACACTCTCCACTTTGCCATCTTCGCCTGATGTCCGGACATGCCTTGGCATGCTGTCTTGTCTGCTGGTGGAGGCGGAGTTCCCCAATGGAGGGCTCTCTACGCGGGAGTCCTCCCTTGTTCTATCAGGGACTTGGCCTGGAGGGTGTTGCACGGAGCAGTCCCCTGCAATTTGGTTTTAAATAGGTTCACGGACTCCCAGGCTGCCTGCATTTTCTGCGGCCTGGACGAGTCAATATTTCATGTTTACACGGAATGTGAGAGGTTGCAGCCCCTCTTTCATTACCTGAAGTGGCTGCTCCTCGATTTTTGTTTGCACTTCCGTCCCACGTTCTTGATCTACGGTCAGCTGGTGCGAAGTGGAGCGGGCAGGTTGGAGGACCTCCTCGTGGGTCTGCTCCTGGGCCTGGCTAAAAAAGCCATCAATTGGTCCAGTCAGCGGCCGGTCGAGGGGGTCGATGAGCCCGATTGCCTGCCTCTCTTCCGTGGCCATGTTCGCGCCAAGGTGGCCTTGGATATGGAGCACGCGGTGTCCGCCGGCAAGCTTGAGCACATCCGCGACTGGTGGGCACCATGGGGACTGGAGTGCATATTATATTCGGACAACACAATTTTAATTTGATTTGTTAAGGTTTATTTAAAGTTTGGTTAATTTACAGGTAATTTGTTTTTGGTCCAATCAAAAGAGTACACTCAAAGAGTGGGCTGTGACTGGCAAGGTGACTAGAGTCGGGGACCTGCTCGATGGCAGAGGAGTGGGCTGGATGGCGCTGGAGGACCTGACGCGGCACCTGTCTTGGGCCAACGGCCGGCTCGTGGTCAAAGCCATCGAGTCGGTGAAAGTGGCACTGGGCCCCGGCTCCACTAGGTGTATCGAGTTGGCTCAAGCACGTGGGGTGATCCCGTCCGAGCTTTCTCCCGTTTGGACAGAATTTCTCATCGGCGCCCGGCCCTGAATCTCCCCTCAGGAACCGGCCACCTCACAACTTGAGCCATCACGAGGAAATACCCTCCGTGCCTTTTCATTCTGCACGGAGGTGTTTCCTGTATGGGCTGCTCCTGCACACTCTCCACTTTGCCATCTTCGCCTACCGTATGGACACGCCTTGTCATGCCATCTTGCAGTCCGGCGGAGGCGGAGGCCCCAAATGGAGGGCTCTCTATGCGGGAGTCCTCCCTTTTTCAATCGGGGACTTGGCCTGGAGGGTGTTGCACGGAGCAGTCCCGTGCAATATGGTTTTCAATAGGTTCATGGACTCCCAGGCTGCCTGCATTTTCTGCGGCCTGGAAGAATCCGTGTTTTATGTCTATGCAGAATTTGAGATGTTGCAGCCCGCCTTTCCCTACTTGAAGGGGCTGCTCCTCGATTTTTGGCTGCACTTCAGTCCCACGCTCTTGGTCTACTGTCACCCGGTGCAGAGGGGAGCGGGCAGGTTGGAGGACCTCCTCGTGGGACTGTTCCTTGGCCTGGCTAAAAAAGCCATCATTTGGTCCAGGCAGTGGGCGGTCGAGGGGGTCTTTCAGCCAAATTGCCTGCCTCTCTTCCACGGCCATGTTTGCGCCTGGGTGGCCCTGGAGATGGAGCACGTGGTGTCCACCGGCACGCTTGAGTACATTCGTGACCGGTGGGCGCTGCAGAGACTGGAGTGCGTTACCAAACCGGACAACACAATTTTAATTTAAGTTGTTAAGGTTCATTTAAAATTTTATTAGTTACAGTTTATTTGTTTAAGCCCCTAATCCAAAAGAGTACACTCAAAGGGTGGGCTGTGCCTGGAAATGTGACTAGAGTCGGGGACCTGCTCGATGGCGGAGGAGCAGGCTAATGGCGCCACAGGAGCTGGCGCTGTGCCTGTCTTGGGCCAACGTCTGGCTCACAGTCAAAGCCATCGAGTCGGTGAAAGTGGCACTGGGCCCCGGCTCCACTGGCTGTATCGAGGTGGCTCAAGCACATGGGGCAATCCCGTCCAAGCTTTCCCACATTCAGATGGAATTCCTCATCGGCGCCTGGCCGCAAAAGTCCCCTTGGGAACCGGCGCCTCACAACTTGAGCAGTCTCGAGGAAATATCCTCCGTGCCTTTTCATTCCGCACGGAGGTGTTCCCTGTATGGGCTGCTCCTGCACACTCTCCACTTTGCCATCATTGCCTGCCATCCGGACACGCCTTGGTGTGCCATCTTGCCATCCGGTGGAGACTGAGGCACCCAATGGAGGGCTCTGTATGCGGGAGTCCTCCCTTGTTCAATCGGGGACTTGGCCTGGAGGGTGTTGCACGAAGCAGTCCCGTGCAATATGGTTTTAAATAGCTTCATGGACTCCCAGGCTGCCTGCATTTTCTGCAGCCTGGAGGAGTCCGTGTTTCATGTCTATGCAGAATGTGAGAGGTTGCAGCCCCTCTTTCACTACCTGAAGAGGCTGCTCCTCGATTTTTGGCTGCACTTCAGTCCCACGCTCTTGATCTTTGGTCACCCGGTTTGGAGGGGAGCGGGCAGGTCAGAGGACCTCCTCATAGGACTGCTCCTGGGCCTGGCCAAAAAAGCCATCAATTGGTGCAGGCAGCGGGCGGTCAAGGGGATTGTTCGGCCCAATTGCCTGCCACTCTTCCGCGTCCATGTTCGCGCCCGGGTGGCCCTGGAGATGGAGCACACAGTGTCCACCGGCACGCTTGAGGCTGTTTGCGACCGATGGGCGGTGCGGGGACTGGAGTGCATTATCAATTTGAAGAACCAAATTTTATTTTGATTTGTTAAGTTTTCACAGAATCACAGAATCACAGAAACCCCACAGTGCAGATAGAGGCCATTTCGGCCCATCGAGCCTGCACCGACACATATCCCACCCGATCCCCGTAACCCCTACACCAACACATATCCCAGCCTATCCCCGTAACCCCACGTATTTAATCCCCCTAACACTAAGGGTCAATTTATCATAGCCAATCAACCTAACCCGCACATCTTTGGACTGTGGGAGGAAACCGGAGCACCCGGAGGAAACCCACGCAAACACGGGGAGAATGTGCAAACTCCACACAGACAGTCGCCCGAGGCCGGATTCGAACCCGGGCCCCTGGCTCTGTGTTATTTAAAGCTTTATTAATTTACAGTCAATTTGTTTAAGCACCCAATCAAAAGACTACACTCAAAGGGTTTACCAATACTGACTGTAGTCTAATCGCAAATCATCATTGTCACAGGCTACTTTCACTTCTTAAAGGGGAGGTTCATTGTTGCTGCAGCACCTCATTCTCAGCATTGCTGGCTGTGCAGCTGCCTCAGCAAGCAGAAACAGAACAAGGAGAAGCAGCCAAAGGACTGAACCAGGTGTGCTCATGTCAGATCCATGTCCCAGGGAGAGAGCCGCAGTTTCTCCGATGAAGAATTGGAGGCATTGCTTTTTGCTGTGGAGAGACGGAGGCTGGTGCTCTACCCAGAAAGTGGCAGGAGGCCCTCATCACAAGTCTTGCATACCATGTGGAGGGAGGTAGCGGAATACATCTTGGGCAGTACTGTGGTCCCCAGAATCGACACACAGTGGAGGAAGAAATTTAACTACCTCACTCGGGTGGTCAGAGTGAACAAATGCTTCAACAAATGCAACAGAGCGCCATCGATTCCATAATCTTCACACACTGCCCAAAGTATCGGCGCCGTTGTGGGGGGAGGGGGTGGCGGGTGGGTTGATGGCGAGATTTGCCCCACGGCGCTGGAATCGCCGTGGCTCACCCCAGTGATAATGCTCTAGCAGGAGGTGATAAGGTATAGAATTTCTCCCCCTATAATTTTCACCGGATAATACAGAGATTACCCAGCGAGTTGGATATTTGCACACCTGGGGAACGACCTGATTGCAATGATTTTTGAACCTTCCGGAATTTCAACTTCACAACAGTGTCCTCCGGTCAATCCAAATACTCCAGAGGCAGACGTAAGTTTACTTTTGATTACATTTGCTCTCTTTTTATTAACTATTTCCTGCAACAATCTAAGACATTACAACGGCTCTGTTCCTTTCTAATTCTGAAACAGCTGAACCAGTGAACACTACTCACCTCCTGAAGCCCAAAGATTACAAGTTTTCCACAGCCCAGATACTGCTTTCTGTGACAGGAACAGCGACCAATGCCCAACATTATGAACATGACAATATTTGAACCATTACATATAATCACTGTCGGGTTCCTCTACATAATAAACATTCTGCCAAGGAATGACGGAAAAACTGCACCGTTAGAAAGAGCAGGGATAATCAGCAATGTTTAAATATATTATTATTTTTAATACCCAATTCACTTCCAGTAAAAGCAGCAGTAGAATCCAGCAACGATTGATTAATTTATTATATTTAATCCCATCTCAAATTCCACTAAAAAATATTTTTAAACAATTGATACTGTTGTTATACCTCAAGAAAGGAATATTAAACACAGCAGAGTTTCATTATTTAGTTAATTTAACAGTCAATGTATAACCCGGAAAAGCAAAACACAACCACTGAAGCGCTTGATTTTTAAGTATATATGGATAGCTAGCTGGCTATAGAAGAGAAAACAGAGTAGGGGTTAACTGTAGTTACTCAGTTTGGCAAATGGTGGGAAGAGGCGTTCCACAAGGAGCGGTGCTGCGACTTCAGTTGTTCACCATTTACATTAATGATTTGGAATCGGGAGCACAATTTTAAATTTGCAGAGGACACAAAATTATGCGTTATCTTAATGTTGTATAGAACTTTTGTGAGACCACACTTGGAGTACTGAGAACATTTCTGATCTCCATATTATAAAAAGGATATAGAGGCACTGGAGAAGGTGTAAACAAGATATACTAGATTGATCCCAGAACTGAGAGGTTATATCTATCAAGAAAGATTGAATAGACTGGCGCTCTTTTCTGTAGACAAGAGAAGACTGAGGGGTGACCTGATAGAGGTCTTCAAGATTATGAAAATGTTTGATAGGGTAGGGGTAGAGAAGGTGATTCCACTTTATGACTAAGACCAGAACTAGAGGCCATAAATATAAGATAGTCACTAATAAATCCAAAAGGGAATTGAGAACAAACTTATTTACCCAGAGAGTGGTGAGTATTTGGAACTCGTTACCACAGGGAGTACGTGAGGTGAATATCATAGATTCATTCAAGCAGAAGCTACATAAGCGCAGGAGGGAGAAAGGAATAGAAGGATATGTTGATGGGGTGAGGTGAGGAGTGGTGGGAGGAGCCTATTGTGGAGCATAAACACTGGTATGGGCCTGTTGGGCCGAATGGCCTGTTTCTGTGCTGTAAATAATTTATAACTTTGTAATTATATTGAATCATCCCGTCACAATCGGTTAATAGAGCAATAAAAAACTTGCATCATTTAATTATTCTGTAGAGTTTCTCTCCAATGTCTAAAGGGGCAGAATTAATAATTGTTTAATCAGTTATAGACAACCTCACATCCCAGGGAATGAGCAGTTTGGAATTGGCCGTTCATTATATACATCGGCCGATTTCACATTTCATTGACTTCAGTACAAAAGGAAAATCAGGCGAAGTGAATATTTGCCTTTCAGTTCCATGTTGCCCGGATCACGCCATCGCCCAAAGTTAAAATGACTCCATGGTGATCTTTCTTGGTTTAAATCTGAGCATGTGCTTCATCAATTGCAGATATTGTTCATGGGACAGAAACAAACTGAACCACCTCTGACGAATTAATTCCAAGTTTGCAGATCCAATGTTTACATTTGTGCAATAATGTGAAATCGACAACAGCAATTATGCTCCCCATTTTATGTGTCTCCGGATTTTTATTTCTATAGACATCAGTGGATATAAAAATAAGGGGAGATGTAAAATGAGCTGCAGATTCACTATCACAGATTTATATCATCAAGCCAAGTCAATATTCCCCTAAATCACTGAAATTAGAATAGAGAAGTGTGTGTGAAAAAAAGACTGTTATTTCAACCGGGTTTCAGTCAGTCTAATACAAACTGACAATACTCCACCTGTTGGGAGTTGGACTTGAAAGAAAGAAAGAAATTCCTGGATTTATATAGCGCCTTTCACGACCACTGGACGCTCCAAAGCGCTTTACATTTCAAGGTGGAGTAACTGTTGTAATGTGGGAAACGCGGCAGCCAGTTTGCGCCCAACGATGACCACGAACAGCAATGTGATAATGACCAGATAATCTACTTTTGTTATGTTAGTTGAGGGATAAATGTTGGCCAGGACACCGGGGATAACTCCCCTGCTCTTCTTCGAAATAGTGTCAGGCGATCTTTTACATCCACCTGACCAGACGGTGTCTCGGTTTAACATCTCATCCACAAGAGAGCTGCACCACCGACAGTGCAGCTCTCGCTCAGCACTTCATTGGAGTGTCAGCCTAGCTGTATGTGCTCATGTCCCTGGAGTGGGACTGCGAACCCACAACCTCCGACTCAGAGGCGAGTGTGCTACCAACTGAGCCACAGGTGAAACTGATGATAAATATATGGCCCAAAGCTTCAGAGAAGCGAGGAAAGTGTGCGTGCAGCTTGACGTGGTAATTCAAGAGAACCTGCCACAAGGCATGCAAAATGGATGCGCGGCGGCCTGGGGGAGCGCGCCATAATATAATCAAGTGGATTGTTACCTGCGATTTTGAACTACGTAAGGCCAGGAACATGGAATGTTGCTTAAACTGATTCACTGCAAAGGACCTACGAAGGGGTTTATTCAAATTATTTTGAGGTAGCGGAGTTGGGCAGCAACACGTGGGCAATTACAGCACCTTTAGGTAAATGATGCTGGTCATAGAGTAAACACAAACCTAGGTTCAGAAGAAATAGAACCATGAACAATGATGATCATAAATACAACAACCAGTGATTCAGAAGTGAAATAGACAAAGAAAGGTAGAAATTGATCTTAGGCAGGAGCCTAAAATGCGCAAGAGCGACCGTGCCCCGCTTTACACTCCGCCCAATGTTATTTTGCAATGAAGTGGCCCGTTTTGTGCTTCCACCCAAGAACAATTTCACCTCCAATAATTGTGAAAAAAAGAATCTAACGTAATTCAAAACTTTGTAAAAAGGCGGGCACAGAGATTATCAGGAACATGGAATTGAGCGGCGCAGATCCACAAAAGATAACAATGAGAAGTTCAGAAATGTAACATAAAGGCTGAGAAGACGCTAATATGGTCAAAAGGATGGATTGGTGATTATAAAGTAGATGATACACTAAACGATGACCTCCCCAAGCCCCAGTAATTGTTCAGTAACAATGCAATTATTTACCTATTTCGGCAAACAACCCGCAGCTTTGAGAAAAGCATAGGTGCTCAAAACTAACAATGACCCAGGACTGGATGGTGTTTATCCACGGGAGAGAAAGAGGACACGGATCAATATTGCGAGTGGTGACCGTCATTATGAGGCATTTGGGAAGCTCCAGGATGCCGGGAGCGAAAGTGATCCGAGCCAGCAGGATTAGAATGATTGTTCGGTTAAACAGTAAATGAGCACTGGCAGGCCTCCACAGAGGAGATAGTTCGAGTACAGACTAGTCACGTACCTATGAGGGAAAAAGGAAGGGCATCCAAGACTAGAGCTCCCTGGATAACTAAAGATAGAGATTTCAATTAAACAGAAAAAGGAGGCTTGTGATAGCTGACAGGTTCATAATTTAGTAGAGAGCAAAGCTGAATACAAAAAGTACAGGGAGAACTGAAAAAGGAACTTAGGGAGTCAAAGTGAGCACATCAGTATAGATTAGTGGGTAACATACAAGTTACCATAAAAGAATTTTCTAAACATATAAATAGTAAAATAGTATTCAAATGAAGCATGGGCCCAATTACGCATCAAAATAAAATCTTCTTGTAGAGGCAGAGGGCATGGCTTAGGTAATAACTGAGTAGTTTGCATCTGGCTTCACTAAATAAGAGGATGCCACCAATGTCACAGTGAAGGAGGAGGTAGTAGAGCAATTGAATAGGATAAAAATAAAGAGGATGCATTAAAATGTTGGCAGTGCTCAAAGTAGATAAGTCACCGGGCCTGAATGTGATGTAAGGTTGGAAATTGAGGAAGCTCCGACCCCAATCTTCCAATCCTGCTTAGATATGGGAGTGGGGTCAGAGGACTGGACGACAGAAAATGCTATACTCCTCTTCAAAAGGACTGAGGGATAAGCGCGGCAACTCAAGCCAGTCAACCTAATGCTGGTGGAGGGGACTGTTTTAGAGACAATAATCCACAACACAGTGAATTTGCACTGGGGAAAATATGAGTTAATGAATGAAAGTCTGTATGGATTTGTTAACATAGAAACATAGAAGATAGGAGCAGGAGTAGGCCATTCGGCCCCTCGAGCTTGCTCGGTCATTCAATGCGATCATGGCTGATCATCCAAATTCAGTGCCCTGTCCCTGCTTTCTCCCCATATCCCTTGATCCCTTTAGCCTTAAGAAATATATCCAACTCCTTCTTGAATATATTTAATGAATTGGCCTCCACCGCCTTCTGTGGAGGAGAATTCCACAGGTTCACAGCTTTCAGGGTAAATAAATTCCTCCTCATTTCTGTACTAAATGGCTTACCCCTTTTCTTTAGACTGTGACCCCTGGTTCTGGACTCCCCGACCATCGGGAACATCCTTCCTGCATCTCGTCTGTCCAGTCCTGTCAGAATTTTATAAGTTTCAATGAGATCCCCTCTCATTCTTCTAAACTCCAGCGAGTATAAGCCCAATCGACCCAATCTCTCCTCAAAGTCATTCCTGCCATCGCAGGTATCAGCCTGGTGAATCTTTGCTGAACACCTTGCATGGCAAGAAGATCCTTCCTGAGATAAGGCGACCAAAACTGCACACAATACTCAAGTTGTGTGGTCTCACCAAGGCCCTGTACAACTGCAGCAAGACATCCTTGTTCCTGTACTCAAACCCTCTCGCTACGAAGGCCAACATACCATTTGCCTTCTTAACTGCCTGCTGCACCTGCATGCTTACCTTCAGAGACTGGTGCACAAGGACACCCAGGATTCGTTACACTTCCCCCTCTCCCAATCCATGGCCATTCAGATAATAATCTGCCTTCCTGTTTTTGACACAAAAGTGGATAACCTCGCATTTATCCACGTTATATTGCATCTGCCATGATGCTGCCCAATCACACAACCTGTCCAAATCATCCTGGCGTTCCTCGGCTTCCTCTTCACAGGACACACGCCCACCAAGCTTTGTGTCGTCTGCAAACTTGAGGATATTACATCTAGTTCCCTTGTCTAGATCATTAATATATGTTATGAATAGCTGCGGTCCAATGACCGATCCTGCGGTATCCCACCAGTCACTGCCTGCCACTCGGAATAAGACCCGTTTTTTCCAAATGTTTGCTTTCTGTCTGCCAACCAGTTCTCTATCCAAGTCAATACCTTTCCCCCAATCCCATGTGCCTTAACTTTACACGCAAATCTCTTATGCGGGACCTTATCGAAAGCCTTTTGAAAGTCCAAATACACCACATCCACTGGTTCTCCCTTATCTATTTTACCAGTTACATCCTCAAAAAATTCCAGTCGACTAGTCAAGCACGATTTACCTTTTGTAAATCCATGTTGACTTTGCCCGATCCTGTCACTGTTTTCCAAGTGCACTGTTATTACATCTTTTAGCATGTACTGTAGCATTTTCCCCACTACGGATGTCAGGCTTACTGGTCTGTAATTCCCCGTTTTCTCTCTACCACCGTTTTTGAATAGTGGGCTAACATTAGTTACCCTCCAATCCATGGGTACTCTTCCAGATTCCATCGAATGTTGTTAAAGTAATATCGTATTTGACTAACCAGATTGAAATCTTTGATGAATTACCGGAGAGAGTTGATGATGGTATTCTGGTTGTTGTTTTGTATATGGACATTCTATAGGCGTTTCATAAAATACCACATAAAAATTAAATAGACTTGTTCGCAAAATTGAAGCCCAAGGAATTAAAGGGGTAGTGGATGCATGGATATGAAATTGGCTAATGGACAAAAACAGAGAGTGGTGTTAAATGAATGTTTTTCATACTGGAGGGAAGTGTGCAGTGGTGTCCCCCACGGGTCGGTTTGGGACAACTGCTCTTTTTGAAATATATTAATGACCTCGATTGTGTATAGAGGGCATAATTTCAAAGCTTGTAGATGATATAATACTTGGAAATGCAGTAACCAGTGAGAGCGAGAGCAACAGATTTCAGGAGGACATAGACAGACTGGTGAAATGGGTAGACACATGGCAGATGAAATGTACCGCAGAGCAGTGTGAAATTATTCATTTTAGTAGGAATAATGAGGAGAGGCAATATAAACAAAATGGTTCAATTGTAAAGGTGATGCAGAAAGAGAAAGACCTAGGGGTTTATGCACGCAAGACATTTAAGGTGGCAGATCAAGTTGAGAATGTTGTTAAGAAGGCAGCGGGGATCCCTGGGATTAAAAGTAGAGGCAATGACATTATGCTAATCCTTTATAAAAAAACTGGATAGGCCCCAGCTGGAGTATTTTGGCCAATTCTGAGCACCACATTTCAGTTATTATGTCGAGGCCTTAGAGAGTGTGGAGAGGAGATTGACTTCAATGGTACTAGGGCGAAAGACTTCAGTTACTGGCAGAGACTAGAGAAATTGAAGGTGTTCTCCTTAGAGCAGTGAAGATTAAGGGAGATTTCATAGAGGTGTTCACAATTATGAAGGTATTGATGAAGTAAATAAACGTAATCTGTTTCCAGTGGCAAGAGATTTGGTGACTATAGGACACAGAATTAAGTTAATTGGCAAAATAATCAGAGCCGACATCAGAAAATACTGTTTCTGCAGCGAGTTGTTTAGATGTGGAATGCACTGCTGGAAAGGGTGGTGGAGGAAGAGTCCATAATATCTTCCAAAAGGGCATTGGGTAAATAATTGAAGTGGAAAAATGTGCAGGGCTATGGAGAAAGAGCTGGGGAGTAGTTCGAATTGGCTCGATCTTTCAAAGAGGTGGCACAGGCACGATGGCCGAATGATGTCATTCAGTACTGTATCATTCTATGTTTATATAAATGTAGGTGAGGTGTAGTGGATCTTTTTGAGGAGGTCCCTGAGAAGGAGGACAGCTTTGGATGTTCCTATATGGTCTTCCAGAAAACATTAGATAAGGCTTCGGACAAGAGATTATTCGCATAAATAAATGTGTCCGATATTGAAGATGAAGTTGTAATGAATTAGAATGGATAAAGGATTGATTAACAGACAGAAAACAGAGAGTAGGGAAAAATTAGTTATTTTCAGATTGGGAGTTTGTAACTAGTGGGGTGCCGCTAGGATTAATGTTTGTGCCTCAGCTATTCACAATCTGTATTAATGACTTGGATGAAGGGACCGAGTGCAATGTGCCCAAGTTTGCTGACGATAGATAGCTAGGTGGGAAAGTAAACTGTGAGGAGGACGCATAGAGCGTGCAAAGGGACATTGACTGGATAAGTGAGTGGGCAACAAAGTGGCAGATGTGGTATAATGTGCGGAAATCGGAGGCAATTCACTTTGGTAGGAAGAATAAAAAAACAGAATATTGTTCAGTGAGATTTATGTGTCCTAGTACAAGACCCACAGTGCGTTAGCATGCAGGTACAGCAAGCAATTAGGAAAACAAATAGCTTCATTGCTATAGGGTTAGAGTACACATTTAAGGAAGTCTTGCTGCAATTATACAGGGCTTTGGTGAGATCAGGCGTGAAGTACTGTGCACAGATTTGACCTCCATAGCCATGGAAGGATATACTTGCCTCAGAGGTGGTGCAACGAAGATTCACTAGTTTGATTCCTGGGAAGAGTGGGTTGTCCTATGAGGAGAGATTGATTAGATTGGGTCTATAGTCTCTGGAGTTTAGAAGATTGAGAGGTCATCTCATTGAAATATATAAAGTACTGAGGGGTATGACAGGATAGATGCTGAGACATTGTTGCCCCTGTATGGAGAATCTAGAACGAGAGGGCATAGTCTCAGGATAAGAGGTCGGTATTTTAAGACTGAGATGAGGAGGAATTTCTTCACTCAGAAGGTAATGAATCTTTAGAATTCTCTTCCCTAAAGAGCATATTCAAGGCTGAGGGAGATAGAATTTTGGAATCTAGATGTATAAAGGGATATGGAGATAGGACAAGAAAGTGACGTTGAGGTGGATGATCAGCCATGATCTTATTGAATGGCGGAACTGGCTCGAGGGGCCGTATGGCCTACTCCTGCTCATAATTCTTATGTTCTTTTGGGTTGGAAATTGTTTTAGAGGTAGGACACAGGGATTACGGATAAAGGGAATAGCTCTGATTAGCGGGTTAAGACAAGTTTTGCTCTTTACGGAACTGTACTGGGGCCTTAACTTTTTACCTACATATTTAGTGATGACTTGAATGAAGGAATGGAGAGTAGTATGACCAAGTTTGCAGGTGACACTAAGTTAGCAGGTGCACAAGTTGTACAGGTGGGATCAGAAAGTTACAACAGGGCACAAATAGATCAAGTGAGTGACCGAGTCTGTGGCAGGTGCTGTTCAATGTGGGCAAGTGTAAAGTCATCCAAGAAAGACCAATCAAAATATATTCTTAATGGTGAGAGAACAGGAGCTGTGGGGAAGCAAATGGGTTTGGGTGCCCAGACAATAAAGCTAGTGCACAGGTGCAAGAAGAAGTAAAAAAGGCGAATGAAATGCCAGCCTTCATATCAAGGAGGCAGGAATACAATTGAGAGGAAGTGATGCTTCATTGTTAGTCAGACCCCATCTGGAGTGTTGTGTTCAGTCATGGAAGGATATAGTGTTCCTGGAGAGGGTGCAACGAAGATTCACCAGAGCCATACCAGGGCTAAAAGGTTTAAATTATGTGGACTGTTTCATAAATCTGGTCTGTATTCCCTTGAGGTTAGAGGTTGAGGGGTTATATATTTGAGATGGTTAAAATGATAAAAGGATCGATGAGTAGATATGCAGAAAATATCTCCTCTGGTGTGGGAATCCAGCACAAAGAGCACATTCTTAAGGTTGGAGCTCGGTTATTCAGGAGAGAAATCATAAATCTGTAATTCCCTCCCCAAAAGGCAGTTGTGAATTTCAAGACAGATTAATAGATTTTTCTTAAGTAAGGGTATCAAGGGATATGGAGCAAAGTAGGAAAAGTGGAGTTGAGGTGCAGATCAGATCAGCCATGATGGATGAACAAACTCACGGGGCTGAATGGTCTACTCCTGTCCCTATATTACAGGTAGTCGTAACAGCAGTAGCGGCAGTAATAGTAGCGGTAAGAACAGCAGCAGTACTGATACTGAAGCTAATAGTTGTAGCAGCAGTAAGAGCATTAGCAGTATTAATAGTAATGGTAGCAGAAGCAGCAGTAGCAGTAATAGTGTACAAGTAATACTAGCAGTAGTGGTGGGATTAGCAGTAGTTGTAATGGTGGCAGAAGTTCCATAGAAGTAGTAATGGTGGGAGTAGTAATGGTGGGAGTAGTAATGGTTATTGTTGTTGAGCTGGAACCAGATGCGATGTGAATCCACCTTAAAGTGTTTTCCATTGTGACTCTGATAATTAACACGTTATTCGTTTTTAATAATATAATAATATTACTTGGTATTGTTATAATTAACATTTAGGTCACAGAGATCTCAGACTGGTATCCGGGGACACCGGGTGCTCCGGCCGGGTGGAAGTGCTACACGGAGACCAGTGGGGGACGCTGTGTGATGTTTACTTTGGTTTAGAAGACGCCAGCGTGGTCTGTGAGCACCTTCAGTGCGGGGCAGTCACCGCAACCCCGGGAGCAGCTCACTTTGGGGAGGGAACCGGCCAAGTGTGGAAGGAGAACTACAGTTGCCAGGGGAACGAGTCCCGATTGTGGGATTGTCCGGTTTCATCCTGCGATCAGTTTCGCTGCTCACATGGAAATGACACCAGTGTCATCTGCTCGGGTGAGTCCACTCAGTGCATTGAACTGAAATACACCAACTGTAGATGTTTCCATTGCCACTGAGCGAGTGTTTGTCGATCGATTTCTCGCAAGTGAGTTAGTAATGAACCAAAGGGCTTCAATGCAGCACAAGTGTAATCAATGACTGCCTCGTCTTCCAGTGTTTATCTCTGTCCGGGTGATTCCAGAGCATTACCCAGAATTCAGCAGAATTGGCTAAAACGTTCAAACAACGACAGTGGCGACACTGCTATAGAATGGTCAATCTGCATTTGTATTGAAACCACAATAAATGATACCAGTTAAAATATGAATCAACATTATAAAATGATGAGGGTGTTCCATACGATAGATGTAGATAAGATGTTTCCACTAGTTTGGATGACCAAAACTAGGGGACATCAATGTAAGTTTGTCACTAATGAAGTCAGTAAGTAATTCAGGAGAAAACTCTTTATTTAGAGAGTGTTGTGAACGTGGAACTAGCTACCAGAATGAATAGTTGAGGGGAGCAGCATAGATGCATTTAAGAGGAAGCTAGATAAGTGCAGGAGAGACAAAGGAATGGATGGATTTGCTAATGGGGTTAGATCAAGTAAAGAGGGGGTATTCCTATGGAGCATAAACACCGGCAGAGACCTGTTGGGCCGAATGGGCTGTTCCTGTGCTGTAAATAAATTATAATACTTGAAACCATTCTAAATGCTACCAGTTTAAAATATTAATCTATATGCGATTCCCCGTAGAGATCAGTTGTATTGTCATTGAAAACTCCAAGTGTTAATATATTGCTCGATAAATAGTATGAGGTGATTTTAATATTCAATACACTGAGTGCAATATAATTACTAGTGATTGAAATACCTCAGGTTATATATCAGTGTGCTGGACCTCTGATTATTTCCCGGGACCTCACAGTTCTCCCGGTGTCCTGGGTCACACTGATCGCTCACCAGCGCCGCCAACTGGTCCGTTATGTCAGTGCTGTTTTCAGGGCAAATTCGCTTCGGCGTTTCACACATTGGCACATGGGAACACTGGAGACAGGTGGAGGCCCATCAACCCTTCGGCCGGTCCCCCAGTGCCTATAAAGCAGAACTACTTCACTGGCTGCGAAGCGGTTTGGGACGTCCTGCAGTTTTGAAAGGCTTTACCAATTTAAATTTCTGTCTGTTTCATTCCGTATTGAATAAGATAAACTTTGAGCAGCTAGAACCCATTTCAAACCCGTGCTCCTGCCTTTGATCACAGCTCATATCAATAGCCGGCCTGGGCCGCCCGCCCCCAATTTGTTTTTAGCCGCTTTCCCCAGATTAGCCTCCAGAAGCAGCTCGACATCTCTCTAAAATCAATTCACCGAGAAAAGTTAATGGCGGAGAGGATCTGCCTACAAGCCTTGTGGGTAATTATTACAGAAATGTAATCATTAAAATTAATAATATTATGGGATATTTTGGCTCAGTTTAACCATTGCTCTCAATGTGTTTCTTTTTGTAGATGAAGGTTGGCCGCCGAGACTAACTAACGGGGGAAGCCGCTGTGACGGGCGAGTGGAGATTTACTACAACGGCAGCTGGGGAAGAGTGCGGGACAACCTCTGGGACCTAAATGATGCCAACGTGGTCTGCAGACAGCTGGGCTGCGGCTCTGCAATAGCCGCTTATAACTCTTCAAAGTACGGAGAGAGTGAAGGGCCCGTGTGGGTGAATGATGTCCAGTGTGAAGGAAACGAGTCTCAGCTCCGGAACTGCAGCTCATTCACATTGAATCCATCTCTCAATGACAGCATCGGCGTAGGGGTCCTGTGTTCAGGTGAACAAATGGTTCTATTTTACAGAACCATCAAGGGGAATATCTAATCTGCTGAGAACTGTTTTAATACAGGTCACATATTCCTCTTTGTCTCTCCAACCACTTATTTAACTCAGGGAGTGACAGCAAAGCTAGAGCACACCGGCAGAACTGAAAAATAACAAGAACTTGCATTTATATGGCGCCTGTAACGAAAGATAAACGTCGTAAGATGATTCACAAGGAGAAAACTGACATAGAGTGAAAGCCCAAGGTTATAGGACAGGCGACTAAAAGCCTGGCCATTTGGGTAGATTTCAAGAGCTGGTATTAAACCAGGAGAGGCGGCAGGTTTAGGGAAGGAATTCCTGATCTTGGGACCGAGACGGCGAAATCCACGGCCGCCAATTGTGGGCGAAGGAAGTCGGTGATGCACAAGAGGCCACATTTGGAGAACAGTAGAGTTCCCTAAATGATTAGGGCTGGAGGCGGTTACAGTGATAGGGGGGGGTCGAATCAATGAAGATATTTGAACCTGAGGATGGTAATTTAAAACTACAGGTTTTGGCGGACAGGAAACCAATGGAGAGCAGTGAGCAGAGGGAAGCTGGTGAGTGTGACTTGGTGCGGGTCAGGATATCAGGAGTTTTCGGTTGAGCTGAAGGTTATGGAGGGCGCAGGATGGGAGGACGGCGTTTCAGCAGCACATGGGCTGAGGCAGGGACGGAGGTGAGCGATGATACAGAGGTGGAAGTTGGCGGTCTTTGTGACGGAGAGCACGTGGGATAGGAAGTTCAGCTCGGCTGTCAAATGCGCGCTGAGTTTGCAAATCAGTTCCTTTGTGCAGCATAAAAGTGTAGACAGATGTGCTGGACATTCACTGGTGTAAGTTTCATTATGCTGTGTATAAGTGTGGACAGATGTTCTTCAGATGTACTTGTGTAAGTTGCATAATGCAGTGTGTAAATTTGGACATATATTTTGGTTACGGACTGATGTCAGTTCCAACATGTTGTATTTACGTGTAGACAGATTTTGTGGGCTTGTACTTCCGTACGTTGCATTTTGCCGTATGCAATGAGCAGCGGAAGTGATAAATAAAGCTCTGGATAAGAATGTAAGCTAGTAAGACGGGGGGGGGGGGATGAATCAGGTGAAATTAACATAGGCCTGAAGATAAAATAAATAGGAGATGTGAGTAAATGTCAGACCAAGGTAATGAAAACTGGATACATTAACGGTTAGGG
This sequence comes from Somniosus microcephalus, assembly GCF_052327205.1. Lineage (NCBI taxonomy): Eukaryota > Metazoa > Chordata > Chondrichthyes > Squaliformes > Somniosidae > Somniosus > Somniosus microcephalus. The sequence goes on from NC_141016.1 coordinate 36,318,559, forward strand.
AACAGATACATTTATAGAGCAGAAATATAAATTGATTGTTAAAAATAAAGTGAGTGGAACAACTAATAAAAACAAGTTAAATTGGCTGTACAACAATGTGCACAACATTCGAAACCAAACGGGAGAACTGGAGGAAATAAATCTAACGATGGAGAAATGAATAGAATGTTATGCTGAAAGGATTAGAGGAAGTGGGGAGGGAGGAGGCACGTGTGGACCATAATACCGGGTTGGATATTTGGGCCGAATGGCCTGACTCTGTGCTGTACATTCTATATAATTCTACGTAAGATGTAAGTGCAGAGAGATGTTCCGGGATATAAAATCATGTACCTGTCACAGACACATAAAAAGCACTTTTTTATTAAACTGCAGAAGCAGCAATGTTTGGATTGAGTGATTAGATAAATGTATATTGGAAGTATAATCCTCCTGCATTGTTCTCTAACAGGACACGTGCAGTTAAGGTTCTCCGACGGTGGAAGTCCTTGTGCTGGGCGAGTGGAGGTTTATTACAGTGGGACCTGGGGCTCAGTTTGTGACGATTCCTGGGACCTGGCCGACGCTGATGTGGTTTGCAAACAGCTGGATTGCGGAAATGCGGTGGACATGGAACTTCCTGCTGCTTGTGGACCAGGCTCAGGCCCGGTTTGGTTGGATGAACTGTGCTGTTCGGGTAACGAATCGTTTCTCTGGGAATGTCCCTCAGCACCGTGGGGAAACCACGACTGTGCTCATAAAGAAGATGTGAGGGTGGTGTGTTCAGGTAAGGGCGCTTTCTGTCTGCTCATTTTCTGCAGGGTTATATGCGAGGCTTTACTCGGGAGTGTTTACATAGAATCTACAGCACAGAAACCGGCCATTTGACCCAACTGGTGTGTGTGATGTTTATGCTCCGCACGTGCCTCGTCACTCCGTACTTCATCTAACTCTATCTGCACATCCTTCTGTTCATTTCTCCCTCGTGTACATATCTAGCTTCACCTAAAGGCATCTACGCTATTCGCCTCAACTACGCTATGTGGTAGCAAGTTCCACATTCTAACCACACTCTGGGTAATGAGCTTTCTCCTGAATTCCCTGTTGGATTTATTAGTGACTATTTTACATTTATTGCACCTAGTTTTGGACTCCCCACAATTGGAAACATATTCTCTATGTCTACCCTATCTATCCCCTTCATAATTTTAAAGATCTCTATCGAGACAGCCTTCAGCCTTCTCTTTTCTAGAGAAAAGAGCCACAACCTGTTCAGCCTTATTTGATAGTTCTAACCTCTGAGTTCTGGCTTTATTCTTGTAAATCATTTTTTGCACTTTCTCCCGTGCGTGTATATCCTTTTTGTAATATGTTGAACGGAATTAACTACAGCCCCCCAACTTGGTGTCCTCCATAAATTTTTAAATTGTACTTCCAAATCCCAAGTCCAAATCGTTTATGTAAATGATGAACAGCAGCAGACCCTGCACCGATCCCTGTGGAACACCAATTCTGAGCTTCCACCAGTCTGAATAACTACCTTTAACCGCAACTCTTTATTTTCTGTTTTGTAGCCAGCTGGCTATCTATTCTGCTACTTGTCCTCTGACTCCACATCGTCTGACGTCAGTCATGATTCTAAGAAGTGTTAACTTATGGAAGGCCATTTTAAAATCCATGTATATTACATCTACCACATTAACCTTGTGTACATTTTCTGCAACTTCTTCAAATAATTCAAGTAGGTTGGTAAAGCATGAACTTCTCTTTGAAATCAAGTTTGCAGACGACACACAGCTAGCTGGGCGTGTGTGCTGTGAGGAGGATGCCGAGAAACTCCAGTATGATTTGGACAGGTTTGGTGATTGGGCAGATGCAGTATAATGTGGATAAATGCGAGGTTATCCACTTTGGTGGCAAAAACAGGAAGGCAGATTATTATCTGAAGGGCAATCGATTGGGAGAAGGAGAAGTGCAACGAGGCCTGGGTGTCCTTGTGCACCGGTCGCTGAAGGTAAGCATGCAGGTACAGCAGGAGGTTAAGGAGGCAAATGGTATGTTGGCCTTCGTAGCGAGAGAGCTTGAGTACAGGAGCAATGATGTCTTGCTGTAGTTGTACAGGAACATGGTGAGACCCCACCTTGAATATTGTGTGCAGTTTTGGTCGCCTTATCTGAGGAAGGATGTCCTTGCCATGGAGGGAGTGCAGCGAAGATTCACCAGACTGATACCTGGGATGGCAGGAATGACGTATGAGGAGAGATTGCGTCGATTGAGCTTATACTCGCTGGTGTTTAGCAGACTGAGAGGGGATCTCATTGAAACTTATAAAATTCTAACAGGACTAGGCAGACTAGATGCAGGAAGGATGTTCCGGATGGCGGGAGAGTCCAGAACCAGGGGTCACAATCTAAAGATAAGGGAAAAGCCATTTAGGACAGAGATGAGGAGGAATTTCATCAGTGGTGAACCTGTAGAATTCTCTACCAAAGAAGGCAGTTGAGGCCAATTCATTAAATATATACAAGAAGGAGATAGATATATTTCTTAAGGTTAAAGGGATCAAGGGCTATGGGGAGAAGGCAGGGACAGGATACTGAGTTTGAATGATCAGCCCTGATCTCATTGAATAGCAGAGCAGGCTCGAGGGGCCTACTCTTGCTCCTATTTTCTATGTGCTGACTATTCTTTATTATATACAAAAGCAAAATACTGTGGATGTAGGAAATCTGAAATAAAAACCAATTAACGTGGAAATATTATGCAGGTCAGGCAGCATCTGTGAAAATTCAAACGTTTCATGTCGATGACCTTTCGTCAGAACTGGAAAAATATGTAACAGTTTTTTAAGCAATTACAGAGTCAGGAAAGCGGGGAGGGGAGGAAAGAACAAACGGGAAGTCAAGAAAAATTAAATGACAAAAGGGATGATGGTGCAAGGCAAAAGGTCACGATAGTGGGACAATAAAGAAACAAAAGATGGGTCTAGAGAAGGTGTAAATTGGAATAGCAGAATCATCAGCAATGGCCGCTGTCTGATAAAATTCAGGCATATTTATTATCTGAAATTTTTCAAATCAGTATTGAGTCCGGAAGGCTGAAAAGTGTCTAATCGATAGACGCGGAGCTGTTCCTCGAGGTAACGTTGAACTTCCAATCTCATCCCTTGCTGTGTTTTCACTATCCCGTCTGACCTACCCATCACTGACCCCGTATGATCAGCATCCACTTACGCCCCATCTCAATGAACTTCGAGCTCGGCACAATGCTGAGCTCTTTTTCCTTCACCTTCACCTCCATACGCACTTCTCATGCCAGAATCTTCCCCCACGTAGAGTATCCTTTCTTCCATCTTCAGTACTCTCGTTCCACCTGGATCCCTCCATCTAGACTCTTACACGCTCTAGATATTTTCATTGGGAATTGCCGGCGTGACCTCAGCCATTTCAATTTCTCTACTCCACTCACTCACTCTAATCTACCTCCCACTGAATTTGCGGCGATCCGTTTTCTCGGATCAATTCCTAATATTGTCATTAAACCTGCTGACAAGAGTGGCGCTGTTGTTGATTGGTGAACAGATCTCTAACTTGCAGAGGCTGAACGCTAACTCTCTGAAACCACCTCCTACCTCCCACTGCAACATGACCCCACCACCGAACATCAGCCCATCATTTTCAAGATGGTCAATGGCCTGCTCTTCCCTCAATGGTCTCCAACGTCATAATCCCCCAAACTCACACAGCCCGATTCTACCTCCATCTCAAGATCCACCAACAGGACTGCTCTGGTACACCCAACGTTTCAGCTTGTTCTTGCCCCACGGAAATGATTCCTTCCTATCTCGACTCTTTTTTCTCAACTAATCCAGGCTCTTCACACCTGTATCCATGAATCTTCTGACGCCCTCCACTACTTGAACCGTTTCCAGTTTCCTGGCACTAACCATTTCCTTTTCACCATGGACGTCCAATCCGTCTACACCCCATCCCCCACCAGGCCGGCCTGAAGATTCTCCACTTCTTTCCTGAATAGTGGGTCAACCAATCCTCATCCTCCACCATTCTCCCCTGCCTGACTGAAATTGTTCTCACATTGAAAAATAACTCGTTTGACTCCACTCACTTGCTCCAAATAGACGATTCTGCTGTGGGAAGCCATATGTGTCCTAGTTGTACTTGATTTTTCGTGGGATATGTGAAACATTCTTTGTTTCTTTCCTACTCAGGCCTTCTCCCTCACGTCTGTTTCTGGTACATTGATGACTGTATTGATGCCATTTCCCCCTTTGGTGCTGAACTGGAAAATTTCATCAACTTTACTTACAATTTCCATCCTTCCCGGGCCTTCACATGGTCCATCTGCGACTCTTCCCTTCCCTTCCTCAAGAACTCTCTCTTCATTTCTGGGGAAAAACTATTGACCAATATCCACTATAAGCCCACTAACTCCCACAGCTAACTTAACTTCACTTCCTCCCAGGCTGCTTCCTGTAAGTATTCTATTCCATTCTCCCAGCTTCACCATCTCCGTCACATCTGTTCTGCTGATGCCACCTTCCATCCTAGTTTTTCTGAAATGTCTTCATTTTTCCTCAACCGAGGACTCCCCTCCACCATGGTTGAAAGTGCCCTCAAAGTGTCCTTTCCACTGCCCGTATCTCTGCGCTCATCCCATTCCACCCTTGCAGAACCACGATAGCTTCCCCTTGCCTTTACCTTCGAACCCACCAGCCTCCACATTCACAGAGCAACCTCCACAATTTCGGCCATTTCCAGCATGATTCCACCAACGAACACATCTTCCCCTCCCCTTTCAGCATTCTGAATGGACCGTTCATTCCATGACACACTGGTCCAATCCTCAATCACCCCAACACCCCCTCCCCTTCCCACAGCTCCTTCACATCGAAGTGCAGGAGAAGCAACAGCTGCCCTTTTCACTCCTCCCTTCCCACCGTCCAGGGCTCCAAATACACCTTCCAGGTGAAACAGTAATTTACTTGTACTTCTTTCAATTTAGTATACTGTATTCGCTGCTCAAGATGCAGTCTCCTCACATAGGGGAGGCCAAACGCAGATTGGTGACCGCTTTGTGGAACCCCTCCGTTCAGTCTGCAAGCTGACACCAAGCTTCCACTTACCTGTGATATTTATTCTATGCCCCAATCCCACTCTGACCTCTCTGTCCTCAAACTCCTACACTGGTCAATGAAGCTCAACGTAAGCTCGAAGAAAAGCACCTCATCTTTCAATAAGGAACTTTACAGCCTTCTGGACTCAACATTGTGTTCAACAATATCAGATCATAACCTCTGCCCAAATGCTTTCGTGCAGTAGCTATTGCTGATGATGCTGCTATTCCCATTAACACCTGCTCCAGACAAATATTTTGTTTCTTTTGTCCCATTACAATCTCCTTTTGCCTTGCACTATCATCCATTTTGTCTCTTAATCTGTCCTGCCTTCCATCCTATCACAAGCCTTCCCTTTTGTTCCTGCCGTCCCCAATTTCCCCCTCCTGTACTTCCTTAAAAACCTTATCCATCTCCAACGTTTTCCAGTTCTGACGAAGGGTCACCGTCTTGAATCGTGAAGTCTGTTTCTATCTCCACAGATGCGGCCTGACCTGCTGAGTATTTCCAGCATGTTCTATTTTTATTGTTTGTTCAATGTTCGATTTCTAGCTGTATTTCTATTACATTTCTGAATAATTATCGACACTAGTGAACACACCCGGTGCAACATGTTTTGTGCAGTATGAACACACAGCGAGTTATAAATTGAACCACCTGGATATTTCTTGCTTCATTGACAGAGCACAAGGAGCTGAGACTGGTGAAAGGAAAGCATCGCTGTGAAGGAAGAGTGGAAGTGTTCTACAATGGGACCTGGGGAACAGTGTGCTCGGAGAAACTGGATCGACATGATGCAGAAGTGATCTGTAAACAGTTACAGTGCGGCCCCCTCATATCTATTGAGTATCACACTCGGTTATTCGGAGCGGGATCCGGACCCATTTGGCTCGATGAGATGGAGTGTGATTCGGACGAATCCTTCCTTTGGCAGTGTCAGACAGACCCGTGGGGTGAACACAACTGTCATCACGGGGAGGATGCAGGTGTTGCTTGTTCAGGTAACACAAGGAACCTCTCAATGTGCGGGTATTATTTCAAACATTGATGTCCAATACAGTCAGCATATTTCTCCTCTTAACAGAAGCCAAAGTGCCGGAGAGATCCCACAGTTCAAGGGTCTGCGATCGAGAATCTGGGTCTAAACATGAACATTCACCAGGTGCTTCAACCTCTTCATTATACCAACTATCTGACTTGTATTCCAGGCTTGTATTAAATAAATAACAATAAATGATTCTCTTTGATAGACTCGGGACAACCGTTGCGCCTGGCTGGAGGCAACACCAACTGCTCCGGGAGAGTGGAGATATTGTCCAATAACAGCTGGGGCATGGTGTGTGATGACTCCTGGGATATGGCCGATGCCAATGTTGTCTGCAGACAGCTGGGTTGCGGCCCCGCTCTATTGGCCGCAGGAGGGGCCGCAATTGCCCAGGGTGCCGGTCTTATCTGGCTGGATGAGGTGAAGTGCACCGGAAGTGAATCCTTTCTGTCCGACTGTCGTTCCTCACCACCAGGTCAACATGACTGTGATCACAAGGAAGATGCCAGTGTGATTTGTTCCGGTAAGGGTCGCAGGGGGTTTCCTCGTTCTGTGAATATGACTCATGGATTTAGGAAAATAAGAACAAACTTTATATTTACAATGCAAAATCTTAATGTTTGAAGTTGCTGAAATGTTTGTGCAATATGTTCCACAGAACTCGATTTGCCTCCTACTGCTTCTCCGTTCACACCTGCATGTACTTATCATTATTAGTACTATTATTTTTATTAATGTTAGCGTTCATATTAGTGGTATTGGTGTTATTGACATTTTCTTGGTTTGTTAATTTCTGAAGTTAACGTGAGCAGTTTTAAATTGACTGGAACATTTTTAAAAAATACAAGGCGGACTGTGTCTGTGTTAAATCTTTCTGTAATCTTGTGATTAAGGACAGGGAGGTAAAAGCATCTCCATCCCTGTTGCCATCTGCATAACCCTCGGAGTCCTTCTAATCTGTGAGTTGATCGCACTGATGGCGGTAATACAGAGAAAGTCAACACGAAGAGGTGAGGCTCAAATCTTACCGCTGAACTAACACTTGATCTCACATCGCTTCATATCCTGGCGAGTCTGCAGTTCATTGCACTTTTCCATATGACGTACATTGGCTCCCGGTTAAACGATGCCTGGATTTAAAAATTCTTATCCTTGTTTTCAAATCCCTCCATGGCCTCACCGGTCCCTGACTCTGTAATCTCCTCCTGCCCCACAACTCCCCCCCACCACCCAGATATCTGAGCTCCTCTAATTCTACACTTTTGAGAATCCCTGACTACAATCGCTCAACCATTGCTGGCCGTGCAGTCTGATGCCGAGGCCCTCAACTCTGGAAATCCCAGCCTAAACCTCTCCATCTCTCTTTCATCCTTTAAGACGTTCGTTAAAACCTACCTCTTTGACCAAGCTTTTGGTCACCTGTCCTAAAATTTTTTTATGTGTCTCAGTGTCAAATTTGTTGTCTTAAAATACTCATGTGAAGCGCCTTGGAACGTTTTACTACCTTAAGGGCACTTCATAAATACAAGTAGTTGTTGTTTTTGAGTGTCACGTGATCGTGTTAGAAATAAATCTGAATCCGCTTTTGGCGAATTGTTCCATTCAATGTGCTGCCCGAATTAGTAAAATGGGACACTTAAAATGGAGAGTTATTTAAAGTGTCCACATTCACTGTCCCAGTTCATCAGCCGGTACATGAGATTCCAGAAGAAGTTACTTGCTGCAACAGTGGAACAGAAAGTTTAATTGAACTGTTTGGGCTGTGCTTTCACTTATTTTCTGTTATTCTTCCTTTATCCATTGGGTATCCATTCCACCCTTTCAGTTTCTGGGTCCGGTTGCCCAATCTCGAACTCTCTGACCGCGTTCTGCCCACCATTTTGAGAGATGACAGTTTTAAAGGCCTTTCTGCATTCTCCGCTGATGATTCTACCTCCCAACACAACTATTCCACTCCTATCTCACCCACCCAACACATTCCTGCTCCGTGTACACAGCAAGGCTCCTCTCACACTGACGGGACATGCCAAAGAACCATCAGCTCCTCACTCGCGCTTCCAAACTGATGCTGTCCGCAGAGATCAGTCAACTTCACCCAGCTTCTCTTCAGGCTCTGGAGCTCATTTCTCCTGATACCCCCTCATTCCCTCTTTCCGAGGTCAATACAACTGGCCGCAATCTGCTGGAGGTGAACATGTGTCTGCACAGAGACACAGACACACACACGGAATCACACACACAACTAACCTCCTACACATCCATGTTAACTGATTCTGGCCACTGACTATCACTATATCTGTAATTTGGATTTATTCGCTGATGAATTCCTGTGAAACGCGCGTGAAGTGAATGAACATGTTAATCTCCCCGCCCTCCCTCCAACAGGTGCTGTCACTCGCGGCAGGGAGTCACCTGCTGGTTTGTACCAAGCAATTTATGAAGACATTGAGAATATTCCCCCCGGCGAGGATTCCGCTCAGACCCAGGGTTCAGGTCTGTATTTTCCGTTTGATATCGAATCTTCACTGGACAAATATCGCCTCCGCTTAAATACCCCTTTTAATGGTCAATGTACTGACTGGACACGATCAGCAGTCCGCTCACTGTCCCCATGTGAAGGAGTCCTGCCACAGTGAGAGTGTCTCTGTGTCCGTGTGTATAGTGAGAGCAGCAATGGTTTGGGGAAGATTCCCACTGGTCAGTATTGTTCAAAGAACGGGTTTTTGGGTTGTTTCTAAATAGCGAGCAGAGACGCTGTTTCCATTTCCCACCCGGCTCCACACGGACTCCCTCAGATATCTGAGCCCAGGAATAATAAACCCATCGGCTGATTGTATTCTTTTATTTTATATTCACTCAAACATGACATGAAGTCACAGATCGATTGAAACCATCTTCATTCCTTCACTTATTGTCTTCCCGTTAAATATTGGGCCGAATATTCCGATCCCAATTGTGTGTACGCGCTGTGTAAGGCCTGCTTTTACCAGGATAAGAGTTGAAAAAAGTAACAAAAAATATTTTCACCCATTTATCATTTAAAAATTCGTTTAAAAAAGGTAAGTTTATTTTAAGCTCCGTAAAAAGCTTTAATTATTTTTTCAAAAAATTAAATTTTTGTTTAAAATATTTAATTTATTGTAATTTGAACTAATTTAAAATAGGTGAAGTTTTTTAAAATTTATTTAAAGTTTTACAGTGTTTTTGGGGTGATCTCCATTCATATATTTGACAGGTCCGTCTGTCAAGTGCATGAAGGGAGATTCCCTTCTTTGATTGGCTCCCCATTGCCCACTTGATCCCAGGGACTCTTGTGTCTCTGGGATACCTGGGCCCTGTGTACTTGGAGTTGGAAACGCCCAGGAGCGGAATTATACGCACCTCAGGAGCCCTCAGGTAAGTGCGTAGATTTTTTCCAGATCAAAGGTCTCCGCACGCGGGAAGCCTCCGATCGCTAAATACGGCCCATTGGCCTCGACGTTGCGGTCGGATGCTTGCTGTAGACGAACGCATCTGAACCGCAAGAATAGGACGCAGCTCCCTGCTGCCTCCAGATCCTTGGTCTGTTCCACTCCTGGGCCTGTAGGTGTCCGCCTGGGCAAAGGCCCCGTATCCCAGGGGCGCAACCGGTTAACAAGCAGTGGGCCAGTCCAACCAATCACAAAGGGGGATTCCTAATTTGCTTATGGGGATTCCATTTAAGTAAAGAATCGCCTTAATCATAATGGCCCAGATTTTCCGGGCCGGATGACCGAGTACGTGGTGTGTACGCAGCCATTCGTGCCCCACAACTTCCGGGCTTCCACCATGCGCAAAAATTCGGAACTTGTGATCTTTCAAGTTTCAGCTCGACAGATCCACCGCATCCCGGGAAATGGACACAAAGCTGGCGGAGAGCTGGGCTATTTAACCAAATACTGCCCAGCGAATGCCCGTGAAACTCTTACACCTGGTAAAAGCAGGGGTAAGGACTTCTTTTTAAGAGTAAGACATTAAATAAATATTAAAATAGTTTTTAAAATTATTTAAACATAATAAAACTTTAAAATTAGTTTAGGTTATTTTTAGCCCCTTAAAAAGTTTACATTTATAGTTCAAAAAATTAAGCTTTGGCTTTAAATGTTTAATTACATGGTATTTTAATTAATTTTGAATGTGAAATGATTTGTTTTTATTTAACTGGTGTGCAATTGTCTTTTTTAGTGGATTCCTATTCGTGATTATGGGGATTCCGTCCGTGAACACATTAGCATAGTGGCGATTCCCCTTTATGATTGGTTGGGCTGGCCCACGTGATCCGAGAGGTGCTTGTGAGCCACGTGCGCCCTGGGTGTGCGCGTAGAGGCCCAGGACCGCAAGTGCCCGAACCTCCGAGACCATCAGGTCGGTTCGCACTATTCTTGCGGTTCGGAGGCATTCACCCGCGGGAAGCCCCCGACCGCAAATTGAAAGCGCAGTTTCACACCACTTAAATAAAAATAAATAATCACAGGTTCCAAATTAGTTAAAACACAATTTAATTAAACATTTAAAACAATTTTTCTTGTAGAATAAATATAAACATTTTTAAAGGTGCAAAACATTACCTGAAATAAATTAAAATATATACATCACTCTAAAAAATGTATTTCAAGAATTATTTAAACCCTTATGCTGGTAAAAGAAGGTCTTACCGCTGCTTTTTCCCGCTCTAAGGGTTTCGTGGCCATTCGCTGGGCAGTACTTGGGCAAATAATCCAATTCTGCACCAGTGAATGTCAATTTGCTGCGGATTCGAACGATCGGTTAAACAGAATCTGGACAGATTGCAAGTTCTGGGTTGTCGGGCATCACACGCGGAACCCTGAACTTGCAGGAAACTTACGATGGATGGTGTGTACACCGTCATAGGCCGCGGAAAATCAAGGCCATCATTTCCTGTGTTAGCTGACCTTGGAGTCTCTGTTACGAACATTTCATTTTATTCCCTTTAAACAATCCAATAAAAACTCGCTGCTTTTATGAGTCGACAGTCGCATTGTCCCAGATTCCATTTCTATCGGTGACTGGGTTCCTGTATCTGGAACACGTTCCTCGCAGGAAATCCTAACCTGTGATTGATTGTTTCTATCCGACTTATTCTAATAGATTGTATTCTGATATTTAACATTAATTTACACATTGTGCTTCAGGATATTATAACAATAACGCTTATCGAATCGATGAAACCTTTGTATGGGCTATTTTTAGGGAGGGATTTAACCGTTAACATAAATCATTCCTTTAAAAACAGATGGATGAAGGAATCGGATATTGTCCTCCTTGCACTATTTTCTGACCCATGTGTGGGGCGGGGGTGGGGGGTCAGTTTGTGCCGTCACCGCCGGCGGTTTTAGAGTCTCTGAAAATGAAAGAGACGGTGGAAGGCTGGAGGGATCATGATCAGGAAACACCGCTCACTCGCTCTGTACTAAACAACTATGCTATACACTATTTTCTCTGCTCTGATATCCGAGGTATTGCCTGTAATAATAGGCTGTACTGTATATTATTGTGTCTTACCGCTGAGAGGCCGTCATTTATGGTCCATCCTTAGTTGTCCTGATAAGGTGGTGATGGGCCCTCCTCCTAAACCACTGCAGTCCTTGTGGTTAATAATCTCCAACAATGGTGTCATTTACCTAATTCCAGCACATTGTCACAGGGACGATGAAGCTACTGGGCCGGAAATTGCGGTCGGAGGCTTCCCGCGGGCGAATGCCTCTGAACCACAAGTAAACTCCACACCTACCTGGTTCCTCTGGAACTTCGGACACTTGTGCTCCTGGGCCTCCAGGCATATGCCTTTGTCAAGGCCCACGTATCTCAGGAGCACATGCGGTGCGCAAGCATCCCTGGGATCACATGGGCCAACCCAACAAATCAAACGGGATTCTCATTATGCTCATGGTGGCATAGTGGTTAGTACTGTTGCCTCAAGCGCCAGAGACCCGGGTTCGAATCCGGCCTCGGGCGACTGTCTGTGTGGGGTTTGCACATTCTCCCCGTGTTTGCGTGGGTTTTCTCCGGGTGCTCCGGTTTCCTCCCACAGTCCAAAGATGTGCAGGTTAGGTTGATTGGCTATGATAAATTGACCCTTAGTGTTAGGGGGATTAAATACGTGGGGTTACAGGGATAGGGTGGGATATGTGTTGGTGTAGGGGTTACGGGGATCGGGTGGGATATGTGTCAGTGCAGGCTCGATGGGCCGAAATGGCCTCTATCTGCACTGTGGGGTTTCTGTGATTTCTGTGAAGACTTGCATTTATATAGCGCCTTTCACGACAACCGGAATGAAGTACTTTTGGAGTGCAGTTACTGTTGTAATGTGAGAAATGTGGCAGCCAAGTTGCGCACAGCAAGCTCCCACAAACAGCAATGTGATAATGACCGAAAAATCTGTCCTTGTTATGTTGATTGAGGATAAATATTTACATACGCAATCCACATAAGTATAATAGGAATCCCCTAAATAATACATTTTAACAAAACTGCAATAAAAGTAAATCATCACATGGTCAAAATTCATTAAAATAAAATTGAATTAAACATTTAAAACGAAAATTTAATTTTTGAATAATAAATGTAAACTTTTTTCAAGGCGCATAAAATAACGTAAACTGAATTTAAAGCTGTTTATATGTTTAAATCATTTAAATAAATATATTTTTCTATGTATTTAAATGCTTACACTGGTACAAGAAGGCATTACTCCTGCTTGTACCAGGTGTAAGGGTTGTGTGGGCATTCGCTGGGCAGTAGTTGGGCAAATAACCGAACCCGGCGCCAGCGAATGTCCATTTCCTGCGGATGAGCATGATCTGTCAAACAGAATCTTGACAGGTTGCAAGTTCTGTGTTTTTGTGCATGTGCATCACATGTGGAAACACGGAACTTGTGGGAAACTTATGACCATGTATGTTGTGTGTATGCGATCATAGGCCCTGGAAAATCCGGGCCATTATGTTGTCTGCTCCGATGTCCTGAACAACCTCTCCATTAACCATCCATTTTCTGTGTTTGACAGTTTTTGCTTCCATTGACTCGCTCAATCAGATTGAATATTACACCAGTAACATTTTGGGTGACACTGACCCGGGATCAGAAAATCCTGAAAGGAACTCCTCCAGTATTCATGGTGGGTACATTTTTACTTCCTACAATCGCTTTTTTGGACTTCACACTTTCTACTACCTAAAACCAACAACTAAAGATAACAGAGCTTACTTGCCGATGAATGACACTGCCAGGGACCCGTAGTACCGGACAGTGGTTTTAGTTACAAAATATTGTAGAAATAATTTGGATTTGAAACAAAATCATGTTAATTTCCCCCAATGGTCTAATGGAATTTTTTTTTCATTCCTGGATTGGCTGGCAAGGCCAGCATTTATTGCCCATCCCTAATTGCTCTTGAGAAGGTGGAGGTGAGATGCCTTCTTGAACCGCTGGAGTCCCTGTGGTGAAGGTACTCCCACAGTGCAGTTACGGAGGGAGTTCCAGGAGTTTGACCCAACGACGATGAAGGAATGTTGATATATTTCCATGTCCGAATGGTGTGCAACTTAGAGGGGAACTTGCAGTTGATGGTGGTCCCAGCTGCCTGCTGCCCTTGTCCTTCTAGGTGGTAGAGGTTGCAGGTTTGGGAGGTGCTGCTGAAGAAGCGTTGGCAAGTTGTTGCAGTGCATCTTGTAGATGGTACACACTGCAGCCATGGTACGCTCGTGTTGGAGGGAGGGAATATTTAAGATTTTGGATGGGGTGCCAACCAAGCGGTTGCATTATCCTCGATGGTGTGTATCTTAGAGTGTTGCAGGAGCTGCACTTATCCTGGCAAGCGGAGAGAATTCCATCAAACTCCTGACTTGTGCCTTGTAGATGGTGGAAAGGCTTTCAGGAGTCAGGAAATGAGACAATCGCCACAGAAGTACCAGCCCCTGATCTGCTCTTCCAGCCATAGTATTTATGTGACTGGTCAATGGTGACACCTTCCATTACTTTGCTGGTGATTGAGAATAGACTGATGGGGCGGTAATTGGCCGGATTGGATTTGTCCTGCTTTTTGTGAACGGTTCATACCTGGGCAGATTCTACATTGTTGGGTAAATGCCAGTGTTGTAACTGAACTGGGACAGCTTGGCTAGAGGTGCGGCTGGTTCTGGAGCACAGGTCTTCAGCCGGCAAGTTGTCAGAGCCCATAGTCTTTGCTGTATCCAGTGCATTCAGCCATTTCTTGATATCACGTGGAGTGAATTCAATTGGCTGAAGACTGGCTTCTGTGATATTGGAGACCTGAGGAGGAGGCCGATATGGATCACCCACTCAGCACTTCCGGCTGAAGATGGTTGCAAACATTGCAGCCTTGTATTTTTCACTCACGTGCTAAGCTCCGCCATCATTGGGGATGGGGATATTGATGAAGCCTCTTCCTCCCATTAGATATTTCATTATCCGCCACCATTCACTACTGGATGTGGCAGGACTGCAGAGCTTTGATCTGAACCGTTGATTCTGTAAGTTCTGTAACCTTGCTGCCTTCAGTGCTTCTTCCAAGTGGTGTTCAACATGGAGGAGTACTGATTCTGCAGCTGAGGGAGGGTGGTAGGTGGTAATCATCAGCTGGTTTCCTTGCCCGGCTCGACCTGAAGCCATAAGACTTCATGGTTCTGGAGTCAATGTTCAGCACTCCCATTACCACTCCCTCCAGAATGTATAGCACTGTACCGCCACCTCTGGTGGGTCTATCCTGCCGGTGGGACAGGACATACTCAGGGATGGTGATGGTGGAGTCTGGGACATTGGCTTAAAGGTATGATTCTGTGAGTATCACTATGTCAGGCTGTTGCTTGCTAGTCTGAGGGACAGCTCGCCCAATTTTGGGACAAGTCCGCAGATGTTAATGAGGAGGACTTTGCAGGGTCGACTGGGCTGGGTGTGTCGCTGTCGTATTCAAGGTGGATCATGATCAGGAAACCCCGCTCACTCTCTCTGTACTAACCGACTGTGTTATACACTATTTTCTCTGCTCTGATACCGGAGGTCTTACCTGTACTAATGGACTGTACCTTATTGTGTCTGACTGCTGGGAGGGCCGACATTTATGTTCCATCTCTAGTTGCCCTGATAAGGTAGTGGTGGGCCTTCCTCTGAACCACTACAGTCCTTGTAGTGAATGATCGCCCACAATGGTGTCAGTTACCAAATTCCAGGATATTGTAACAGGGACGATGAAGGTATTTTGTTGTCTGCTCCTATGTGCTAATCAATCTCTCCAATAACCATCCATTTTTTGTGTTTGACAGTTTCGGGTTCCATTGACTCCCTCAATCAGATCGGATATTACGCCAGTGACATTTTGGGTGACAATGATCCGGGTTCAGAAATACCTGAAAGGAACTCCTCCAGTCTTCAGGGTGGGTACATTTTTACTTCCTATAATCTTATTTTCGACTTCAAGCTCTCTACCACGTAAACCAACAACTAAAGACATCAGAACTTACTCACCGAAAAATGAGACTGCCAAGGATCCGTAGTACTGGACAGTGATTTTAGTTACAAAATATTGTGGAAATACTTTTGATTTGAAATAACATCTTATCGACTTCCCCCAATGATATAATGGAAGGAAACATTCAGTTCATTGTGTTTCCTCACACGGCTCTATGGGCCGTGAAATGTGAAATGTATGTGTAGGTTGGGTGGGTGATTCAGTGGGAAATGTGTGACTTTAAAACGGAGACTAAACCGACTCGACACGACACGGTCCAATCATTGCCCCAGATAACCCCACTTCACCCGAAGACCACATTGGTCCACTCTCCCGCCCTGCAAGGCCCGGGTAGATTGATTTATAATAATATCATTCTGAGTACTCAGTGCTGGCATTTGGTTTCAGTGGAAATCTCTATTTCCTCCCAGGTCCGGTTCTGGGCGATTATGACGATGGTGAGACTGGAGTCACTGACACTCAGGGCGGTCACTTTCTGCTGGACGGTGGTCCTGATGATCTCCTCACACTCAGAAGTGCCGGCGGTGATCTCTCCACTCTCGGTGAGTTACATCTCTGACATCCCCGCAGTCACCAGCCCTCTGTGTAGGAATGGACTGGCGCTGTTTTAAATTCCCTTTCAATCGGCGGTGACACGGAGCGATGGTTGATTTAAGTCCATGTTGTGATTACAGGAAATGAAGTGTTCTAGAAAAGAGATGTTCTAGAAAAGAGATCCTGATGCTGTTCAGTGTGGATTATCTTCCTTGTTAATATTCGCACCAGGAATCATTCCAGTGCTCAAACTGAACCGCCCGATTCTCGGATATTAGATGCACCTCGTCTGCTGTCACCCAGCGGTAAAACACAGCACGGGGGTGTGGGTAGAAAACAATTCTCTTCCACTCACAGACCAACAAAGTCCAGCCCCTTCACCAAATTGACAGATATATGTGACCCACACTGATGCGGGTTTTACCGCCATCATTAACCCATAATCTGTCTCTCCCACAGTGTACAGCTCTCAGACCCGCACTGATCCCGGTTTACCGGTTCCTTCCACTCCTGGTAACAATGACCATGTTCACTGTGACACGTTCACAACCCCGGAAATTCCGCCACCGATGGGCAGTGACTGTGTGGTTCAAAATGTTACATCTACGTCAAGCCGGTAAGAGCAATGTTTTATTATATGTTGCATTGTTTGTGCCCCAGTGCTGGGGGAGTGTCCAGTCCCGGGTGGATTCTACTGTGTGACAATGGGCGGTGTGTTCAACCGTTACTGAAACTAGCAGAGAGAACATGCTGTGTATTTACTGTGGAAATAAATACCCCATTATACTGGCTGTAATTAATTCAATTCTGTGATTGTGGGGAGTGTCTTTAACGGCAAACTATATTGAAACTATCAGAGAGATTGTGTTTATTTATTAGTTAAATAAAAGTCAAATAGAAGTGACATATCAGGGAGAATATTGTGAGTAGTGAAAAAGACTCCATTTGATTGCATGTTGTGTTGGTGAATTGTTTAATCCTCTCTCTCAAGCTGTTTGTTTTTTCCTTTCAGGTAAAAGTCAGCGGAAAATCCCGGATGCGATGTCCCGGGGCGTGTCACAGAGTAGCAGGAAATATTGTGTGTGAAATCTGAGACAATATACATTAACTTTTCCAACAGTGTGTACATGCTGAATGTGCTTCTCTTCACGATATAAACAACACTTTAGTTTATCAATCGCCATGTTAATTTGTTTTGAAATAAATAGATTTAGCTCTTTATATTTTGGCTGCGTTCTGCTTAATTAAAATTATAAAACAAAGAATGTATTCGGATCATTGCTCTGTCTATATTAATACTGTAAGACACTGCTCTGCGTGGATTAATCAACTCTGTAACAGAGATTAAGAACCTATGTTTATTGTTGAAGGTTTTATATGAACTTCATTTTGTAACCGCTTCACTTTTTCATCCTCTATTTAAGATGGTTCTCAACCTGCAGGAGGGTCAAGTGATGTATATAGCGTTTAAAAATATAAAATGCATTTTATAAATATTATGTTTGAAATTTGTGCCTTTGTCGATGTTCATGTTTTTATTATGTTCCATGAGTAAACACACACAAATTCCTAGATACAGCAGAATATTGTTTTACTGCACGACACCTGCCCTGGGAATTCGGCGTATGGCGGGAGACCCGGAGAATCTGATCAGAGTTCCACGGCCACTGTTATTGGACTTTAATTCTAAAAGCTAAATACTTCAGTTATTCAGACGCAGTGAGCAATGGTCGCTCAATCAGCAAAACGACTGTACCGTGCAGTGTCCGCCAGCAGGTGGCGATGCTTATTCCATCAGTATGACCACTGCAATGGCAAGTATCCACCAGCAGAGGGCAAACATTATTATAAATAAAAACAGAAAATGCTGGAACCACTCAGCAGGTCAGGCAGCATCTGTGGAAAGAGAAACAGTTAACGTTTCACGTCAGTGATATCTTCAGAAATCTAAAATGTTAGAGATTAACCGCTTTTAGTAAATAAAGAGCCAGGGAAAAGGGGGCATGAAAAGATCAAAAGGCTGAATGTCTGTGATTGGATGGAGGGCAGGAGTGATTCAGTGAATCCTCGCTTCCCTCACTCTGATCCATGTCCCTGTGAACTTGCAGCATTCCATTCTCTCAGGTACAAACCTGACATTATCATTAAATCTGCTGATAAGGGAGTCGCTGTTGTTGTGTGTTGAAAATAGCGCCACCTTGTGGAGTCTAAACACAAGGCCCACAATTTGCGATCGGAGGCTTCCCGCGGGTGGATGCCTCCGACCTGTGAAAAATCTCCGCATTTCCCTGGTGGCCCGGGAGGTTTGGAGTCTCGCGATCCTGGGCTTCTCCGGGTCCGCGCGGGCAGAGGCCCAGGGATCTCAGGTGCGCATGCGGCTCACAAGCACCCCTGGGGTCACATGGGCCAGCTCAACCAATAAAAGAAGGGAATCCCCATTCATACTTCTGGGAGTTTCGTGCGGACGGAGCTCCCATAAATATGAATGGGGATCACTTTAAAAATACACGAACTCATAAAATAAATAAGAATTTCACAGGCATTCAGCGGACGTAAGTTGGGCAAATAGCGGAAATCTCCACCGGCAGAGGCCCATCTCCCTGGGATACGGAGGATCTGTCAAGAAGATTCCGATGCCTAAATCTGGAACCAGCGCGGCCCCTACGGTCACGTACACATCTCGTACACACCCGTAGGTGTCGCAAAATACAGCCCAAACTCTGACATCTCCTCGTCCCTCCCCCGCACCGTGACCCCACCACCGAACATCAAGCAATCCTTTCCCAGACTGGCACTGACCTCATCTCCTCTGGAGATCTTCACCGCACGGCCTCCAAACTCATAGCCCACTAACCTGGCACAGCCCCTGCTGCCTCCTTTCAAACATCCACAGACAGGACCCCGCCGGTAGAACAATCATATCAACCTGTTAATGCCCCCGGAACTGATTTCTTCCTATCACAACTGTAAATGTTCTCCCCTTGTCTAATCTCTTCCGACGCCATTCACCTTTTTCACCATTCCATTTTCTTGGTCATAGCCGTCTCCTTTTCACCATAGATGTCCAGTCCTTCTACAACCTCACTCCCACCAGGAAGCCCAGTCGCTCTACACCTCCACATCACCAGGATGGGCTGCGGTCCCTGCGCTTCTTCCATACATGGCGGCTAAACCAATCCTGATCCACAACCACCCTCCTCCACCTGGCCACACTCGGTCTCACATTAAACAGCTTTTCCTTTGACGCTGCTCACTTCCTCCAAATAAATTTGTCACTGGTGAGCCTATATGGGTCCAAGCTATGCCGGTCTTTTAACATTATATGTGGAATATTCCTTGCTTCAGACCAAGTCAGGTCACATCCTTGACATCTTTAATCTGGTGCGTTGATGTCTGTGCGGCTTCCTGCTCAAGCCGTGAACTGAAAAATTTCATCAATTTTGCTTTAAATTCCACCGTTTCACATGGCCAACTCGAACTCTTCCCTTCTGTTCTTGACTTCCTGTCTGCATGTCTTGGGTTAGGTTGTTTAAAGTGAATCCCACAGCTACCTTGATCATACTTCCTCCAAACCTGCTTCGAGTAAGGTCTCCATTCCATTCTCCCAGTTTCTCTGTCTGCATCACACGATGATGCCACCTTCAATACTGGTGCCTCAACAATGCCCTCCTTTTTGCTTTCCAAGGATTCCCCTCCACAGAGGTTGACAGGACCCTCGACTGTGGATGGAGAGAAAACACAGCGAACTACAAGCCAGTTAGCCTGATATCAGTCATCGGGAAAATGCTGGAATCCATTGTTAAGGAAGTGGTATCAGGGCACTTAGAAAATCATAACATGATTAGGTAGAGTCAACATGGTTTTATGAAAGGGAAATCATGTTTGACAAATTCATTAGTGTTTTTTAAGCATGTACCTAGCAGGGTAAATAAAGGGGAACCAGTGGCTGTAGTATACTTGGAATTCCAAAAGGCAATTGACAAGGTGCCACGTAAAAGGTTATTACATATGATTAGGGCTCATGGGATTGGAGGTAATATAGTAGTATGGATTGAGGATTGGTTAACATACAGAAAACAGAGTAGGAATAAAAAAATCTTTTTCATGTTGGCTGGCTGTATCTAGTGTGGTGGCGCAAGGATCAGTATTGGGGCCTCAGCTATTTACAATCTATATTAATGACCTAGGTGAAGGGACCGTGTGTAATGTATCCAAGTTTGCTGCAGATGCAAAGCTAGGTGGAACAGTAAGCTGTGAGGAGAAACAGTCTGCACTGGGATATAGATAAACTAAGTGAGTGGGCAGTAAGATCGCACATGGAGTATAATGTAGGGAAATGTGAGGTTATTCTCATTGATTCAGCCAGGTGTGTGCACATAGCGACCTTGCATTAACCTCTTCAGCAATCTCCAGCCAGGCAGCCTTGGTCTGTGAGGAGGCTTCCTCCGGCCATCAGGAGTCATAGATTCATCGAGTCAGAATGGCACAGAAGGAGGCCATTCGGCCCATCGCGACCGGACCGGCTTTCTGCTGAGCAATCCAGTCAGCCCCATTCCCCTGCCCTATCCCCGTAGCCCTGCAAGTTTATTTCCCTCAAGTGCCTATCCAGTCTCCCCTTGAAAACATTGAGTGTCTCCGCTTCCACCACTTCTATCGGCAGTGAATTCCAGGTCCTCACCACTCGCTGCATAAAAAGGTTTTTCCTCACAGCACCCCCGTATCTCTTGTCCAAAATCATAAATCTGTGTCCCCGTGTCATTGTACCATCAACTAGTGGGAACAGCCTTTCCTCGTTAGCCTATCCAAACCTGTCATAATCTGTACACCTCCATCAGATCACCCCTCAACCACCTTTGCTATAATGAAAACAAATCCAGCTTCTCCAACCTGTTCTTGTAGCTAAGATCCCCCATCCCCAGAACCATTCTGGTAAATCTCCTCTGCACCCTCTCAAGGGTCTTCACATCCTTCCTAAAGTGTGTGGTCCAGAACTGGACGCAATACTCCAGTTGTGGCCTAACCAGCACTTTATAAAGATTCAGCATCGCGTCATTACATTTGTACTCAATATCTCTATTTATGAAACACAAGATCTCATATGCTTTGCTAACCACACTCTTAATATGTCCCGCCACCTTCAGGGACCTAAGCTCATTAACTCCCAGGTCCCTCTGACCCTGCACACTCTTTAAAACTGTGCCATTAAGTGTATATTGCCTCTCCCGGTTCCTTCTGCCAAATTGCATCACCTCACACTTCTCTGTATTAAATTCCATCTGCCAATTGTCTGCCCATTCTGCTCGCTTTCCTATGTCCTGTTCCAGTTGATTGGTATCATTCTCACTGTTTGCTACACCCCAAGTCTGGTGTCATCGGCAAATATAGAATTTCCAGGTCATTTATATATATCAAAAAAATCAATGGGCCCAGTACTGACCCTTGGGGAACACCACTGTCTACCATCCTCCAGTCTGAAAAACAGCCATTATCCACAATTCGCTGTTTTCTGTCCTTAAGCCAAGTCCATTTCCAAGCTGCCACTGACCCACCTATTCCATGAGCCTCAATTTTGTTAACAACCTTCTATGTGATACTTTTTCAAACGCCTTCCTAAAATCTATGTAGACAACATCCATTGCATTCCCTTCATCGATCCTCCCCGTTACTTCATCAACAATTTCAATTCGATTAGTCAAACATGATCTGCCTTTTACAAGTCCGTGTTGGCTCTCCGTAATTAGCTTAAACGTCTCCAATTTTAGGCTTGATTATTGTTTCTAAAACTTTACCCATCAGTGATGTTAAACTGACCGGCCTGTAGTAACTAGGATTGTCCTTACACCCTTAGGGAACAGAATCTCCCTGCGTCCTCTTACTCCCTGCAAAAGAGCTTGCAGCGAGTCCTCAGTGAATCGGGGAGCAGCCTTGGATTTTGAGCACTCAGGGTCACCTTGGCCCATTCAAGCTGCAGCAGTAACGAGAAATGAGAGGCTGAGGCTACATGGAGCCCTTAAAAACAAGTGTAGCTGTGACCTCATCAGTGCAGACCAACAGACCCGCTCCCAGCCACTGCAGCAGGCAGCGCGCACCACGGGACTAATTGGTCCAATTAAATCAAAATGGGACATCGGGAGCGGCTGAAACCGGCAGCGGGTCCGAAACCCGTCCACCAGGCAACCCGGCTCCATCCCGCCTCCTCCACTAAAATCAAGGCCGGCTGCAAATTTGTCCCGAACTCCATCAAAGTTCTGTTTTTGCTCCCAGCCTGATGTATAATTACCCTGATAACTTTAAGGAAGATAAATTATCTTAACGACAATGTGATTCTGTCTCAGGGAAAGTGCGGGCTCTCCAAATGTATCACTCGCTAACTTGTGGCCATGGCAACGATGCATCTACTGGTCCTTATCGTCAGTCTGATATTGAGGCAGATTCCTATTGCTTTTTGGGAACAGATTCGTTTTGTGGAGTCCATTTCACTGTGTAATATCCACACGGTCCTGCTTTATGCAGCCACGCGCTGTTCTGTCTGGTTCACAGTCACTTTCACCTTTGATCAATTTGTGGTCATTTGTTGCCAAAAGCTCGAAACTAATTATTGCTCCGAGATAATGGTGGCTGTGGTTCTAGAACAGTGACTATGCTGAATTGTTTAAAGAACATTTTCCAGTTCTTTTTGTTAACAGGTTGGAATATGCTTGGGAACTCGCCCTGGTTTTGTTTTGTCACAAGCTGGGTTCGCATTTCACGGGTGTGGGGAGCTACCGAATTCCTTCATTATATTCTAACCCCGTGTGTCCCATTTATTCTGATTTTGCTGCTCAATGCTAAAACTGTCAGATACATTTTCGTCCCCAACAGGACCCGTGCCTGCTTCCGAATTTTAGTACCTGCATTTTGCACTGACATTATTTTAAAGGCAAGGCTATACCTAAATCTAAATTAGATGAATGTTTGGAGAAGTATATCCATCAACTTAAGTGTATGGACTTGACCCTTGACACTGTCCTGCAAGCTGATCGATCAGATTGGGTCAGAATTTGATTTGAGGAAGATTTAGATATAAAACAAAATTATAAAGATAAAATGCCTGATGGTCCAAAGCTTATTTATGGCCTGTTACGCTCTCTCTAAACAGATAGAGGAGTGTGAAATCCAGTGTGATGAGCTGGAATCTGCTAACTTAGCAGAGAAACAAAGCTTGCAGAGTGAGAAGCAGTCGGTTAAACAGACTCACTGGCTCCCCAGGTTAATATGAAACAATAGGTTTGGAGGAGGTGAATGCATGAGTCCAGCGTGAGAATTCATAGCTGAGCGATGATGTGTCAGAGCTAGATCGAGCATTCAGAATGGTGCTTCAGGACAGAAGTGATGGCACCCCAGCCCGGCATGAGGTTGAAAAGGCCATCCGACAACTGAAGGACAACAAGGCCTCAGGAGCAGATGGAATCCCCGCTGAGAAATTAAAGTATGGCAGACAAGCACTACTGGCGTGAATTCATGAACTCATTTCTCTTATCTCAGAGACGCCGTAATTGTGACCATTTTCAAGAAAGGTGACAAGTCTGATTGCCGTAACTACAGAGCAGTTTCCCTGTTGTCTGACACAGGGAAAGACATCGCAAGAATCCTCCTCAATCGCCTTTTCCCAGTGGCCGATGAGCTCCTCCCAGAGTTGCAATGCGGATTGCGCCCAATAAGGAGCACAATGGACATGATCTTCACCGCACTTCAATTACAAGAGAAAAGCAGGGAACAGGGGTACATGGCCTTCTTTGATCTCACAAAGGCCTTCAACACTGTCAACCATGAGGGATTCTGGAGTGACCTCCTCCAATTCGGCTGCCCTCAAAAGTTTGTCACCATCCTCCGCCTGCTTCACGATGACATGCAAGCCGTGATCCTGACCAACGGTTCCACAACAGACCCAATTCACATATGAACCGGGGTCAAACCAGGCTGTGTCATCGCACCAACGCTCTTCTCCATCTTCCTTGCTGCAATGCTCCATCTCACCCTCAGTAAGCTCCCCACTGGAGTGGAGCTAATTTACAGAACAAACTGGAAACTGTTCAACCTCCGTCACCTCCAGTCCAGATCCAAGGTCGTCCCATTCCGTCATCGAATTACAGTATGCAGACGACGCTTGCATTTGCGTTCACTCGGAGATCGAACTCCAAACCATCGTCAACACCTTCATCAAAGCATACGAGTGCATGGGCATTATACTAAACATCCGTAAGACAAATGTCCTCTACCAACCTGCCCCCGCCACACGGTACTGCCCCCCAATTATCAAAATCCATGACAAGGACTTGGACAACGTGGACCACATTCCATACCTGGGGAGCCTACCGTCAACAAGGGCAGACGTCAATGACGATGTCCAACACCACCTTCAGTGTGCCAGTGCAGCCTTCGGTCACCTGAGGAAGAGAGTGTTGAAGACCAGGACCTCAAACCCAGCAGCAAGCTCATGGTCTACAGAGCAGCAGTGATACCTGCCCTGCTGTATGCCTCAGGGACATGGACCATGTACAGCGGGCACCACAAAGCACTGGAGCGGTACCACCAATGCTGCCTCTGCAAGATCCTGCAAATCCATTGGCAGGATAGGCGCACCAAGGTCAGTGTTATCGCTCAGGCCAACATCCCCAGCATCGAAGCTTTAACCACGCTCGATCAGCTCCGATGGACTGGTCACATTGTCCACATGCCCAATACGAGACCCCCAAAGCAAGCACTCTACTAGGAGCTCCGGCATGGAAAGAGAGCCCCAGGTGGGCAGAGGAAACGCTTCAAGGACACCCTCAAAGCCTCCTTCAAAAAGTGTAACATCCCCATTCACACCTGGGAATCCCTGGCCCAAGGCCGCTCAAAGTGGAGGAGAGGCATCAGGGAAGGCGGCAAACACCTCGAGTCTGACAGTTTAAGCATTGCGCAGGCAGCGCACTTTAACCCAAGCACCCCACCCACCAGCCCCTTCAACCACCGTCTGTCCCATCTGTGACAGAGATTGTAGGTCCCGCATTGGACTCATCAGTCACCTGTGAACTCATTTTTAATGTGGAAGCAAGTCATCCTCGGTTCCGAGGGACTGCCTAAGGGTAGTGTGGCGAGCTGTAACATGGAGACAACATACGCTGCCTCTGTGTCCGAGGGCCGATCAGCGGTGGCTGCCCTGTATCCCCCAGTAGCTGCCCCCAGAGCTAGTAAAAGAGGGTAATCAGTTGGGACAGGGCTTGAGATCTGAATCTGACAGTGAGGGTGATGTGCTTCTGATAGAGGCAGTGCAGAGATCAGGACAGGGGCCGGTGCCTCCGGTATTGGGGTTGTTGTGGTCAGTCCTGCAATACCCAGATGCAGATGCAGATAATGTGGAGCCACCAGCAGCTGCAGCAGATGCTGCTCCGACCTCAGGGAAAATTTTAAAAGAATTAGCAAAGGATGAAGGGATGTTCGACCCTGACAAGTGATCGATCTTTGAGCATGTTAGGCAGGTGGAAGATGTGAGGATCAGGCTGCAAATACAGCCGGAGGACCTGATACGGCTTCTTCCTCTCAGCCTCCCTGTGGACAATGGCGCTCGATTCCCGCTCATGGTCAAGAGGGCAGGAAAACTCCCCAGCAGTTGTTGGGAAGTTACAGCAGTCTCTGCAGCCGGAGGAATCAGGGTGGCCTTGGTTCCTGGGACTAGGCAGAGTCCCAGTGAAGTCCCGGTTGAGTATTGTGATGGGTTATGGTGCTGATGGACGCGTGTCCCTAAACTGCCCCAGGCTGCCGGTAACTTGTCTCACAGAAAGTCGCTAGTTCGAGGTCTTCAGCCTGCCCTGCGGCGGCGCCTGGAGGAATCATGTCACTGGCAAACGCTCTGCTTTTCCCATTTACAAGCGGCTCTGATTCGCCTGTGGAGCAGCCGGGGACAGGCACCGGGATGGAACAAGCCTAAAATAGCCGGGTTTGAGGAGCCCAACCAGCAACAGCAGGTGGAGCCACTGATAGCAGAGGGGCTGATCAGAGCGATAATTGGGGGCCGGATCTGGAATCCACCGCCTCACAGCCCTGGGTGGAATCAGGATCGCGGGAGCGGGCCCGGCTCGGGAAGGTGGAGCACAAAAACCTGATGCCGGGGAAGCCCGGGCAATGGACCCCGCCCACAAATACTGTCTGACCAATTAGATCACAGCAACACTCCTGTCGCTCACTGGCGTTTGAGAGCCCCGCCCACATTGTGACATAGGGGTCTGAGAGCCCCGCCCACATTGTGACTGATGGGGTGTCTGGGAGCCCCGCCCACATTGTGATGGATGGGGGATCTGAGAGCCCCGCCCACATTGTGACAGATGGGGGTCTGGGATTGACGGTTTCGGGCCTCGCGGGTGGTCCTGGCACCGCTCCAATTTGACGACGAATGATTGCTTGTTTAATCTCACCAACCGACTGCTGATATTCCCAGGAAAGGTGACAGAGGAGGTTATATGAGAACATAAGAAATACGAGCAGGACTAGGCCATACCGCTCTCGAGCCTGCTCCACCTTTCAATAAGTTCATGGCTGATCATCAACACCAACTCCACTTTCCCACCCGATCCCCATATCCCTCGATTTCCCAGAGTGCAAAAATCTATCGATCTCTGTCCTGAATATACTCAACGACTGAGGATCCACAGCCCTCTGGGGCAGAGAATTCAGAAGATTCATAGCCCTCAGTGAAGAAATTCTTCCTCATCTCTGTCCTAAATGGCTGACCCGTTATCCTGAGACTATGGCCCCTAGTTCTAGACTCTGCAGCCATTGGAAACAATCTCTCCGCATCTACCTTGTCAAGCCCTCGAAGAATTTGATTCGTTTCAATTAGAACACCTCTCATTCTTCTAAACTCCAGAGAATATAGACCATTCTACTCAATCTCTCCTCATAGGAAAGCCCATTCATCCCAGGAGTCAATCTAGTGAACCTTCATTGCACCCACTCTAAGGCAAGTGTATCCTTCCTTAGGTAAGGAGACCAAAACTGTGCACAGTACACCAGGTAAAGTCTCACCAAATCCCATATAATTGCAGCAAGACTTCCTTATTCTTATATTGCGACCTGCTTGCAAAAAAGACTAACATACCATTTGCCTTCCTAATTGCTTGTGGTACCTGCATGTTAACTTCCTCTGATTTGTGTACAAGGACTCCCAAATCACTCCCAAGATCACCATGTACTCATCTCTGACATTTTAGGAAATATTCTCCTTTCCCATCTTTCCTGCCGAAGTGGATAATTTTACACTTCCACACATTATACTCCATCTGCCAGCTTCTTGCCTAATCACTTAACTCGTCTATATCCCTTTGCAGCCACTTTACGTCCTCCTCACAGCTTACTTTCCCACTGGTTATACGCAATCACAACACAGTTGCAGTGGCTATAAAAGGTGGAGACCTGGGTCTGGATGTTCTGCTCATGTGTCTCCCAGAACTGAAACAATTAGAACCCACGGCGGAGTTTCATACTGACTTCATCACTCATAAACCTGACTGTGGCAGGGCCAGTACAGAAGGTAAGTCTCTCATCCTGACCCACTTCACCAGAGACAGCAACCCTCTCTGAGAAAGACAGTACCCTCACCCCATAGATTGGCCGTACCCCTACCCTAGAAAGACAGTACCCTCACCCCATAGACTGACAGTACCCCTACCCTAGAGAGACAGTACCCCTACCCCAAAGACTGGCAGTAGCCCTACCCTAGAGAGGCAGTCCCTCTACCCCATAGATTGGCAATACCCCTACTTTAGAGAGAGAGAGTACCCCTACCCCATTGATTGGCAATATACCTATACTAGAGAGACAGTAACCCCGCTCAAAAATTGGCAATAAGCCTATACTAGAGAGACAGTACACCTACCCCATAGATTGGCAGTACACCTATACTGGAGAGAAATTTCCCCTACCCAAGAGAGAGAGACTATCCTCCCGAGAGAGACCGCAACACTACGCGAGCGAGGGAGTAACCCAGTTTCGAAAAACTGTACCCCAGACAAGAGAGCCAGTAACTCTACCAGAGAGGAGAGTGAGAGACAACATTGCTAAGTTAGAGAGAGAGCAGCCCTGACTGACAGAAGCAGTTCGGCTTCCCGAGAGAGAAAGTACCACTACCGTGAGAGATATTACGCCTTCTGCAGAGAGACAGAACCTCAGCCGAGAGAGAAAATGCCCAAATGAGACAGTGCCCGAGGGAGACAGTGCCCAAGGGAGACAGTGCCACTACCCGAGAGAAACATTACCCTTACCCGAGAGAGACAGTGCCCCTTCCCGAGAGAGACGGCGCCCATACACGAGAGAGACAGTGCCCCAACCTGAGAGAGACATTACCCCTACCCGAGAGAGAAAGTACCCCTACATGAGAGAGACAGTACCCCTATATGAGCGAGACAGTACACCTAGCTGAGAGCGACAGTGCCCCTACCCGACAGAGACAGTACACCTACATGAGCGAGACAGTAAACCTACAGGAGAGTGAAAGTGCCCCTACCCGAGAGGCATTACCCCTACCCGAGAGAGACAGTGCCCCTTCCCGAGAGGCAATACCCATACTCGAGAGAGACAGTACCCCTACCCGAGAGAGACAGTGCACATACCCGAGAGGGACAGCGCCCCTACCCGAGAGACACTGTACCCCTACCCAAGAGAGACAGTACCCCTACCATAGATTGAACACCTCCCCGATAGAGACAGTTCCCTTAACCGGGAGAGAGAGTACATCTACCCGAGAGAGACTGTACCTCTACCTGAGACAGAATTTGCAAAATGGGACAAACATCCAATTGAGATCCTACATGCAGAATTCTGTAAAAGTATCCTCCGGACTCAAAGGAAAACCGTAAACAATGCATGCAGGGCAGAACTAGGCCAATATCCATTAATAATCACTATCCAAAAAAGCGCCACCAAATTTTGGAAACACCTAGAAATGAGCAACCCCAATGCTATCATTACGAATCCCTGAAATGCCAAGAGAGGACCATAAAGAAGAATACACTCAGTCAACTAGTCCTGGGACTCAGTGAAGTAACTACCAACACTACTAACAATAACCAGCCCAAGGACAGTGACAGCGTAACACAAATAATTCGACCCAACACAATCGTCGCTAAGCAAAAGGAAAAATATGTCATATTGGGTAGAAACAACAAAAACCCAAAGCAAACTCAATTGCTACTTGGCCCTAAACAGACAATACAACATGGCTGATTACCTGACCAGGGTAAAGCATAGCAAAATGAGAAAAACCTTGACAATGTGCAGACTTAGTGAACATAGCCTGGCGATCGAAAAAGGTAGACACAGGCAGACCCAGCTACCAAGAGAGGATAGGATATTCTCTCACTGCAGTCAGGGAGTGGTGGAGACAGAGATGCACTTCCTCACAGCGTGTAGAAAATATCAGGGCATAAGGGAGAATTTCTACCCAAAATTCACAAAAATATGCCCGGAATTC
The DNA here is from genome assembly GCF_052327205.1 of Somniosus microcephalus. Taxonomy (NCBI): domain Eukaryota; kingdom Metazoa; phylum Chordata; class Chondrichthyes; order Squaliformes; family Somniosidae; genus Somniosus; species Somniosus microcephalus. The sequence continues at coordinate 36,348,263 of NC_141016.1, forward strand.
AGAAATTTGAATGACGACCCAAAACTCCCACACCTACTAGGTGAAGAGAGAAATTGTGTAACCTTAGCGGCACACTATGTTACAGCTTGCCATAAACAGAGGGACAACCACTAAATATAAGAAAAGAGTATAAAAATTATATGAATGTATATTTATACACTCAGGGATACATCTGTTTGTACACTGTATGGATAGATCTGTATTTTTGTGTACAACCGTGAATGTTATTCGATGCTTTGGCAACATAAGATGTACCTTGTCATGCCAATAAAGCGATTTGAATTGAATTGAATTGAATTGACAGAGAGTACCCCTACCCGAGAGAGACAGTACCCCTACCCAAGAGAGTCTGTACCCCTACCCGAGAGTGACAGTACCCTTACTCGAGAGAGACACGATGTCTACTTGAGAGAGACACTACATCTACTTGAGAGAGACACTACATCTACTTGAGAGAGACACTACCTCTACTTGAGAGAGACACTATCTCTACTTGAGAGAGACACTACTTCTACCCGAGAGAGAATGTGCCCCTACCCGAGAGAGACAGTATACCCTTCCTGAGAGAGACAGTGTCCCTACCCGAGACAGTACCCCTTCCCGAGAGAGACAGTACCTCTACCCGAGAGACAATACCCCTTCCCGAGAGACAATACCCCTTCCCGAGAGAGACAGTGTCCCTACCCGAGAGAGATAGTACCCCTAACCGAGAGAGACAGTATCCCTACCCGAGAGAAACAGTACACCTACCAGAGAGTGACAGTACCCCTACCCGAGAGTGACAGTACCCCTACCCGAGAGTGACAGTACCCCTACCCGAGAAAGACGGTACACCTACCCATGAGATATGGGTACATATTCCTGTAAGAATTAATGTGTCAGCATGGAACACTGAAACCTATGAATATTTTGAGATCACTACTGGAGTTAGTAATTTAGTGTATGAATTATATCTGATACTCGAATAATATCACTCACATGCCCAATATCACTTACATGGTTGTCAGGCTAGTTCACCATAGAGATCGCAGCGACACGTCAGGAGTGGTATGAAGTGTCCTTGGAGGAAGTTGGAATTGGAACTGCCTGTTGGAACAGATAAAGGAGAATTTTAGCGCTATTAAATAGAGAGAAGGCAGTTGGGATCGATATACCCATGATTGATGGGATTAGAGAACAGGCAATACAAGAGACATTGACGGTGGAAAACATGCACAACTTTGCAGAAAATTTGAGGGAAGTACAAAGTGCTTTCAATAAGTTGAGCAGTAATATCAATGCAATGATGACTAAAAGATAAAGGGAAATGGCCTGTGGATTGACAGGACCATATTTTCCGTTCGGAGGTTTCCTGCGTGCCGTTCTGGAATAAATCCACGGTCTTACCCGAGGGTTCTCAAGGTCCGGACACTTCCGCTCCTGGGCCTCTCCAACTGGAAATGTGCAGGGCCCACGTATCCCAGAGGCACATGCGGTTCGCAAGCGTCCCTGGGATCATGTGGGCCATGGGGAGCCAATCAAAGAAGGGAACCGCCCTTCATACACTTGACAGACAGACCTGTCCAATATATGAATAGAGATCACCCCAAAAACAATCAAACATTCAATATATATTTTTTTTAAATCACGTTATTAAAATTAGTTGAAAGTACATTAAAATTAAATATTTTAAACAAAAGTTTAACTTTTTTACAAAAATAACTAACTTAACTAAACTGGGTTAAAATAAACTTACCTGTTTTTAAAGCATTTTTAAATGATAAATGAGTGATTTTTTTCTTTTTTCAAATCTTATGCTGTTACAAACAGGCCTGACACCTGCTTACTCCCGATCTCTCTCCTCTTGGAAAGTGCGCTTGTGTGTGAACAGTGAGTGAAAGCAACGATGGGTATGGATGTGAAGCCCTCCTCAGTGGAATATCCCGCCGGCACAGGAATATTGTGCTTTCTTACCGGCCCTGGTGAGTGACCAGAAGTTCCCTGGCAAGTGAAGATCTGAACTTCGAGAAGCGAGTTGGTGTCCTCAGAGGACAGTGGGCATATTCGGGTGAAGTTCTGTGGATTGGGGTGGAAAGAGGGGCGGATGTATCGGGGATTCTGTTACATTTCAATTCCCAGCTCCTCCAGCTCGAGGGTTTGGCAACCCTCCAGGGTTGCTTGGGATTCTCCAGTAAGGAAAGGATAATCTCCAGGACACGGCTGCAAGCAAAACTCTGGGAAAATATCATCGGGGGCATTAAAAAGTATCTATTTTTTTCAATTTCGTTGAACAATGCCCTGAAATCTGGAGATGGACTGGTCAATGCAATAAGACTATTGAGCCGGCAGTTTCCTTCTGCAAATGACCATTTCATTGCCAGTGTTTAATTGAGGTCATATATTCCGCAACCGAGCCGCTGCCCGTAATATCGGAACCACAACAACAGCAACTTGCATTTATATAGCGCTTTCAATTGAGTCAGACAACCCAAGATGTTGCACAGGAGCTTAAACATTGACACGGAGCCACAGAAGGAGATTTTAGCCCAGGTGACCAAACACTTGGTCAAACAGATCGGGGGAAACTGGGCCACGCCCTCGTTCATTCAGTAGTAGCTTCCCAAGAAGTTGGTCGAAGTGCTCCCCCTCCTTCTTGGGGCGCAACTACTCAATGTCGCGGCGCTACATGCAGCAGCGTCACGCACGGGGGAACGTAGCACCGCGTCATTGCAGGTCTCCGCCCCTGATTAAAGGGGAGGGGCCTGGCGCTGCCTGCACCAGGGCCCTGCCGGACCACCAGGGAGTGGTGTGCCGCGGAAACAGCCCGGCTATCAAGAGGAATGGCGGGCTGAGCGATTGTGGCCGGCACCCCAGATACAAAATGTTAAAGGTGGGAAGATGCTGGCAGTCAGCCAAAATATAAATGACCGCCCGACACCTGCCCTTTAAGTAGTGCCTCCGCCCGCTACTGCCGCTGCAAAACCGCTGACTGATCCTGTTGGTCCCATCGCCCGGCGATAATTCAGGGGGCGGGCGCAACGGAAGTCTGCGGCCAGGGCGCTGTGCATGATGATGATATCGGCCCAGATATTGCGATCCCTACGGGTGGGCCCGCGCTGTGTACTCACCCGTAGTGACATGGGAAATGCCGGTTTCAGGCATGCACAGCACACGCGCTGAAAACCGGCATTTCCGGTCCATCAAGAATTGTCTAGACAGATCCTCCGGCCGCCCTGGAGAAGGGCCTCTGTGGGCGGATCATTCCGCTTTCTGGAGACCCTCCTCCCGCAGATAACACTTAAGGCCTGCTTTTACCCGGAAAAGAGTTGAAAATAAAGTTTAAAAAATATATCATTCACTGATTTATCATTTAAAAATACTTTAAAAAATTATAAGTTTATTTTTAGCCCTGTAAAAAACGTTAATTATTATTTTCAACAAATAAAATTTTTGTTCAAAATACTTAATGCTTAATGTATTGTAATTTCAAGTCATTTTGAAAATGTGATGTTTCTTAAAATGTATTTAAAGTTTGACTATCTTTTTAGGGTGATCTACATTCATATATTCTGTCAAGTGTATAAAGTGAGATTCCCTTCTTTGATTGGCTCCCCATGGCCCACGTGATCCCAGGGACGCTGCGAACTACCTGTGCCTCTGGGTTACGTGGGCCCTGCACACTGGGAATTTGGAGAGGACCAGGATCGGAAGCGTGTGCGTCCCGGGAACCCTCGGGTAAGGGCGTAGATTTTTCCAGATCGCAGGCCTACGCCTGCAGGAGACCTGCAATTGGAAAATACGGGCCATTATCATTGTACTGGCCACGCTAGACGTGCTCCTATCTAGCTATCCAGCAAGTTAAACACTCATTCAAAATAATTCTTCCCTGAAGCCGTTTGCTGTTTTGAAGCTTTTACTTGAACAAGTTTGTGAAACTGTAAACAAAGACAAAGTATGTTTTGTACATAAACTGAGTACTACACATTCGATATTACACAAGATATAAACATATTTATAACAGTAGAATAGACTAATTGTATAACTAACTAACATTTGAACTAACTTCTGTAACTATTAAATATTAATCTTTTATAAACATAGTATTATCAAAATATTACTCTGACAACATTGCTATTATGCTAAGAACTAAAGATACTCACAGATATTGCGTTTGGCCTAACATATGAAGTCAGATTACATTAGATTGTAAGTGGAACTTCTCATAGCAAATTCTCCATTACTCATGTCAGGTTCTTCCTGGCAAAACTGCTTCCTGGGGTCAACAGGAAGAAAGGTAAGAAGGTCAAATGACCTCACACAGGAAGAAAGGTCAGATGACCTTTCCAGCATACAAATTGTTAACACAATAACCGCCACCAGAGGGTGCTATCTGCACACATTAAATGTTCAGAATGTCCATTGGTCCAGAACACTCCCCGTCTGGGGTCATTAACGACTCCACATAGTCCGAACTCTACCTGTCACTGGAGTCCTCAGGCGACAAAAGAAGAACCACCTCAGAGGCGGGCCAAGAGAAGACCTTCGCTGTTCCTTCTTTGATGACTCTCAAGTCCACGTTTCTCACTCTCCCGTCCTGGCTGGGATGGGAGTTCACGATGATAGCCATAGGCCACTCATTCCTTTTTACCTGATTGTCCCTCATCAAGACAACATCTCCTTCTTTGAGATCCGGCCTCTTGTCCTGCCACTTGCGTCGTCTCTGTAGTGTGGTGAGGTATTCCCTTCGCCACCTGTTCCAAAACGTGTCTGCCAGACTCTGGACTCGTTTCCATTCTTCCTTGAAGAGTTCTCCTTCCCCAAACTCTCCTGGAGGACAAGGGGGAACACCTGTCTTCTGGGTCAAAAGCATGGCCGGAGTGAGGATGAGAGGCGATTCTGGGTCTGAAGATACAGGAATGAGGGGCCTTGCATTCATCACAGCGGTGACCTCAGCCATCAGTGTGGTCAAGACCTCATGTGTGAGGCACGACGATCTACCTTGGAGAAACATGCAGTCGAGGATACGGCGGGCAATGCCGATCATACGCTCCCATGCGCCGCCCATGTGGGATGAGTGAGGTGGGTTGAATACCCAGGTGCATTTCTGCTCTTGGAGATACTTCTCCACCCTCTGAGAGCTGGAACTAGATCCATCCATCTTCAGCTCTCTGCAGGCGCCAACAAAGTTTGTGCCGCAATCTGAGCGTATTTGCTTTGCCGGGCCTCTAATTGAGAAAAACCTTCTCAGAGCGTTTATGAAGCTGGAGGCGCCCATTGTTTCTATGACTTCGATGTGTACAGCTCTTGTGGACATACATGAGAACATCACCGCCCACCTCTTGCTGTTGGCGTGCCCTCCTCTAGTGCAGCGTGAGACCACATACATGGTCCGAAAACATTGACGCCTACATAGGTGAAAGGTGGTGCTACTTGTAGCCGCTCGGCTGGCAGTTCTGCCATCTGTTGGTGCTCCGTCTTCCCACGGAGTTTCTTGCAGGTGACACATTTGAAAAGCGTGCCGCTGATACATCTCTTAGCTCCAACCAACCAGAGGCCGTCTGCTCTGATGGCACCTTCGGTGAAATGTCTGCCCTGGTGCTTCACGGCCTCATGATGGTAACACACGAGCAGAATGGCCATATGATGATGACCTGGAATGAGGGTGGGGTTGGTTGCATTCGTTCCTAGTTGAGACTGCGATATGCGTCCCCCAACTCTGAGAAGGCCGTCGGTGTCGACGATGGGATGCAGCTTCCGTAGACTGCTGTGAGGGGATAGGTTGTGTTCTGCTGCTATGCACTTCAACTCTTCTGAATAACACTCGTGTTGGACACTCTTTATCACAAGGATTGTGGCTCTTTTGAGCTCCTCTTCAGAGGGACTCTTCCGACAGATGTGCCACCCATGGCAGTTACTCCCTTGCGTAGGCCGGGAGAAGGTATGAGCTATATGGGTTAGGCATGCTATCGTCTTTATGAGAGTGTTCCATTTGGAGAAACGCTCGAAGCATTTGGTGCTCATCAGGTTCTTACAGATTTGAGTAACGTTCGCTGTTACCTGTGGGCGTATCTCGCAGTCAGAAACAGGGTTGAGTAGGTCGAATGACTCATTGATTTCGGAGAAGTGTGGGAACAGATCCTGAAGAAAAGCAGGTCCTGACAGCCAAGTCGTGCTACTGAGTAGGGATGCTGTTACAGATCTAGACCCATGGTCAGCTGGGTTCAGGTCTGTAGGGATGTACTTCCACTGGTCGCGGGACGTGGACTGTCGAATACGTTGGACTCTGTTGTTCACGTATACGTAAAACCGTCTACTTTGGTTATGGATGTATCCTAGCAACACTTTGCTGTCTATATAATATGTGATGCTATCGAACTTCAGATCAATCTCGTCTTCTATGAACGCTGCAATCTCAACTGCTAATACTGCTGCGCACAGTTCCAATCTGGGTATGGTGAGGTCTGGCTGGGGCGCCAACTTGGCCTTTCCAAAGACGAAGCCGATTTTGCTTTGCCCTTCTTGAGTGGTGACCTTCAGATAAGCCACACTTGCAATGGCCTTAGCGGATGCGTCTGCAAAGACACAAAGCTCTTTGAATTGGGCATTTAAGGGAGAGAAAGACGAATAGCAGCGAGGTACTCGGATCTCCTGCAAGTCTTGGATTGAGTCTCTCCATCTGTCCCACTCTGCTTCCATCTCTTCAGGGAGAGGTGAATCCCACTCTTCAGCGCGTGTGGAGAGTTCCCTGAGGAGCAGCCTGCCTTGTATGGTGACAGGGGCTAAGAAGCCAAGAGGGTCGTATAGGCTGTTGACTGGAGAGAGCACTCCTCTACGTGTGAAGGGTTTCTTGGCGTCTAGGACTTGGAACGTGAACGTGTCTGTTGCTATGTTCCACGACATCCCTCGGCTAAGCTGTAGGGGGAGGTCATCAGTGAAGAGGTCTAGGTCCTTGACGTCCTTAGCACGATCTTCAGGGGGGAATGTCTCCATCACTGCTGGTCTGTTAGAGGCTATCTTATGCAGCCTGAGGTTGGATAGTGCAAGTAGTTCCTGGGCTCGTCCGAGGGTACTGATGGCCTCTGCTTCAGTCGGGAATGACTTCAGTGCATCGTCGACATAGAACTCTCGTTCGATGAACCCTCTCACATCACTGCCAAAGTCGTCGTCTTCTTCCTTGGCAGCCCTCCTTAGTCCGTATATGGCGACAGCAGGGGATGGGCTATTCCCAAAGACATGGACACGCATTCTGTAGTCCACAATGTCTCTATTAGGGTCATTGTCCCGATACCACAGGAAGCGAAGGAAGTCTCTGTGGTCTTCTCTCACCACGAAGCAATGAAACATGTGCTGGATATCGGCAGTGATGGCGACGGGCTCTTTCCTGAATCTCATGAGCACTCCCAAGAGGCTGTTGTTAAGATCAGGCCCTGTGAGGAGTACGTCGTTGAGAGAGACGCCCTGATATGGTGCACTGGAGTCAAACACCACGCGGATCTGTTCCGGCTTTTTGGGGTGGTAGACTCCAAAGGAAGGGAGGTACCAACACTCTTGGCCTTCCTGGAGTGGAGGAGCTATCTCTGCATGATCGTTGACAAGCATTTTCTTGACAAATTCTAGGAAGTGTGCTTTCATCTTTTCAGATTCCTGGCGACGTCCTACAGGGTACACATTAACGAGGCATATCTTGGAGCATGCTCTTCCGCTCAGTCCTTCTCCACACACCTCGGTGCACCTGGATGTAATCTCCAGACCAGCAACTCCCTCTCTCTCCCCGCCGTGCTCTGAAGCGGGAGCAGGCGACTCTGACTCCCAAGGAGCTGGGCCTGGGTGTAGTGCTGAAACGTGCCGATCACTTTCACATTCAGTGCATTTTGCATCCACCTTGCAGTTCTTGGCGAGATGGCTCGTGGAAGAGCAGCATTTGAAACATATAGAGCTCTCTTTAAGATATAGTTTCCGATCTTCCAGGGACATCTCCCTGAAGCCTCTGCACTTCTTTAAAGGATGGGGCTTGTTGTCGATAGGGCATTGTTTGCTCATATCCTCAGGTTTCTTCTGAATCTTTATGTGCTCAGTTGAGGACACTTGTATTTTGTGGACAGATATTGGTGTCTTTCCATGTCTGTCGAACTTGTCTCTTCTGGCAAGTGCTGGGTGGGAGGAGAAGAAGTTGAAGCTGGGGTCGTTCCTGGCTTTGGCTTCTTTACGGATGAATTTAACGAACGCAGAGAATGGTGGGAACGCCACGTTGTGCTTTAGCTTAAACTTTGATCCAAACGTTATCCACTTCTCCTGCAGGTTAAATGGAAGATTCTCAATGATGGGACTTACCCCTCTGGAAGTGTCTAAGTACGATAGACCGGGTAGGTAGCCGTCCTGCTTTGCGGCTTCGAGTTCCGACAGCAGATCTCCAAGGTCGCGGAGCTTCTGGTGTTCCTTACTCGTCAACCTCGGAAAGTTCGCCAACCTGTCAAAGAGAGCCCTTTCAATGGCTTCGGGCGAGCCGTAGCTTTCTTCCAGCCTCACCCAAGCCTTCTTCAACCCCTCTGGCAGCTGCCCCACATTGGCCGCTTTTATCCTGCAGGCCTGTTCGGCGGACTCTGGGCCGAGCCGCTTGATAAGGAGGCCGAGCTCTTGTCCTGCCGACAGGTCTAAGCCCGATATGGCATCATGGAAGCAGGACTTCCAAGCCCGATAATTCTCTGGCCTGTCATCAAACTTAATTAACCCCGAAGTCACCAGCTGGGTGCGTGCAAGGTATTTGGCGAGGTCGTAGGTGCTGGGACCTGGGCCAGGGTTGCCTTGGCTGGGGGCTCTGTTGGGGGTCTCAAGGGACCGAGAGGGGATTTGCCTCCGACTTTCCCTATTCGGCGTCCTATTCCTTTGCACTGTGTCTTCAGTTCTGCTGGCGGAGACTCTGCGGCTTGAGGCACGCCGTCTGCATTGACCTTGGTTGGCAACTTGTGGCATGCTATACGAAGTGTTTGCATCTGTAGAGATGTGCGGGCTTCCATCCCTTTCTCCTGTAAACTGTATGTTGGCAAGGTCGCTCACGTAATCTATGGTGCGCAGTCGTAGACTCTGCCACGGAATGGGAATTAAAGGTTTGTAAGCTGTCTCGGGATCAGCTCCCTCCAAAATTGCCTCGAATACTTGTGTCTCGGCTAATGCAGCATCTATCTCTTTTTGTTGCTGCAGAGCGTCTAATGTGGCTTGGAGACGGGCCTGTTCAGCCTGGCGTTCCACTTGGTGATGGGCCTGTTCCACTTGGAATTCAGCTTGGAGTCGGGCCTGTTCTGCTTGGTGTTCCACTGTCCGTATGCGCAGCTCTGGCTTGAGCTGCTACTAGTTTAGCCCGTGCTCTGGCGAGGGCTATGCTTATTCTAGAACCACCCGATGACCGTGAGCCAACTTGCGACCTGTAGTAACCGGTGCTTATAGACTGATTGTCACGTTCTACAGTTTCGTCTGCCTGTTTAGGGTCTTCTACTTGCTGCAAAGCATTTTCGTTATTATCTTCTGACATGTTGATGTGTGGTAGATGTGCTCTATGAGGTTAAGGCTTACTCTGGGTTCCTCCTGCTCCGCTCTTCACAGCTAGCCGTATTGCTATATTTTCTCTGATATCTTTTCTCTGATATCTTTTCACTGATATCTTTTCACTGATATCTTTTCACTGTACTGGCCGCGCTAGACGTGCTCCTATCTAGCTATCCAGCAAGTTAAACACTCATTCAAAATAATTCTTCCCTGAAGCCGTTTGCTGTTTTGAAGCTTTTACTTGAACAAATTTGTGAAACTGTAAACAAAGACAAAGTATGTTTTGTACATAAACTGAGTACTACACATTCAATATTACACAAGATATAAACATATTTACAACAGTAGAATAGACTAATTGTATAACTAACTAACATTTGAACTAACTTCTGTAACTATTAAATATTAACCTTTTATAAGCATAGTATTATAAAAATATTACTCTGACAACATTGCTATTATGCTAAGAACTAAAGATACTCACAGATATTGCGTTTGGCCTAACATATGAAGTCAGATTACATTAGATTGTAAGTGGAACTTCTCATAGCAAATTCTCCATTACTCAAGTCAGGTTCTTCCTGGGGTCAACAGGAAGAAAGGTAAGCAGGTCAAATGACCTCACACAGGAAGAAAGGTCAGATGACCTTTCCAGCATACAAACTGTTAACACAATAACCGCCACCAGAGGGTGCTATCTGCACACATAAAATGTTCAGAATGCCCATCGGTCCAGAACAATCATCGCAGTGGAGCAGAGCGCTACCGGCCACCGCCAACGTTAAGCTCCCACTGAATTTTGCCGGAGGTGTTAGCGGTGATGCACCCAGGTGCTAGGGCATTTGTGCCTTGTTTGCACCTCTGGGAGCGCCAACGTGAGGCGCAAAGCAACCCAATTTCTCCCCCAATGGTTTTTAAGGAGTATTTTAAGAGGGGAGAGAGGTGGAGAGGTGAGAGGTTTAGCAGGGAATTCCAGAGTTTAGGGCTCAGCTGAAGATACGGCCGTCAATGGTGTATCGATGAAAATCGGGGATGCCTGTTTATGTCTTGACGGTTACAGTTGGCGAACTTCAGTTGGGCCAGACATGTACCTCTCCATCAGTGGGAGGCCTTGTGGGCAGCAGACACAGCGATGATCACTAAAGGGACATTGTAGCCTGTTCCTGAACTCATACCTCCCTCCTGTCGCTTTCCTCATCTCAGTTATGCAACACAGATGTATATATCAATAGTAAATTGACAAAAACACAGCGAAAATAATGATATATAATACAAGTCACTAAATACGGCATGGACTAATAAAAAATTTTGAGGAGGAAACGAGGGTAGATGAGGGTAGTGCGTTTGATGTAGTGCATATAGATTTTGGCAAGGTTTTTGATATTGTTCCACATGGCAGACTGGTCACGAAGTTAAAAGCCCATGGGATCCAGGGCAAAGTGTCAAGTTGGAATCCAAACTGGCTTGGAGACAGGAAGTAGAGGGTAATGGTTGATGGGTGTTTTTGTGACTGGAAGGCTGTTTCCAGTGGAGTTCCGCGGGGCTCACTCCTAGGTCCATTGCTTTTTGTGATATATGTCAGTGATCTAGACTTGAATATAGTGGTATGATTAAGAAGTTTGCAGTTGATACTAAAATTGGCTGTGTGGTTGATGCTGAAGGAGGACGCTGTAGACTGCAGGAAGATATCAATAAATTGGTCAGGTGTGCAGAACAATGGCAAATGGAATTCAATCCGGAGAAGTGTGAGGTAATGCATTTGGGGACGGCTAACAAGGAAAGGGAATACACATTAAATGGTAGGAAACTGAGTAGTGTAGAGGAACAAAGGGACTTTGGAATGCATGTCCACAGATCGCTGAAGGTAGCAGGCCAGGTAGATAAGGTGCTTAAGCAGACTTACGGCATGCTTGCCTCCATTAGCCGTGGCATAGAATACAAGAGCAGGGAGTTATGCTTCAACTGTATAAAACACTAGTTAGGCCTCAGCTAGAGTACTGCGTGCCACATTACAGGAAAAATGTGATTGAACTAGAGAGGGTATAGAGGAGGTTTACATGGATGTTGCCGTGAGTAGAGATTCTTAGCAATGCGGAAAGACTGGATAGGCTGGGTCTGTTTTCCTTGGAACAGAGGAGGCTGAGGGGAGACCTTATTGAGGTGTATAAAATTATGAGGGGCATTGATAAAGTGGATAGAAAGGAACTATTTCCCTTAGCAGAGGGGTCAAAAAACAGGGGGCACAGATTTAAAGTAATTGGTGGAAGGTTTAGAGAGGATTTGAGGGGATATTTCTTCACCCAGAGGCTTGTGGAGGTCTGGAACTCACTGCCTGAAAGGGTGGTAGAGGCAGGAACCCTAAACACATTTAAAAAGTACTTGGATGTGCCATTGGGATGCTCTAACCTGCAGGGCTACGGACCAAAAGCTGTGACATGGGATTAGGCTGGATAGCTCTTCGTTGGCTGGCGCAGTAACGATGGGCCGAAATGGCCTCCTTCCATGCTGTAACTTTCTATGCTTCTATGAAAATCAATAAAATGCAAGAAGAATTTCTCATATAACACAACTATCCGCCTGACTTGGTCTATAGTTTGGAAGAAAGCCAGAGGGAAGGGACTGAAAGGTTTTGCACTTAGCGTGATTGGGAAGAAATGCTTGTCCAGCGATAACTTGATGCTGACCCATTGGGGCAAGAGATTCAAATGTTCGCCTCGCCCCACACAAACACCTCTCATGAACAATCATCAAATGTGATTGGTGGAGGTGGTGATATGAGCTCACTGCATACAGTCAGGGAATTCTATAGCACAGGAGGAGGCCAATAGGCACATCGCAACTGAAAGAGCTATCACCTTAGTCCCGTTCCAGCACCCTTGTCCCCATTCGGCCCCACTCCCCTGTGCTAGTTCTCTGAAATAACTCTCCACTTAGTCCCAAACACCTACCCTTTCCCCCAGTCGGTCCCTCTCCCCCTGTGCTAGTTCTCTGAAAGAACTCTCCCCTTAGTCCCAATCACCTGCCCTTACCCCATTCGGCCCCTCCCACCATGATAATTCTCTGAAATATCTCTCACCTTAGTCCCAATCACCTGCTCTTTCCCCCATTCGGCCCCTCTCCCCTGTGCTAGTTCTCTGAAATAACTCTCCACCTGCCATTTCCCGATATTTTAAAAATGTTTTATTCCATATATTTCGCCACTTCTTGTTTGAAATCTAATCTGGATTCTGCTTCCTCTAGTTTGCCTGGCTGGACATTCCACATCCCAACAACCCTCTGCGTAAAGACAGTCTCTCTGAACATCTGGTCAGTGGGAAGCACAGATGAAAGAGGCCATTCGTCCCATCTAGCTAAACATTCCACATAACCCCGGGATCCTCCATCAGACCACCCCTCCGCCTCATGAATGACTCCAAGGTTTTGACACTAGTCCTTGACCTGGATTCAATCCCAGGTTTTGATGCTCTCCCTGATTTACTTCAGTCGTGAACTCCTCAATTTCCTTTGCTCTGTAATTTGAAGACGTGCCTTCAACTGCCTCGGCCCTAAGCTTTGGAATTCCCTCCCTAAACCTCTTTGCCTCTCTCTCTCTACCTCCTTTAAGATGTTCCTTAAAACATAGCTCTTTGACCAAGCTTTTGGTCACATGTTCTAATATCTCCTTCTCTTACTAGGTGTCCTTTTTTTGTCCGATTAACGGTCCTGTGAAGCACCTTGGGACATTTTACTATGTGAAAGGCGCTATATAAATGCAAGTTCTGTTGTAACTTTGATCTGAGTGGAGTCATAATGGGACCAATGAGGGTCCTTCAACAGGGTGTACAGTGTGCGTGCAATAAAAGCGTTGCAAGCCAACAAATAAACATGGCCTTTGAACCTGGAGCGCCCCAGCCCTGCTGTGTGGCCACATCTCAACGGAGGTACTGCCTAACTGCGTGCAGCCAACATGGCCGAATAGTAAGGAACAGAAATGTGGCGCAACTCAACTTTGATATGTGATGTGAACGTACTTTCTGCTTATTGCATCTTTTTGACGCTGTGAAATATTGCAAGAAGCATATGGGTTATATTACATTTATTAACACAATAAATGTTCATGCAGTTTTGTACAGATGTATATATATTAAACATTTCACATCTGTGCACAATTCGTGTCTCCAAAACGTTATTTCCTGTTGAGTTGCATTCCCCGCCCCCTTCCCGTTATTTAAATTCCTGTGTCCACATTTAGACTCATAGAATCATTGCGTGGTTACAGCACGGAAGAAGGCCTTTCAGCCCGTCGAGCCCGAGCCGACTCTCTGCAAAAGCACTTCACCTCGGCCCGCTCCCCCGGCCTTTCTCCATAGCCCTGCAATTTTTATTCCTTCAGGTGCTTATCCAGCTCCGTTTTGAAAGGAGTGATTGAGTCTGACCCTACCCCACTTTCAGGCAGTGCATTCCAGATCCTAAGCACTCGCTGTGCAAAAATGTTTTTCCTCATGTTACCTTTGGTTCTTCTGCCAATCACATTAAATCTGTGTCCTCTGGTTCTCGACACTTCTGTCAATAGGAACAGTTTCTCTCTATCTACTCTGTCCAGACCCCTCATGATTTTGAACACCTCTATCTAATCTCCACTCAATCTTCTCTGCTCTAAGGAGCTTCTCCAGTTTCTCCAGTTTCTCCATGTAACTGAAATCCCTCATCCCTGGAATCATTCTTGTAAATCTTCTCCGAACTGCCTCTAAGGCTTTCACATCCTCCCTAAATTGCGGTGCACAGAATTGGGCACAATAGTCCAGTTGAGGCCAAACCAGAGATTTATACAGGTTCATCATAATTTCCACACTTTTGTACTGTGTACCTCAATTCATGAAGCCCTGGATACTGTATGCTTTTTTAACTGCTTTCTCAACCCTACTTGACACTTTCAATGAATTGTGCACATATACCCCTAGGTTTCTCCGTTCATGGACCCAATTTAGGATTGTATCCTATTGTTTATATCTCCTATCCTTATTCTTTCTACCAAAATGTATCACTTCACACTTTTCAGTGTTAAATTACACCTGCCACGTGTCCACCCATTTCATCAGCCTGTCTATCTCCTCTTGAAGTCGATCAGTATCCTCCTCACTGTTAACTATAATTCCAAGTTTTGTGTCATCTGCAAGTTCTGAAATTACAATTTTATCTGCCAATCTTTGATTCCAATTTAACCGGGCCAGATCTGTTCTCATCCCACTGAAATTGGCCTTCCTCCAATTAAATATTTCGAATCTAGATTGCTCCTTGTCCTTTCCATAGCTAATCTAAACCTTATGATACAGTGAACACTGTTCCCTAAATGTTCATCTACTGACACTTGCTCCTCTTATTCTAATCCATTCCCCAGAACCAGATGCAGCAATGCCTCCTTCCTCGTTGAGCCAGAAACTTAGAGAATAAGAAAGTTCTCCTGATCACACTTCAGAAATCTTCCCCCTCTCTGCCCTTTACACTATTAATATCCCAGTCTATATTAGGTTGTTGAAGTCCCCCATTATCACTACTGTATAGTTCTTGCATCTCTCTGCAACATCTCTGCAAATTTGCTCCTTCATATTTATCCCCCTAGTTGGAGGTCTATAGAATACATCTAGTAGTGTAATGGCACCTCTATTAATTCTTAACTCGAGCCAGATAGATTCTGTCCTTGCCCCCTCCAGGACAACTATTCCCGCCAGCAGTGTAACATTCTCCTTAACCAATACTGCCACACTACCTCCTAGCTTTCCTTCCCTATCTTTCTTGAACATCTTATATCCAGGAATATTTAATACCCGATTCTGCCCTTTTTTGAGCCAGTCTCTCTTATCACCATGACATCAAATTCCCATCTGGCTATTTTTTCCTGCAGCTCACCAATCTTGTTTGCTGTGCCTTGTCCATTCACATGCATACACTGTAAACCTCTGTTAGACCATCCTGTGTTCTCTCTTAGTCTGACTGCACTTAATACTTTACTATTTTTACTTTAGTTTTATCAATCTCTCCCAATCCTTTGTGCGCTTTGTTTCCCCTTTCTAATGCTACATCCTGGTGCCCATCTCCCTGCCAACTTTATATAAACCCTCCCTGACAGCATCATCAAATGTCCCCATGATGATATTTGTGCCAGTGTTGTTGAGGTGCTAACTGTCCGACCTGTACAGATCGCACCTCCCCCAGAACTGGTACCAATGCCCCATGAATCTGAAGCCCTCCCTCCTGCACCATCTCTCCAGCCACACATTCATCTGCTCTATCCTCCTATTGCTATACTCACTCCTGTGTGGCACCAGGAGTAATCCAGGGATT
Organism: Somniosus microcephalus; assembly: GCF_052327205.1. Taxonomy (NCBI): domain Eukaryota; kingdom Metazoa; phylum Chordata; class Chondrichthyes; order Squaliformes; family Somniosidae; genus Somniosus; species Somniosus microcephalus. The sequence continues at coordinate 36,364,103 of NC_141016.1, forward strand.
ACTACCTTTGAGATTTTGCTTTTTAATCTCTTTCCTAGCTCCCTGAAATCTGCCTGCAGTACCTCATCCCTCTTCCTACCTATGTTGTAGGTACCGATATGGATAATTACCTCTGGCAGTTCACGTTCCCCCCTCAGAATGTTCTGGAGCCGTTCGGTGACATCCTTAACCCTGGCATCAGGGAGGCAACATACCATCCTGGAGTCACTTCTGTGGCTGCAGAAACGCCTGTCCGCTCCCCTAACTATCGAATCCACTACAACGTTTGCTTTCTCTATCTTCCTCCCTACCCCACTCTACAGATGAGCCATCCGTGGTGCCATGGACTCGGCTCTGGCTGTACTCCCCACAGGAACCATTGCCCTCACCAATAATCAGAGCTGAATACTGGTTGGAGAGTGAAATGCACTCAGGGGACTCCTGCACTACCTGCCTGGTCCTGTTCTTCTGTCTGGTGGTCACCCATTCCCTCTCTGCCTGAGCACTCCATATCTCTGGGGTGTCCACGTCCTGAAATGTGTTGTCCACGTCGCTCTAAGCCTCACAGATGCACCGAAGTGATGCCAGCTGCTGCTTAATCTCCGGAACCTGGAGCTCAAGCTCCTCCATCTGATGACACGTCCTGCACATGTGGTTGTCAAGGACACGGGAAGCATGCTGGATTTCCCACATGGCACAGGATGTGCATTCCACGGGACGGAGCTGACCTGCCATGCATTTATTTGTTCGACTATTAACTAACTTTACAGAAACTTAAGAATAAAATGTATCTAATTTAAGTTATTAATATAACATAGTATTAACAGTTAATAATTTAATATTGTATTAATAGTTCGCAATTTTATGTAGTATTAACAGTAGCTCATCTCCAAGCTCCTGCGTTATCCCTAACCCGCTAGTTAACCCCGGGCACCTAGCTTGAAGAGAAATAAAACGGTGTGACCTCTACCAGCGAATCAGTTACCAGCTATCCTGTGACATCACTGCTTTTTTCGAATCACCGCTCAGCTCCCTTTATTCTGCTAACGCCGCTCCCGCTCAGGCCCGCGCTCTGTCCTGGGCAATCTCCGCCTTTCCATTGATGCTGCTGCCACCGCTTCCACTGCTGCCACTCCCGCTCAGGCCCGCGCTCTGTCCTGGGCCTTCTCCTCCTCTCCATTGATGCTGCTGCCGCCGCTTCCACTGCTGCCTCTCCCACTCAGGTCTGAACTCTCAATTACAGCGTGACTGTTAACACAGGCAGTGTAATCGATAACTGCTGACATAGGAACTTATAATGGGGAAAAATGCCTGGGAAATGCATGGAGACCAAAGAAACAGAGAGATGAAGCATGAACCCTTGTTGCGCACTGTGTTTGCTGACTGTACAGCTCCTCTGTCTATGAATCACTCCCTCAGTACTGCCCCTCCGACAGTGCAGTGCTCTCTCAGTACTGCCCCTCCAACAATGCAGCGCTCCCTCAGTACTGCCCCTCCAACAATGCAGCGCTCCCTCAGTACTGCCCCTCCGAGAGTGCAGTGCTTTCTCAGTACTGCCCCTCCGACTATGCAGCGCTCCCTCAGTACTGCCCCTCCAACAGTGCAGCACTCGATCAATACTGCCCCTCCGAGAGTGCAGCACACCCTCAGTACTGCCCCTCCGAGAGTGCAGTGCTCTCTCAGTACTGCCCCTCCGACTATGCAGTGCTCCCTCAGTACTGCCCCTCCAACAATGCAGCGCTCCCTCAGTACTGCCCCTCCGACAGTGCAGCACTCGATCAATACTGCCCCTCCGAGAGTGCAGCACTCCCTCAGTACTGCCCCTCCGACACTGCAGCAATCTATCAGTACTTCCACTCCGACAGTGCAGTGTTCCCTCAGTGCTGCCCCTCCGACAGTGCAGCGCTCCGTCAGTACTGCCCCTCTGACAGTGCAGCACTCGATCAGTACTGCTACTCCGACAGTGAACCACTCCCTCAGTACTGCTCCTCCAACAGTGCAGCGCTCTTTTTGGAATGCCCCTCCGATAGTGTAGAGTTCGCTCAGAACTGCCCCTCTGACAGTGAAGCGCTCCATCAGTACAGCCCCTCTGATACTACAGTGCTCCCTCAGTACTGCCCCTCTGACCGTGCAGCACTCCCTCAATACTGACACTCCGACCGTGCAGCACTCCATCAGTACTGCCCCTCCCACAGTGCTGCGATCTACCAGTACTGCCCCTCCAACTGTGCAGCACTCCCACATTACTGCGCCTCCGACAGTGCAGTGGCTCCCTCAGTACTGCCCCTCCGACAGTGCAGCACTCCCTCAGTACTGCCCCTCCAAAAGTTCAGCGCTCCCTCATTACTGCCCCTCTGACAGTGCAGCGCTCAATTAGTACTGCCCATCTGACAGTGTGGTGCTCCTTGAGTACTGGTGCTCTGACTGTGCAGGGCTCCCTCAGTGCTACCCCTCTGAAAGTGCAGCGCACACTCAGTGCAGCCCCTCCAACAGTGCAGCACTCCCTCAGTATTGCCCCTCCGAAAGAGCAGCACTCCTTCTGAAATGCCACTCCGACAGTGCAGTGCTCTCTCAGTACTGCCTCTCTGACAGTGCAGCGCTCCCTCAGTACTCACCCTCCGACAGTGCAGCACTCCTTCAGTACTGCCCCTCCGATAGAGCAGCACTCCTTCTGTAATGCCACTCTGACAGTGCAGCGCTCCCTCAGTACTCCCCCTCCGACAGTGCAGCGCTCCCTCAGTACTCCCCCTCCGACAGTGCAGCACTCCCTCAGTACTGCCCCTCTGAGAAGGCAGTGCACTGGTACTTGAAACCAGAGATGTTCTGACTCAGATGCGAGAGTGCTAAACCCACTGAGCCATGGCTGACACTTCACAGCCTAGTTACATTTCTTTTGAAGGATGGTCACTGTGTAAAGGGGGCAGCCACAGTTGCATATCGCAAGATCCCACAAACAGCAATGACCAGATAATCGGCTCATGTTTTTTTTTGAGCGATGTTGGTTGAGGCCTATATATCAGCCCCAGGACTCCTCCCCCATTCTTCTTCGAAATAGTGGGGTCTTTAATGTCCACCCGAGAGGGCTTGAGAGGATTGAGCTCATTTGCAATGCGTCCTCCTACAGTTGAATAGCCAGCCGAAAAGGCTGACACTTACACAATTGTGCCGCAGGTTGCTGCACAGTGATTCGCTGGGTTCATGTTTTTGAGGGTGCACAAGAGATTAATGGAACAAAGTACATTATCACTTATGTTGTCCTCTTTTTTCCCTCTTCTTACCTTAGTTAGGAGAAGGTTGGAGAAGATACCAACAATCCCATTGCCTGCTGCAGGAGGGGCCGTGCTTCTAATCATCTCTACGACTGTTGTTCATTCAATTGGCAATGCATGCAGGAGAACCAACAAGTGAATATGAAACAACTGGGGCCTGGCCCCTCCCTATCTCTGTGACCTCCTCCAGCCCCACAACCCTGCGACATCTCTGAGCACCTCCAATTCTGGCCTCTTGCACATCCCCCATTTTCCATTGTTCCACCATTGGCTGCAGTGCCTTCAGCTGCCTCGGCCCCAAGCTCTGGAATTCTTTCCCGAAAGCTCTCCACCTCACTCTCTTCCTTTTAGACTCTCTTTAAAACCTATCTCTGACTGAGCAGTTGGTCACCTGTCTTAATATCTCATTATGTGGCTCGGTGTCAAATCTTTGTTTGATAATCACTTCTGTGAAGAGCCTTGGGACGGTTTACTATGTTAAAGGGGCTGTGTAAATATAAGTTGTTGTTGAAATATGGGTGCTGAAAGCAAACAGTGCTTTGGGACATGCTGAGGTCGTGAAAGGCACTATATAATTGCAAGTGTGCTGCACCCTCTCCATGGCCGAGACACCCTCCCTAAGGTAAGATATCTAAAACTGGACCCACAGAAATCTAACCAACACCAACAATAACAATTTGCAGAGGTTAGGGCCTAGGCAGCTGAAGGCACAGCCACCAATAGTGGTGTGATGGAAATCGGGGAAGTGCAAGAGGCCTGATTTTGGAAGAACGCAGAGATCTCAGAGAGTTGAAGGGCTGGAGGAGGTTATAGAGATAGGGAGGGGCAGAGGTCCATGGAGGGATTTGAAAACAAGAATTTTAAAATTGAAGCGTTGTTGCACCAGGAACCAATGTTGTAGGTCAGCGAGCAAAGCAAGCAGAGAAGGTTAAGGGGAGATTTCATCGAGGCATTCAAAATTCTGATTGGTTTTGATAGAGTAAATAAGGAGAAACTGTTCCCACTGGCAGGATGGTCGTTAACCAGTGGACAATGATTTATCATAATTGGCTAAAGCACCAGGTGTGGGGATGAGGAGAATTTTTTTTTTACACAGCAAGTTGTGATGTGGAATGTGCTGCCTGAAAGGGCGATGGAAGCAGATTCAATAATAACATTCAAAAGGGAATTAGGCAAATACTTGAAGAGAAGACATTTGCAAGGCTATTGGGAAAGAGCAGGGGAGTGGGACTAATTTGATGGCTCTTTCAAAGAGTCGGCATAGACACGATGGGCTGAATGGGCTCCCTCTATGCTGTAAGACACTATGATTTAGCACCTGTTTCCTCTCATTATTCCTCCAAAAATATATCACCTCATATTTCTCTGCATTAAATGTCATCCCTCTGCCGAATCTCCCAGTCTGTCTTTGTACTCCTGAAGTCCCATTAGTCCTCTTCACAGTTAATCATGTTTTGACCTGGATGACTTCAAGCTTCTTGAGTGTTGTTGGCGCTGCACTCGTCCAGGCAAGTGAAGAGATTCCATCACACTCCTGACCTGTATATTGTGGATGGTGGAAAGGCTTTGGGAATCAGGAGGTGAATCAGTCATTGCAGAATACCCAGCCTCTGACCTGCTCTTGTAGCCATTTTATCAATTTTCTGGTCAATGGTGACCCCCCAGGATGTTGATGGTGGGGGACTCAGTGATGGTAATGCTGTTGATTGTCAAGGGGTGGTGGTCAGACTCTCTCTTGTTGGAGATAGTCATTGCCTGGTACTTGTTGTATCCGTGTGTTAATGGAGACACGGAATGCAGGAGTTGGTTTACAGGTGTTTATTGAACAAAGTCTGGAGGTGAACTAAAAGATACAAGACACTATACAGGCTTATATAGCCCGAGTGGCCACTACCGGCATTACAGTACACAGGGGATCTTAAAGGTACATACATCACAATTCCTCCCCTTTTAGACAACCAGTACATCATATTGTACATCCAGTATCACCGGACCGGATGGGTATCTCTGCTTCATCATTAGGCGTATAGAGTTGTGGTGTAGGTTATCCCTTTTCGGATGACTGTATGATCTGGTCAGCATGGCGCCTTATTATGCTTTCTCCAATGTCCATGGTATACATCAGCGGTCCTAGTCATGTGCAAATAGTTCCAGGCTGCCATTTCTCGGTACGGTAGTCCCGGGCCAAAACTTGTTGACCTATCTGGAAGGTTCTAGTTGGCCTTTCATTCATGCCTTGAAATTGCCGGTTCTCTACGTCCCTTCTGATGTTTGGCTTGATCAAATCCAGCCGGCATCTTAGTCTTCTATTGAAAAACATCATGGCGGGAGTTTGGTTTGTAACCACATGTGCTGCATTCCTGTATGTAAACAAGAAGTTATCCACCTTATGTTGTAGATTTATGTCTTCATTACCCATGGCCTTTATGGCCTTCTTGAAGGTCTGGACAAACCTTTCAGCTAATCCATTGGTGGCAGGATTGTATGGGGCGGACGTGTAGTGCTTAACCCCATTGTTTTTTAAGAACTTCCAGAATTCTTCGGACACAGATTGCGGTCCATTATCAGAACAGATCTGTTCAGGCAGCCCATTCCTGGCAAATATGGTCCTTAATACTGTGATGGTTTTTTCCGTGGTGGTGGAGGATATCTTGGAGTGTGCATCACACAAACGCTCTGGCTAGGTTCTTCATTTTCACTCTACCCAGATGCCCCTCGTGAAGCTCCTTTAGCACTTTATCCTGGAGTTTGGGTGGAATCACCACTCTTGATCCACACATCAAGGTTCCTCGGCACACTGACAGCTGTTCTCTTCTTTGCGAGAATGCTGGCAACAGTGGTTCACCATGTGCTGGCCATCCCTTCGCCGTTAAATCGTAGACTCGTGAGAGAGTCGGTCATTTCTCGTTTCCTTTTCAATGGTAGAATTTGTTACTGGTTGACATTCCACTATGGTTGAGTGGAACATCTCCACTGGGTCCACTGTAGGTGCCTCTTCTACCATTGGCAATGGTAGGCGCGATAAACCGTCAGCATTCCCATGCTGTTTTGAACTTCTGTACTCTATGTCATATTGGTGTGCCCCTAGGAAAAGGGACCACTTCTGTAGCCTTTGCGCTGTCATAATGGGAACGCCCTTTTTAGGGTTGAATATGGAGACGAGGGGTTGATGGTCAGTCAACAAGGTGAAGTTTTGTCCATGTAGGTAATGGTTGAATTTCTTCACTCCCATACCAGGCTGAGTGCTTCCATGTCGATCTGGGCATAGTTACGCTCAGCTGAGTTTAATGAGCGTGACGCAAAAGCTATCGGCCGCTCCGAGCCATCAGGGAATCTATGGGATAATACTGCTCCTATGCCGTAAGGGAATGCATCGCATGCCAGTCTGATTGGCAGTGATGTGTTGTAATGAGCCAACACTTCCTTGGACGTGATCAAGCCTTTGCATTTATGGAAGGCACGTTTACAGTCTTCGCTCCATTTCCTAATTACTCCCGTTTGTAGCAGTGCGTTAAGTGGGTGCAGAACAGTTGACAAGTTCGATAAAAATTTATGATAGTAATTTATCAATCCCAGGAACGACCTTAATTGTGAGACATTTTCAGGTGCTGGGGCTTTTATGACAGCTTCAATTTTTCAGGTGACTTATGCAACTCTTCTTCATTAATTATATGGCCACAATATGATATTTGTTTCTGGAAAAATTCGCACTTGGGGCGATTTGCTCGTCGGACCCGTTCTCTCAGCCTAGTGAGCACCTGCTCCAAATTGGCAAGGTGCTCGTTGTCGTTTTCTCCTGTTACAAGGATGTCGTCTAGGTAGCATTGAGTCCCCGGAATCCCTTGCAGGACTTGCTGCATAGCTCTTTGCCAGATAGCTGGAGCTGATGCTACTCCGAAAACCAGTCGATTTGTGTGCGTTTATCGTGAGATACTTTTTAGAGGCCTCCTCAACCTCCATCTGTAGATATGCCTGTGCCAAGTCAATTTTGGTGAAACGTTTTGATATACCTATCAATTCATCCAATGAAAAGCGACGAGTTAAGAAAGTAACTATAGGTTTTTATTGGCTAAAAAACAGAGCCCACCCTCGTGGGTGATCGGATCCAACAAGGAGGAATACCAGCCAGTCGACCACCTTTATACCAGGGCAGGTAGGTGGAGCCATGGGCGGAGTCAGCAGTGTTCAGCCCAGGTATAACAGCATGACAAGAGGCGACCTCGTATAGTGATACAACAGTGTGAACAGTGATAACGATATAACAGTGATAACTATAGTGTAACGATAGTGAACGACAAAGTGGTTTACCACATTCACCCCTTGTTTAGATTTGAGTCCGGCGGGGTGAAGTGTACTACCAGTTCTGGTAAGTCAGTCTGTCCGGAGGCCTCGTAAGCATTTCTGATCGTCGCATTCTCCGGTGTTGATGCTGGTGTCTGCGTGGTCGGCGAAGGCTCGTGGGGTTCCGGCGTGCCATCTACCTGAGCTGGAATTGCGGGGGGGTGGGGGGGGTAAAGGTGGTGTCTCCGGAATGCCCGAGGGTGCGAGGTCCCGTAAGGAGACTGTGTCCTCCCGCCCGTCTGGGTAAGCCACATAGGCGTACTGGGTGTTGGCGTGCAGGAGGTTCACCTTCTCGACCAGGGGGTCCGTTTTATGGGCCCTCACGTGCTTTCGCAGCAGGACGGGCCCCGGGGAGGTCAGCCAGATTGGTAGAGTGGTTCCCGTAGTCGACTTCCTGGGGAAAACGAACATTCGTTCATGGGGGGTGGCGTTAATGGCAGTGCAGAGTAGTGACCGGATGGAATGCAGCGCTGCCGGGAGGACCTCCTGCCAGCGGGAGGTTGGGAGGCCCTTAGACTTTAAGGCTAAGAGGACGGCCTTCCATACCGTCGCGTTCTCTCTTTCCACCTGGCCGTTCCCTCGGGGGTTGTAGCTGGTGGTCCTGCTTGCAGCAATACCTCTCGCTAGTAGGAACTGACGGAGTTCCTCGCTCATGAAGGAGGAGCCCCGGTCACTATGTATATGGTTTGGGAACCCGAACAAGGCGAAGAGGTCGTTCAGGCATTTAATGACCGTGGTACTGGTCATGTCTGGGCAGGGGAAGGCAAAGGGGAAACGGGAGTACTCATCAACGATGTTGAGGAAGTACACATTACGGTCAGAGGACGGGAGGGGCCCCTTAAACTCGATGCTCAGGCGCTCGAAGTGGCGGGTGGCCTTGATCAGGCTTGCTCTGTCCGGCCTAAAGAGGTGCGGTTTGCACTCGGCACAGGTCTGGCAGTTCCTGGTCATGGTCCTGCCCTCCTCGATGGAGTATGGCAGGTTGCGGGCCTTCATGAAGTGGTAAAGTCTGGTGACCCCGGGGTGGCAGAGGTCGTTGTGGAGGGTCTGAAGTCTATCACTTTGCGCGCTGGCGCATGTAATTCGTGACAGAGCATCAGGGGGATCGTTCAGCTTACCTGGCCGGTACAAGATATCATAATCATAGGTGGATAGTTCGATTCTCCACCTCAATATCTTGTCATTCTTGATTTTGCCCCTCAGCTTGTTATTAAACATAAAAGCGACTGAACGCTGGTCGTTGAGGAGGGTAAATCATTTGCCTGCCAGGTAATGCCTCCAGCATCGTACCGCCTCCACAATCGCTTGGGCCTCCTTCTCGACCGACGAGTGTCGGATCTCAGGGCCCTGTAGGGTCCTTGAGAAGACGGCCACTGGTCTCCCCTCCTGGTTAAGGGTAGCGGCTAGGGCGAAGTCGGATGCATCGCTCTCCACTTGGAAGGGGATGGACTCGTCCACTGCATGCATTGTGGCCTTGGCGATGTCTCCCTTAATGAGGGAGAAGGCTGCGCACGCTTCCTCCATAAGGGGGAAGGATGTGGACTTCATGAGGGGTCTGGCTTTGTCTGCATAATTGGGCACCCATTGGGCATAGTAGGCGAAGAGCCCCAGGGTTCTCTTCAGAGCCTTTGGACAGTGGGGGAGGGGTAGCTCCATGAGGGGACGCATTCTTTCGGGGTCGGGGCCGATGACTCCGTTCTCTACTACACAGCCAAGGATGGCAAGGCGCGAGGTGTTAAACACACATTTCTCCTTATTGTAGGTGAGGTTCAGCCGTTGGGCCGTACGGAGGAATCTCTCCAGATTAACGTCATGGTCCTGCCGGTCACGGCCACAGATGGTGATGTTATCTAGGTAGGGGAATGTGGCGTGCAGCCCGTTCTGGTCAACCATCCGGTCCATCTCCCTTTGGAAGACCGAAACCCCATTGGTGACGCCGAAGGGAACCCTAAGGAAGTGGTAGAGGCGGCCATTCGCCTCGAAGGCGGTATACTGGCGGTCCTCAGGGCAGATAGGGAGTTGGTGGTAGGCCGACTTAAGGTCGATGGTAGAGAATACTCGGTATTGTGCGATCTGATTGACCATATCAGATATGCGGGGAAGGGGGTATGCATCCAGCTGGGTATACCTGTTTATGGTCTGGCTGTAGTCGATGACCAGGTGGTTCTTACTGCCCGTCTTAACTACCACGACCTGGGCACGCCAGGGGCTGGTGCTCCCTTCGATGGTGCCCTCCTTCAGGAGATGCTGCACCTCAGAGCTAATGAAAGCTCTGTCCCCGGCGCTGTACCGCCTGCTCTTGGTCGCGACGGGTTTGCAGTCGGGGGTGAGGTTAGCGAACAGGGAAGGTGGCGGGACCTTGAGGGTGGATAGGCCGCAGGTGTTATGCGGTGGGCGGTTTAAAGTCTGTTGGTTGTCGACTGTGAGTGGGGGGAGGGGTCCGCCGTATGCTAGCGTGACGCTTTGGAGGTGGGATTGGAAGTCTAGCCCTAGTAGGATGGCGGCGCATAGCTGGGGGAGGACGAGGAGTTTAAAATTTTTATACTCCGTACCCTTAACCGATAGGGTCACAACACAGTAGCCGCTAATGTTTGTGGCGTGGGATCTCGATGCCATCGAGATCCGGTTGCACGTTGGCAGGACAGGGAGGGAGTAGTGGCTCACCGTGTCTGGGTGGATGAAACTCTCCGTGCTTCCGCTGTCGAACAGGCAGGTCGTGGCGTGGCCGTTTACTCTGATGTCCATCATTGACTTGGACAGGTGATGCGGGCGGGTTTGGTCCAGTGAGACGGAGGCTAGTGTATAGCTGAGTGAGTTGCTGTAGTCTGCGGGTGAGGCGGTAGTCGGGTCTAGAGGCACGGTGGTGGTCGAGCGTGGTGGGTAAAATGGCGTCTCCCACGAGGTTGGACAAAATGGCGGAGAAGATGGCTGCCCCCGTAACTCACATGAGGCACTGCTGGTGTCGGTTGCCTGTATCAAAGATGACCGCCCCCATGACTCACATGTGGGGATGCTGGCCTCTGTTGCCTTGAAGGAAGATGGCCGCCCCCCACAGCTCGCATGAGGCACTGCTGGCCTCTGATGATCCACCTCTGCAGGCCTTAGCGAAGTGACCTTTCTTCATGCAGTTTGAGCAGGTAGAGTTCCTGGCTGGGCAGCGCGACCTCGGGCGTTTCGCCTGGCCGCAGAAGAAGCAGCCGGCGGCCCGATCGCGGGGGTCCGATGTCGGAGCCGGTACCGGGGGTGGCGGTCTCGATCGGGTCCGGGACGCCGACGCTGAGCTAGGTCCCGGGGGGTTGCTGCGGGGTGTATCGCAGTCGGGGTCGGTCCCAAGTCCCAGGGTCGTGAGTTACAGTACCTTGAGTATGCCTCGAGGTCCCGATGGGCCACCTCTAGAGAGAGAGCGAGGGCTGCAGCTTTGTCCAGGTCGAGGTCCCTTGCTTCCAGTAGTCTTTGCCGTGAGTAGTCGGACCGCAGGCCTTTCACGAAGGCATCACGGACATTGTCTTCAGTATTTTCTGCCGCCGTTACTGCTTTAAAGTTACAGTCTCTGCCGAGTGCTTGTAGCACCCGTAAAAATTCCTCCACGGGCTCTCCTGGCTGTTGCGGGTGGGATCTTAGGAGCTGTCTGGCATACATGGAATTTAACGGGGTTTGGTACTGTCTTTTCAGCCGGTTGATGGCGTCCTCGTATGTTTTAAGGTCCCGGATGAGTGCGAATACTTTAGGGCTCACTTGGGCGTTCAGAACTCTTAGCATGGATTTCTGAGGCACGCCGGATTCTCCCAGGTAGGCTTCGAAGCAGCTCAGCCAGTGTTCGAAGTCGAGGGCTGAGTTTGCTGCCTGTGGGTACGGTGGTCTGAGGGCTCGCAGCCAGGCCGGCTGCTGTGGCTGTTGTAGCTGGGCGTCTGGCTGGTCGCTTGGCTGGTCGTTTGACTGCTCAAGTGTCGACATTTTAAAATTTAGCCAATAAAATTGATATACCTATCAATACATCCAATGAAAAGCGACGAGTTAAGAAAGTAACTATAGGTTTTTATTGGCTAAATAACAGAGCCCACCCTCGTGGGTGATCGGATCCAACAAGGAGGACTACCAGCCAGTCGACCACCTTTATACCTGGGCAGGTAGGTGGAGCCATGGGCGGAGTCAGCAGTGTTCAGCCCAGGTATAACAGCGTGACAAGAGGCGACCTCGTATAGTGATACAACAGTGTGAACAGTGATAACGATATAACAGTGATAACTATAGTGTAACGATAGTGAACGACAAAGTGGTTTACCACACGTTTCCCTCCGGATAGTGAGGCGAAAATATCTTCTATCCTCGGAAGAGGATACTGTACCGTGTGAAGGATCGGGTTTACAGTCACCTTGAAGTCCCCACAGATGCGAATTTTTCTCTGTTCTTCAGATTTATCATTATTCAACATTTTCTTCATGACCGGGATGATGGGTGTTGCCCACTCGCTCCAATCTATCTTGGATAACACGCCTGCCTATTCCAAATTCTCCAGCTCTGCTTCGACTGCTGGACGAATTGTGTATGGCAACGGCCTTGCCTTTAAAAACTTGGGAATTGCCGCATCTTCCACTTTTATTGAGGCGGTTACGCCTTTCAAGGTTCCTAGTTCCTGTTGAAACACGTCTTTGGCGTTCGCCAAGATGTCTTTTAATCGTTCAGGTTTGACGTCATCATCATTTTTTTTCTTACTGGTCGCCGTCAGTGCCTGAATGGAGTGCCAGTCTAAACGTATCTTCCTGATGCATTCATGTCCCATCAGCGGTGGACCACCATCTTGCAGAATGTATAAATACAACTTCTGTATTTCCTTGCCGTTGTATACAACCGGCACCCTTATTTTCCCTCTGGGGTATACTTTCTGCCCCGTATATGTCTTCAAGATAATGGATGTGTCTTTCAAAGGTATATGCAGAAATAGCCGCTCGTAATCCCATCGACTTATGACGGTCAGAGCTGATCCTGTATCTAGCTCCATTTTAACTGGGGACCCCGCTATCCTGAGGGTAACCCAAATGGTCTGGTAATCTTCTTTGGCAATTACATTATGTAATTTGAGACAGTTTAGTCTCTTGTTTCCGGAGTCACTATCACTCTTCTGGTCTTTGGAGCTACTGTCCGTCATCATTTGTACCTTTCTGTACTTTTCCTTATTGATATTTTTTCTGTCAGTGGATTTTTTGTTTCCAGATCAGCATACAAATTCAATGTGACCCATCTTCCCGCATTGCCTGCATGCTTTGTCCTTGAACCAGCAGTCCCTCTGATCATGGGTGGATCTGCCGCAGCGATAACATCTCTCGAAACACCGTGTCATTTCATGGGTGCCGAAGTCCTGTGGCTTTTGCTGTATCTCTGCAGCTCCTCTTGCTGCTGCTTCGTATGATACAGCCACACTCAAAGCCTTGTCCAGTGTCAAATCTTTCTCAGAAAGTAGCCTTTTTTGTGTTCCTTCACTTAGGAGACCGCAGACGAATTTGTCTCGTAGAGAATCTGCCAGTCCTGCACCGAATTGGCAGTGCTTTGACAGCTTTCTTAATTCGGTGAGGTGATCAGCGTTACTTTCATTCTTGTGCTGATTCCTCCTGAAGAATTTGAATCGTTCTGCTATCAGCAGCGGTGTTGGGTTTAAGTGCTCCTGTAGGGTATCAACAATCTCCTTAAAATTCTTGTCCATCGGTTTGCTGGAGTGATTAAGTTTTGTAACAGCCCGTATGGCCTTGCGCCCATCAGATTTAGAAGTACCGACGCCTTTTTTTCATCCTCTATTTCATTCGCTGTGCAATATACCTCCACTCTTTCCACATATGTGGTCCAATCCTCTATATCACTAACGAAAGCAGTAATATTGCCAGTCTTAGGCATCCTGAAAATCAAAAATGGCGTCTCCCGTGCTTTCCTTCCTTCCCTGCCGAGAAACAAATGGCGCCTCCCGCACTTTCCCGCCGCTGCCGCTGCTGACAACGCTGTTCTCCGCGGTTTTTTTTTACACAGATATTTTTACTAGTCGGAGACTCGTTCCCGCCGGACTCTCTGGGACTTTTCCCTCCCTCTGCTTGGTCCAATGCTGACCTGCTTTGCAGCGCCGGCCGTCTCCCAAGTGCTCCACCCTCCGTCTCTGTTTGCCTCCGCCTTCCAACTCGCTGCTTGGCCCCGCTGCAGAGCCACCCGATCGAGCCCCAGCCCGCCGCCCAGGAAGGATTAGTGCAGTACCTGCCACCAGCATGGCTAGCTGGTGAAACCACAGTTTTTTGTTTTTTTTCTTCGACCTTCATCTGAGGAATCAATCTCCTTGAGGTGCTGCCGAGTTGCAGGTAAGTCCATTTCAATTCGTCGCCACTGTTGTATCCGTGTGTTATTGGAGACACGGAATGCAGGAGTTGGTTTACAGGTGTTTATTGAACAAAGTCTGGAGGTGAACTAAAACATACAAGACACTATACAGGTTATATAGCCCGAGTGGCCACTATCGGCATTACAGTACACAGGGGCTCTTAAAGGTACATACACCACAGTACTTGTGTGGCACAAATGTTGCTTGCCACATAAGAGCTCAAGCCTGAATATCATCCAGGTCTTGCTGCATGCGGTCACAGACTGCTTCATTATCTGAGGATTTGCGATTGGAACTAAAAGTTACAATCATCAGTAAACATCCCCAGTTCTGTCCTTATGATGGAGGGAAGGTCACTGATGAAGTAGCTGAAGATTGTTCGGCCGAGTACACTGCCTGAAGGAACACCTGCAGTGATGTCCTTGAGCTGAGATGATTGACCGCCAACAACCACAACTATCTTCCTTTGTGCTAGCTATAAGTTCAGCTAGTGGAGAGTTGTCCCCCTGGTTGCCAATGATTTCAATTTTAATAAAAGCATGTGCATTTCCTACATTGCAACAGTGATTACACTTTACAAGTACTTCATTGTGTGTTAAGTGCTTTGGGACGTCCTGAGGTCATGAAAGGTGCTATAGAAAGAGAAGAATTTTACTGGGGATCCTTGATGCCACACTCGGCCAAATGCTGACTTGATGTCAAGGGCAGTCATTCACACCTCACCTCTGGAATTCAGCTCTTTTGTCCAAGTTTGGACTAAGGCTGTAATGAGGTCTGGAGCCGAGTGGGCCTGGCAGAACCCAAAAATGAGCATTAGTGAGTAGGTTATTTGTGAGTAAGTACCATTTGTTGGCACTGTCGATGGCACCTTCCATCACTTTGCTGATGACTGGCTGTAGACTGATAGGGCAGTAATTGGCCGGATTGAATTTGTCCTGCTTTTTCTGGACAGGACATACCTGGGCTGTTTTCCAGTGTTGGGTAGATGCCAGTGTTGTAGCTGAAATGGAAATGCTTGGCTAAAGGCACGTCCAGTTCTGGAGCACAAGCCTTCAGCACGACAGCTGGGATGTTGTCGGAGTTTGCAGCCTTTGCTGTATCCAGTGCACTCAGCCATTTCTTGATATTACGTGGTGTGAATCGAATTGGCTGAAGTCTGGCTTCTGTGATGGTGGGACTTCAGGAGGAGGCCGAAATGAATCTTCCACTCTGCACTTCTGGCTAAAGGTAGGTGATAATCAGCAGGAGGTTTCCTTGCCCATGTGCAACCAATTTGAGGACACCATCTCCCATAAACAGCAGTGTGATGAATGGCCAGACAATCTGTTCTTGATGTAGGTTAATGTATAAATATTGGCCCAGGACACGGGGGAGAACGCCGCTGCCCTTCATCGAACTAGTGCATGTGGGAAATTTTTACCTCCACCTGAGAGGGCAAATGTCTCGGTTTAATGTCTGATCCAAAAGAGGGGCTGAATGGCCTCTTACTCTCTCTTTGTAACAGTCTTGAGGAGCTGAATGGCCTCCCCCTGTTCCTATGCAACAGGCTCAAGCGGCTGAATGGGTCTGCTCCTGTTCCTATATAACAGCCTCGAGAAGCTTATTGGGCCTACTCCTGTTCCTGTGCAACAGGCTCAAGGGTCTGAATGGCCTCCTTATGTTCCTGTGTAACACGTTCAAGGGCTGAATGGCCTCCTCCTGCTCCTATGTAACGAAATCAAGGGGCTCAATGGCCTCCTCTTGTTCCTATGTAACAGGCTCGAAAGGCTGAATGGCCTCCTCCTTTTCCTCTGCACAGGCTTGAAGCTCAGAATGTGTATCCTCCTGTTACTATGCAAAAGCAGAGAGGGGCTGAATGGCCTCCTCCTACTCTTTGTAATAGTGTTGAGAGGCTGAATGGGCCTCCTCCAGTTCCTAATAACAGACTGAAGAGGGCTGAATGGCCTCCTCCTGTTCCTATGTAACAGGCTCAAGGGGCTAAATGACATGCACTTCCTATGCAACAGGCTTGAGGGCTAAATGGCCTCCTCCTGTTCCTATGTAACAGGCTCAAGGGGCTGAATGACATGCTCTTCCTATTTAACAGGCTCGAGGGCTGAATGGCCTCCTCTTGTTCCTATGTAAGAGGCTTGAGGAACTGAATGGCATCCTTCTGTTCCTTTTTAACAGTCTCGAGGAGCTGAATGGCCCAACTCCTGATCCTATGCAACTGTCTTGAGGGACTGAACAACCGCATCCTGTTCCAATGTTACAGGCTTGAGGAGCTGAATGGTCCGCCTTCTGTTACATAGAAACATACAAGATAGGAGCAGGACTAAGCCATTCGGCCCCTCGAGCCTGCTCCGCCATTCAATGCGATCATGGCTGAACATCCAAATTCAGTACCCTGTCCCTGCCTTCTCCCCATACCCTTTGATCCCTTTAGCTTTAAGAAATATATCCAACTCCTTCTTGAATATATTTAATATATTGGGCTCTACTGCCTTCTGTGGTAGAGAATTCCACAGGTTCACCACTCTGGGTGAAGAAATTCCACCTCAGTTCTGTCCTAAATGGCCTACCCCTTATCCTTAGACTGTGACCCCTGGTTCTGGACTCCCCGACCATCAGGAACATCCTTCCTGCATCTAGTCTGTCCAGTCCTGTTAGAATTTTATCATTTTCAATGGGATCCCCTCTCATTCTTCTAAACTCCAGCGAGTACAAGCCCAATCGTCCCAATCTCTCCTCATACGTCATTCCTGCAATCACAGGTATCAGCCTGGTGAATCTTTGCTGCACTCTCTCCATAGCAAGAACATCCTTCCTCAGATAACCTCACATTTATCCACGTTATATTGCATCTGCCATGCTTCTGCCCAAGCACCCAACCTGTGCAAATCATCCTTCAGTTTCTCGGCATCCTCCTCACAGCACACACACCCACCCAGCTTTGTGTCATCTGCAAACTGAGAGATATTACATCTAGTTCCCTTGTCTAGATCATTAATATATATTCTGAATAGCTGGGGTTCAAGGGCCGATCCCTGCGGTACCCCACTAGTCACTGCCTGCCATTCGGAAAAAGACCCGTTTATTCCAACTCTTTGCTTTCTGTCTGCCAACCAGTTCTCTATCCATACCAATACCTTGCCCCCAATCCCATGTGCCTGAACTTTATGCGGGACCTTATCGAAAGCCTTCTTAAAGTCCAAAAAAACCACATCCACTGGTTCTCCCTTATCTGTTTTACTAGCTACATCCTCAAAAAATTCCAGTAGATTAGTCAAGCACGATTTACCTTTTGTAAATCCATGTTGACTTTGTCCAATCCTGTCACTGTTTTCCAAGTGCTCTGCTATTACATCATTTATAATGGACTCTAGCATTTTCCCCAATATTGATGTCAGGCTTACCGGTCTGTAATTCCCCGTATTCTCTCTGCCCCTTTTTTTGAATAGTGGGGTAACATTAGGCACCCTCCAATCCATGGGTACTGTTCCAGATTCTATCGAATTCTATCGAGTTCTTATGCAACAGGTTCGAGGGTCTGAATGGCCTCACCCTGTTTCGATGTAACCGGCTCGAGGAGCTGTGTGGCCTCCTCCTGTCCTATGTAAGAGGTTTGAGGGGCTGAATATCCTCCTCCTGCTCCTATGGAACAAGGTCGAGCGGCTGAATGGGCCTTCTCCTGTTCCTATGCAACATGCTTATGAAGATAAATGGCCTCATCCTGTTCCAATGTGATTGGTGCAAGGGGGCCAGAATTCTTTCATAGAATGGTGTATTTTTCTGAATATGGCTTATCCTTCACACCACCAGCTTCTCAAGGGCAATTAGGAATGGGCAATAAATGCTGGCCTTGCCAGCAACGCCAGATCCCATGAACGAATAAAAAACAAATGTAACAGGCTTGAGTCAGCTAAATGGGCTCCTCCTGTTCCTATGTAGCAAGCTCAAGATGCTGAATGGACTCCAACTGTTCATCTGTAACATCCTCGAGGGGGCTGAATGGTCCTATTGCTGTTCCGATGTAAGAGGCGCGAGGGGCTGCAAGGCCTCCTCCTGTTCCTGTGTAGCAGGCTCACAGGGCTAAATGGCCTCATCTTGTTCCTATGTATCATGCTCAAGGTTCTGAATGGGCCTCCTCCTGTTACTATGCAACAGTCCCGTGGGGCTAATTTGTCAACTTCTGTTCCTGTGTAACAGGCTCGAGGGAGTGAATGGCCTCCTCCTGTTCGTTTGTAACAGCTTAGCGAAACTGAATGGTCTCTTCATTTTTGTGTGTAGCAGGCTCGAGGGGCTGAATGGGCCTCCTCCTGTTCCTATGCAACAGGCCCAAAGGGCAGAATGTCTGCTAAGCAGGCTCGATGGGCTAAATGGCCACCTCCTGGTCCTATGAAAAAGGCTCGAGGGGCTGAATGGCCATATCCTGTTCCTTTTTAACAGACTGGAGGGGATGAATGGCCTCCTCCTGTTCCTGTGTACCAGGCTCGAAGTGCTGAATGGATCTCTTCCTATTCCTATGCAACAGTCTCGACTGGCTCAGTGGCAAACTGCTGTTCCTATGTAACAGGTTCGAGGGGCTGTATGGCCTCCTCCTGTTCCATTGTAACAGGCTAAGGGCAGCTGTATGGCCTCCTCCTGTTCCATTGTTACAGGCTAAGGGCAGCTGTTTGGCCGCCTCCTGTTCTGTTGTCTCAGTCTCAAGGGGATGAATTGCCTCCTCGTGTTCCTGTTTAACAGGCTCGAAGTACTAAATGGGACTCTTCCTGTTCCTAAGCAACAGGCCCAAAGGGCTGATTGGCCCAATCATGTTCGTATGCAACAGGCCTGAAGTGTTGAATTACCTCCTCCTGTTCCTATGTAACAGGCTCGAGGGGTTGAATTGTCTCCTCCTGTTCTGATGCAACAGGCCCAAAGTGCTGAATGGCCTGTGTCACATGCTCGATGGACTAGATGGCCACCTCCTGTTCCTCTGTAAAAGGCTCGAGGGGCTGAATGGTCTCTTCCTGCTCCTCTGTAACAGGCTCAAGGGGCTGAATGGTCTCTTCCTGCTCCTGTGTAACAGGCTCGGGGGGCTGAATGGTCTCTTCCTGCTCCTGTGTAAAAGGCTCGAGGGGCTGAATGGGCCTCCTCCTGTTCCTATGCAACAGGCCCAAAGAACTGAATGGCCTGTGAAACGGGCTCGATGGGCTAAATGGTCAATGTTCCTTTGTAAATAGCTCGAGGGGCTTGATGACCTACTCCTTTGCATATGTAACAGCCTCATGGGGCTGCAGGGGCCTCAACCTGTTCCTATGCAACAGACTCGAGGAGCTGATTGGCTTAATCCTTTTCCTATGTAAAAGGATCAAGATGCTTTATCGCCTTGTGCTGTTAATCTGTAGCAGCTTCAAGGGGGCAAAATGAGCAGCCACCTATTCGTATGTACCATCTTCGAGGGGGCAGAATGGTACCACACCTGTTCCTATGCAATAGGTTTGCAGGGCTTATTGGCCTCCTCCTGTTCCTATGTAACAGGCTCAAGGGGCTAAATGACCTCTTCTTGTAGCTATGTAACATTCTCGAGGGGAAGAATGGACTTCTTGTGTTCATAAGTAACAGCCTCGTGAGGCTGAATAGGCCAAATCCTGTTCCAATGAACATGCTCAAGGGGCTGAAAGGCCTCCTCCTGTAACTATGTAACAGGCTCACGGTAGCTGAACGGTCTCCTCCTGTTTCAACATATGGGCTTGAGGGGCTGAATGACCTCCTCCTGTTCCTATGTAGCAGGCTCGAGGGGCTGAATGGCTGAATCATGTTCGTATGCAACAGGCTTGAATGGCAGAATTGAGTCCTCCTGTTCACATGCAACAGCTTAAGGGGCTGGCCGGGCCTCGTCCTGTTCCTATGCAACAGCCTTGAGGGGCTGGCTGGTCCTCCTCTTGTTCCTATGCAACAGTCTCAAGATGCTTATTGGGCCTACTCCTGTTCCTTTTAACAAGCTCACGGGGCTCATTGACATCTTCTTCCTATGCAACAGCTCAAGGGGCTGCATGGTCCTCCTCCTGTTCCTAGGCAACAGTCTCAGGATGCTTCTTGGGCCTACTCCTGTTCCTATACAACTGGCTCGAGGGGCTGAATGGCCTCCTCATGTTCCTATCTTACTGGCTCCATGGGGTAAATGGTCACCTCCTGTTCCAACATAACTGCCTCGAGGGACTGAATGGACTCCTCCTTTTCCAATGAACATGGTCAAGGGGCTGAATGGTCTCCTCCTGTACCTAGGTAACAGGTTCACAACAGCTGAACGGTCTCCTCCTCTTTCAACATATGGGCTTGAGGTGCTGAATGACCTCCTGCTGTTCATATGTAACAGGCTCGAGGGGCTGAATGGCTGAATCATGATCGTATGCAACAGCCTTGAATGGCAGAATTGCGTCCTCCTGTTCCTATGCAACAGCCTTAAGGGGCTGGCTCGGCCTCGTCTTGTTCCTATGCAACAGCCTCGAGGGGCTGGCTGGTCCTCCTCTTGTTCCTATGCAACAGTCTCAAGATGCTTATTGGGCCTACTCCTGTTCCTTTTAACAAGCTCACGGGGCTCATTGACATATTTTTCCTGTGCAACAGCTCAAGGGGCTGCATGGTCCTCCTCCTGTTCCTAGGCAACAGTCTCAGGATGCTTATTGGGCGTACTCCTGTTCCTATACAACTGACTTGAGGGGCTGCATAGCCTCCTCCTGTTCCTATGTTACAGGCTCCATGGGCTAATTGGCCACCTCCTGTTCCTACGTAACTGCCTCGAGGGGCTGAATGGCCGCCTCCTTTTCCTGTGTAACAGCCTGAAGGGTCTGAATGGCCTATTCCTATTCCTATTCCTAAGCAGTATTCCTATTCCTAAGCAGTAGGCTCCAGTGTCACGATGGCCTCCCCCTGTTCCCTCATAACAGTTTTGAGGGGCTGATTGGCCTTCTCCTGTTCCTATGTAACAGCCTTGAGGGGCGGAGTGGACTTCTCCTATTCCTATGCAACAGTCTCGAGAGGCTCTATGACCTCCTCCTGTTCCTTTGTAACAGGCTCGAGAGGCTGAATGGCGTCCTCTTGTTCCTTTGTAACAATCTCGAGGAGCTGATTGGTCCTCCTCCTTTTCCTATGCAACAGCCTTGAGGGGCTGAATGGACTTTTCCTATTCCTATGCAACAGTCTTGAGAGGTTCTATGGCCTCCTGTTCCTATGCAACAGTTTCAAGGGGCTGAATGGACTCCTCTTGTTCCTATGTAACAGGATCAAGGGGCTTAATGGCCTCCACCTGTTCCTATACAACATGCTCGAGGTGCTGAATGGCCTAATCATGTTCCTATGCATCAGTTCAAGGGGCTGAATGGCCTCCTGCTTTTCCAATGTAACAGGCTTGAGGGGCTGGTTGGCCTCCTCCTGATCCTATGCAACACACCCAAGGGGCTGAATGGCCTACTCCTTCACTTATGTAACAGGCTCGATGAACTAAATGGTCACCTCCAGTTCCTATGCAACAGACTCGAGTGGCTAAATGGCATAATCATGTTCCTATGTAACTGGCTCAAGGGGGCTGTATGGAATTCTCCTTTTTCTGTGCTATGATCTCGAGGGACTGATTGGACCAACTCCTGATCCTAACAAAAGGCTCGAGGGGCTGCATCAGCCGACTCCTGTTCATATGCTACAGGCTCGAGATGGTTATTGGGCCTACTTCTGTTCCTATACAACTGGCAAGAGAGGTTTAATGACCTCCTCCTGGTACTATATAACAGGCTTCAGGGTGCAGCACGGGCCTCCTCCTGTTCCTGTGCAACAGGCTAGAGGAGCTTAATGGGCCTCCTCCTGTTCCAGAGTAACAGGTTCGAGGGACTGAATGGGTCTCCTCCTGTTCCAGTGGAACAGGCTCGAGGGAAAGAATGGGCCTCCTCCTGTTCCAGTGTAACAGGCTCGAGTGACTGAATGGGCACCCTCTTGATCCTGTGTAACAGGCTTGAGGGGCTGAATGGGCCTCTTCCTGTTTCTATATAACAGGCTCGAGGAGCTGAATTGGCCTCCTCCTGTTCCTGTACAACAGGATCGAGGGGCTAAATGGGCCTCCTCCTGTTCCTGTGTAACAGGCCCGAGGGGCTGACTGGCAACATCCTGTTCCATTTTAACAGACTCGAGGGGATGAATGGTCGGCTCCTGTACCTATGTACCAGCCTCGAAGTGCAGAAAGTATCTCTTCCTATTCCTATGCAACAGTCTCGATTGGCTAATTGGCCACCTGCTGTTCCTATGTAACAGGTTCGATGGGCTGTATGGCCTCCTCCTGTTCCATTGTAACAGGCTAAGAGCAGCTGTATGGCCTCCTCCTGTTCCAT
The DNA here is from genome assembly GCF_052327205.1 of Somniosus microcephalus. Taxonomy (NCBI): domain Eukaryota; kingdom Metazoa; phylum Chordata; class Chondrichthyes; order Squaliformes; family Somniosidae; genus Somniosus; species Somniosus microcephalus. The sequence continues at coordinate 36,386,389 of NC_141016.1, forward strand.
TGTAACAGGCTAAGGGCAGCTGTATGGCCTCCTCCTGTTCCACTGTATCAGTCTCGAGGGGATGAATTGCCTCCTCATGTTCCTATTTAACAGGCTTGAAGTGCTCAATGGGATACCTTCTGTTCCTATGCAACAGGCCCAAAGGTCTGATTGGCCTAATCATGTGTTATATGCAACAGGCTCGAAGTGCTGAATTGCCTCCTCCTGTTCCTATGCAACTGCTTCATGAGGCTGGATGGGCTTCCTCCTGTTACGATGCAACAGGCCCAAAGGACTGAATGGCCTGGGTCAGAGGCTCGATGGAATAGATGGCCACCTCTAGTTCCTATGTAACATTCTCGAAGGGCTGAATTACCTCCTCCAGTTCCTATGTAACATTCTCAAAGGGCTGAATTGCCTCCTGCTGTTCCTATACAATTGGCAGGAGAGGTTTAATGGCCTCCTCCTGGTCCTATGTAACAGTCTCAAGGGGCTGAATGGTCTCCTCCTTTTCCAATGTAACAGGCTCGAGAGGCTGAATGCCCTCCTCTTGTTCCTATGCAACATGCTTGATCGGTTGAATGGGCCTACTCCTGATCCTAAGCAACCGGATCCAGTGACTAAACAATCTCCACCTATTTCTAATTTATAGGCTCGAGGAGCTGAATGGTCCTCCTCCTGTTCCTATGCAACAGCCTTGAGGGGCTGAATGGACTTTTCCTATTCCTATGCAACACTCTTGAGAGGTTCTATGGCCTCCTGTTCCTATGCAACAGGTTCAAGCGGCTGAATGGCCTCCTCTTGTTCCTATGTAACAGGATCGAGTGGCTTAATGGCCTCCCCCTGTTCCTATGCAACATGCTCGAGGAGCCGAATGGCCTAATCATGTTCCTATGCATCAGTTCAAGCGGCTGAATGTCCTCCTGCTTTACCAATGTAACAGGCTTGAGGGGCTGGTTGGCCTCCTCCTGATCCTATGAGACACGCCCAAGGGGCTGAATGGCCTACTCCTGCACCTATGTAACAGGCTCGATGAAATAAATGCTCTCCTCCAGTTCCTAAGTAACAGACTTGAGGGGCTAAATGCCCTAATCATATTCCTATGTAACTGGCTCAAGAGGGCTGTATGGTATTCTCCTTTTTCTGTGCTATGGTCTCGAGGGACTGAATGGACCAACTCCTGATCCTAACAACAGGCTCGAGGGGCTGCATCAGCCGACTCCTGTTCATATGCTACAGGCTCGAGATGCTTATTGGGCCTACTCCTGTTCCTAAACAACTGGCAGAAGAGGTTTAATGGCCTCCTCCTGGTCCTATATAACAGGCTTCAGAGTGCAGAATGGGCATTCTCCTGTTCCTGTGCAGCAGGCTCGAGGAGCTTAATGGGCCTCCTCCTGTTGCAGTGTAACAGGCTCGAGGGAAATAATGGGCCTCCTCCTGTTCCTGTGCAACAGGCTCAATGGGCTGAATGGGCCTCCTCCTGTTCCTATATAACAGTCTCGAGGGGCTGAATGGGCCTCCTCCTGTTCCTATGCAACAGGCCCAAAGGGCAGAATGTCTGTTAAGCAGGCTCGATGGGCTAAATGGCCACCTCCTGGTCCTATGAAAAAGGTTTGAGGGGCTGAAAGGCCTCCTTCTGTTCCTCTGAAAGAGCCTCGAGGGGCTGAATGGTCTGTTCCTATTCCTATGGACCAGTCTCGACCTGCTGTATGGGCCTCCTCCTGGTCCTAATAATAGGCTCACGGGGACTCAATGGCTGACTCCTGTTCCAAAATATCCGGCTCGACAGGCTGAATCAGCCTACTTCTGTTACTATGCAACAGGCCTGAGGGGCTGAATGGGCATATCCTGTTCCTTTTTAACAGACTGGAGGGGATGAATGGCCTCCTCCTTTTCCTATGTACCAGGCTCGAAGTGCTGAATGGAGCTCTTCCTATTCCTATGCAACAGTCTCGACTGGCTAAGTGGCAAACTGCTGTTCCTATGTAACAGGTTCGAGGGGCTGTATGGCCTCCTCCTGTTCCATTGTAACAGGCTAAGGGCAGCTGTATGGCCTCCTCCTGTTCCATTGTAACAGGCTAAGGGCAGCTGTATGGCCTCCTCCTGTTCTGTTGTATCAGTCTCGAGGGGATGAATTGCCTCCTCGTGTTCCTGTTTAACAGGCTCGAAGTACTGAATGGGTCTCTTCCTGTTCCTAAGCAACAGGCCCAAAGGGCTGATTGGCCCAATCATGTTCGTATGCAACAGACCTGAAGTGTTGAATTACCTCCTCCTGTTCCTATGTAACAGGCTCGAGGGGTTGAATTGCCTCCTCCTGTTCTGATGCAACAGGCCCAAAGTGCTGAATGGCCTGTGTCACATGCTCGATGGACTAGATGGCCACCTCCTGTTCCTCTGTAAAAGGCTCGAGGGGCTGAATGGTCTGCTTTTGTTTCTTTGTAACTGTCTGGAGGTATTGAATGGTCTCTTCCTGCTCCTATGTAACAGGCTCAAGGGGCTGAATGGTCTCTTCCTGCTCCTATGTAACAGGCTCGAGGGGCTGAATGGTCTCTTCCTGCTCCTGTGTAACAGGCTCGGGGGGCTGAATGGGCCTCCTCCTGTTCCTATGCAACAGGCCCAAAGAACTGAATGGCCTGTGAAACGGGCTTGATGGGCTAAATGGCCAATGTTCCTTTGTAGATAGCTCGAGGGGCTTGATGACATACTCCTTTTCATAAGCAACAGCCTCATGGGTCTGCAGGGGCCTCAACCTGTTCCTATGCAAAAGGCTCGAGGAGCTGATTGGCTTAATCCTTTTCCTATGTAAAAGGATCAAGATGCTTTATTGCCTCGTGCTGTTAATCTGTAGCAGCTTCAAGGGGGCAAAATGAGCAGCCACCTATTCGTATGTGCCATATTCGAGGGGGCAGAATGGTACCACACCTGTTACTATGCAATAGGTTTGCAGGGCTTAGCGGCCTCCTCCTGTTCCTATGTAACAGGCTCAAGGGGATAAATGACCTCTTCTTGTAGCTATGTAACATTCTCGAGGGGAAGAATGGACTTCTTGTGTTCATAAGTAACAGCCTCGTGAGTCTGAATGGGCCAAATCCTGTTCCAATGAACATGCTCAAGGGGCTGAAAGGCCTCCTCCTGTAACTATGTAAAAGGCTCACGGTAGCTGAACGGTCTCCTCCTGTTTCAACATATGGGCTTGAGGGGCTGAATGACCTCCTCCTGTTCCTATGTAACAGGCTCGAGAGGTTGAATGGCTGAACCATGTTCGTATGCAAAAGGCTTGAATGGCGGAATTGCTTCCTCCTGTTCGTATGCAACAGCCTCGAGGGGCTGGCTGGTCATCCTCTTATTCCTATGCAAAAGTCTCGAAATGCTTATTGGGCCTACTCCTGTACCTTTTAACAAGCTCACGGGGCTCATTGACATCTTATTCCTATGCAACAGCTCAAGGGGCTGCATGGTCCTCCTCCTGTTCCTAGGCAACAGTCTCAGGATGCTTATTGGGCCTACTCCTGTTCCTATACAACTGGCTCGAGTGGCTGAATGGCCTCCTCCTGTTCCTAACTTACTGGCTCCATGGGGTAAATGGCTACCTCCTGTTCCTACGTAACTGCCTCGAAGGGCTGAATGGAATCCTCCTTTTCCAATGAGCATGCTCAAGGGGCTGAATGGTCTCCTCTTGTACCTATGTAACAGGTTCACAACAGCTGAACGGTCTCCTCCTGTTTCAACATATGGGCTTGAGGGGCTGAATGACCTCCTCCTGTTCCTATGTAGCAGGCTCGAGGGGCTGAATGGCTGAATCATGCTCGTATGCAACAGCCTTGAATGGCAGAATTGCGTCCTCCTCTTCCTATGCAACAGCCTTAAGGGGCTGGCTCGGCCTCGTCTTGTTCCTATGCAACAGCCTCGAGGGGCTGGCTGGTCCTCCTCGTGTTCCTATGCAACAGTCTCAAGATGCTTATTGGGCCTATTCCTGTTCCTTTTAACAAGCTCACGGGGCTCATTGACATTTTTTTCCTATGCAACAGCTCAAGGGGCTGCATGGTCCTCCTCCTGTTCCTAGGCAACAGTCTCAGGATGCTTATTGGGCCTACTCCTGTTCCTACACAACTGACTCGAGGGGCTGCATAGCCTCCTCCTGTTCCTATGTTACAGGCTCCATGGGCTAATTGGCCACCTCCTGTTCCTACGTAACTGCCTCGAGGGGCTGAATGGCCTCCTCCTTTCCCTATGTAACAGCCTGAAGGGTCTGAATGGCCTCTTCATATTCCTATTCCTAAGCAGTATTCCTATTCCTAAGCAGTAGGCTCCAGTGGCACGATGGCCTCCTCCTGTTCCCTCGTGACAGTTTTGAGGGGCTGATTGGCCTTCTCCTGTTCCTATGTAACAGCCTTGAGGGGCTGAGTGGACTTCTCCTATTCCTATGCAACAGTCTCGAGAGGCTCTATGACCTCCTCCTGTTCCTTTGTAACAGGCTCGAGAGGCTGAATGGCCTCCTCTTGTTCCTTTGTAACAATCTCGAGGAGCTGATTGGTCCTGCTCCTTTTCCTATGCAATAGCCTTGAGGGGCTGAATGGACTTTTCCTATTCCTATGCAACAGTCTTGAGAGGTTCTATGGCCTCCTGTTCCAATGCAACAGTTTCAAGGGGCTGAATGGCCTCCTCTTGTTCCTATGTAACAGGATCGAGGGGCTTAATGGCCTCCAACTGTTCCTGTACAACAGGCTCGAGGGGCTGAATGGCCTAATCATGTTCCTATGCATCAGTTCAAGGGGCTGAATGGCCTCCTGCTTTTCCAATGTAACAGGCTTGAGGGGCTGGTTGGCCTCCTCCTGATCCTATGCAACACGCCCAAGGGGCTGAATGGCCTACTCCTGCACTTATGTAACAGGCTCGATGAACTAAATGGTCACCTCCAGTTCCTATGCAACAGACTCGAGTGGCTAAATGGCATAATCATGTTCCTATGTAACTGGCTCAAGGGGGCTGTATGGCATTCTCCTTTTTCTGTGCTATGGTCTCGAGGGACTGAATGGACCAACTCCTGATCCTAACAACAGGCTCGACGGGCTGCATCAGCCGACTCCTGTTCATATGCTACAGGCTGGAGATGATTACTGGGCCTACTTCTGTTCCTATACAACTGGCACGAGAGGTTTAATGGCCTCCTCCAGGTACTATATAACAGACTTCAGGGTGCAGAACGGGCCTCCTCCTGTTCCTGTGCAACAGGATCGAGGAGATTAATGGGCCTCCTCCTGTTACAGAGTAACAGGTTCGAGGGACTGAATGGGCCTCCTCCTGTTCCAGTGGAATGGGCTCGAGGGAAAGAATGGGCCTCCTCCTGTTCCAGTGTAACAGGCTCGAGGGACTGAATGGGCATCCTCTTGATCCTGTGTAACAGGCTCGAGTGGCTGAATGGGCCTCTGCTTGTTTCTATATAACAGGCTCGAGGAGCTGAATGGGAATCCTCCTGTTCCTGTGCAACAGGATCGAGGAGCTGAATGGGCCTCCTCCTGTTCCTGTGTAACAGGCCCGAGGAGATGAATGGGCCTCAACCTGTTCCTGTGTAACAGGCCCGAGGGGCTGACTGGCCATATCCTGTTCCATTTTAACAGGCTCGAGCGGATGAATGGTCGGCTCCTGTACCTATGTACCAGCCTCGAAGTGCTGAAAGGATCTCTTCCTATTCCTATGCAACAGTCTCGATTGGCTAATTGGCCACCTGCTGTTCCTATGTAACAGGTTCGATGGGCTGTATGGCCTCCTCCTGTTCCATTGTAACAGGCTAAGGGCAGCTGCATGACCTCCTCCTGTTCCATTGTAACAGGCTAAGGACAGCTGTATGGCCTCTTCCTGTTCCACTGTATCAGTCTCGAGGGGATGAATTGCCTCCTCATGTTCCTATTTAACAGGCTCGAAGTGCTGAATGGGACACCTTCTGTTCCTGTGCAACAGGCCCAAAGGTCTGATTGGCCTAATCATGTGTTATATGCAACAGGCTCGAAGTGCTGAATTGCCTCCTCCTGTTCTTATGCAACTGCTTCAAGGGGCTGGATGGGCCTCCTCCTGTTACGATGCAACAGGCCCAAAGGGCTGAATGGCCTATGTCAGAGGCTCGATGCAATAGATGGCCACCTCCTGTTCCTATGTAACATTCTCGAAGGGCTGAATTACCTCCTCCAGTTCCTATGAAACATTCTCAAAGGACTGAATTGCCTCCTCCTGTTCCTATACAACTGGCAGGAGAGGTTTAATGGCCTCCTCCTGGTCCTATGTAACAGTCTCAAGGGGTTGAATGGTCTCCTACTGGTCCTATGTAACAGGCTCAAGGGGCTGAATGGTCTCCTCCTTTTCCAATGTAACAGGCTTGAGAGGCTGAATGCCCTCCTCTTGTTCCTATGCAACATGCTTGATCGGTTGAATGGGCCTACTCCTGATCCTAAGCAACCGGATCCAGTGACTAAACAATCTCCACCTGTTTCTATTTTATAGGCTCGAGGAGCTGAATGGTCCTCCTCCTGTTCCTATGCAACAGCCTTGAGGGGCTGAATGGACTTTTCCTATTCCTATGCAACAGTCTTGAGAGTTTCTATGGCCTCCTGTTCCTATGCAACAGGTTCAAGGGGCTGAAAGGCCTCCTCTTCACAGAAATCACAGAAACCCCACAGTGCAGATAGAGGCCATTTCGGCCCATCGAGCCTGCACCGACACATATCACACCCGATCCCCGTAACCCCTACACCAACACATATCCCACCCTATCCCCGTAACCCCACGTATTTAATCCCCCTAACACTAAGGGTCAATTTATCATAGCCAATCAACCTAAACCCGCACATCTTTGGACCCTATGTAACAGGATCGAGTGGCTTAATGGCCTCCCCCTGTTCCTATGCAACATGCTCGAGGGGCAGAATGGCCTAATCATGTTCCTATGCATCAGTTCAAGGGACTGAATGGCCTCCTGCGTTACCAATGTAACAGGCTTGAGGGGCTGGTTGGCCTCCTCCTGATCCTATGAAACACGCCCAAGGGGCTGAATGGCCTACTCCTGCACCTATGTAACAGGCTCGATGAACTAAATGGTCACCTCCAGTTCCTAAGTAACAGTCTCGAGGGGCTAAATGCCCTAATCATATTCCTATATAACTGGCTCAAGGGGACTGTATGGTATTCTCCTTTTTCTGTGCTATGGTCTCGAGGGACTGAATGGACCAACTCCTGATCCTAACAACAGGCTCGAGGGGCTGCAGCAACCAACTCCTGTTCATATGCTACAGGCTCGAGATGCTTATTGGGCCTACTCCTGTTCCTAAACAACTGGCACAAGAGGTTTAATGGCCTCCTCCTGGTCCTATATAACAGGCTTCAGAGTGCAGAATGGGCCTCCTCCTGTTCCTGTGCAACAGGCTTGAGGAGCTTAATGGGCCTCCTCCTGTTGCAGTGTAACAGGCTCGAGGGGCTGAATGGGCCTCCTCCTGTTCCTGTGCAACAGGCTCGAGGGGCTGAATGGGCCTCCTGCTGTTCCTGTGTAACAGGCCCGAGGGGCTGACTGGCCACATCCTGCTCCTTTTTAACAGACTCAAGGGGATGAATGGCCGGCTCCTGTACCTATGTACCAGCCTTGAAGTGCTGAAAGTATCTCTTCCTATTCCTATGCAACAGTCTCGATTGGCTAAGTGTCACCTGCTGTTCCTATGTAACAGGTTCGATGGACTGAATGGCCTCCTCCTGTTCCATTGTAACAGGCTAAGGGCAGCTGAATGGCCTCCTCCTGTTCCATTGTAACAGGCTAAGACCAGCTGTATGTCCTCCTCCTGTTCCATTGTAACAGGCGAAGGGCAACTATATGGCCTCCTCCTGTTCCGTTTTTTCTGTCTTGAGGGGATGAATTGCCTCCTCATGTTCCTATTTAACAGGCTCGAAGTGCTGAATGGGACACTTTCTGTTCCTATGCAACAGGCCCAAAGGGCTGATTGGTCTAATCATGTGTCGTATGCAACAGGCTCTAAGTGCTGAATTGCCTCCTCCTGTTCCTATGCAACTGCCTTAAGGGGCTGGATGAGACTCCTCCTGTTAAGATGCAACAAGCCCAAAGGGCTGAATGGCCTGGGTCAAAGGCTCAATGGACTAGATGGTCACCTCCTGCTCCTATGTAACATTCTCGAAGGCTGAGTTACCACCTCCTGTTCCTATGTAACATCCTCGAAGGGCTGAATTGCCTACTCTTGTTCCTATACAACTGACAGAAGAGGTTTAATGGCCTCCTCCTGGTCCTACGTAACAGGCTCGAGGGGCTGAATGGGCCTCCTCCTATTCCTGTATAACAGGCTCGAGAGATTTAATGGCCTCCTCCTGGTCCGATATAACAGGCTTGAGAGGGCTGAATGGGCCTCCTCCTGTTCCTGTGCAACAGGCTCGAGGGGCTGAATGGGTCTCCTCCTTTTCCAGTGTAACAGGCTCAAGGGGCTGATTAGGCCTGCTCCTGTTCCTGTGTAACAGGCTCGAGGGGCTGAATGGGCCTCCTCCTGATCCTGTGTAACAGGCACGAGGGGCTGAATGGGCCTCCTTATGCTCCTGTGTAACAGGCTTGAGGGGCTGAATGGGCCTCCTCATGTTCCTATATAACAGGCTCGAGGGGCTGGATGGGCCTCCTACTCTTCCTGTGTAACAGGCTTGAGTGGCTGAATGGGCCGCCTCCTATTCCTATATAACAGGCTCGAAGGGCTGGATGGGCCTCCTCCTGTTCCTGTGTAACAGGCTCGAAGGTCTGATTGGGCCTCCTCCTGTTCCTGTGTAACAGGCTCGAGGGGCTGAATGGGCCTCCTCCTGTTCCTCTATAACAGGCTTGAGGAGCTGAATGGGCCTCCTCAAGTTCCTGTGTAACAGGCTCGAGGGGCTGAATGGGCCTCCTCCTATTCATGTGGAACAGGCTCGAGGGACTGATTGGACATCCTCCTGTTCCTTTTTAAAGAAATATATTACCTTTCACGATCACCAGATGTCCCAAAGCGCTTTACAGCCAATGAAGTGCTTTTTGATCTTTAATCACTGTTGTTATGTAGGAAAAATGGCAGCCAGTATGTGCACATCAAGCTCTCAATAACAGCAATGTGATAATGACCAGATAATCTGTTTTAGTGATTTTGATTGTGGGATAAATATTGTCTCAGACACCAGGGATATCTCCACTGTTCTTCTTCAACTAGTGACAGAGGAACTTTTACCTCCAGCTGAGAGAGCAGACGAGGCATTGGTTTAATGTCTCATCCAAAAGACGGCACCTCCGACAGTGCAGCACTCCCTCAGCACTGCACTGGAGTATCAGCCTAGATTTTTGTGCTCAAGTCCCTGGAGTGGGATTTGAACCCGCAACCTTCTGACTCAGAGGCGAGGGTGCTGCCCACTGAGGCACGGCTGGAACAGGTTCGAGGGGCTAAATGGCTTCCTCCTGTTCCGATGAGGCAACTGAAGTGCAGCCAAAAGCCAGAAATATGTGAGGAACTCAAGTTTCAGGATGTTTAATGCAGCAATTGTCAAAATTATTCCCACAGATCTCAACAACAGGTGAAACAACAACAGTCCTTGTAATGAGAACACTGTGCTCATTTCACACATTGTAAAATCCCTCACCTCCATTTTACACCATTGCCTCCAAGCGGTGAGGCCCATTGTCTCTGGTGGAACCTCTGAACATCTGCCTCACAGTGCACTTCCAGATCACTGAAGAGCAAGTGGCCAGATCGGGAGTAACGCTCTTACTAATCTGCTTCGAAAATCTGCCACTCCAACAATGCAGCGCTCCCTCAGGACTGCCCCTCTGACATTGCAGCATTCTGAATTGCAGAACAGGACATTCGGTTTATTTTGGATCAATAGCAAAATGCAGGATTTTTTAAAATCAAATTAAAAGTACTCACATTAGGTGGGAATTCTAATGGGCGGAGACTGGGCTCTGCCCAGGGCACTTGTTGCCTTACAGTAAAAGAAAGAAAGACATTGGGAGATAAATTAAGTCATGCCCCCTTTGGGACACTAACTTCGCTACTTCTAGCGCCCCGAAAAATTTAGCACCCCCATGGCCGAATTTCATCGATAGCGCCGCAATAGGGAAGCGGGATGCTACTGGAAGCGATGCTGCCTCCCTCTTGGGGAGGGGTCTTGTGCAGTGCGACCCGGGGCCCAACGGGGCCACCAGGGATCGGAGTGTGGGCAAAAGAGCCTCATCAGAAAGGCGGCAGCTCTGACAGTGTAGCACTCCCTCAGCACTGCACAGCCTAGATTTATGTGCTCAAGTCCCTGGAGCGATGAGCTACTGCCCAGATATCTGCTCCATCACCAGGACCGCCTACGTCCACCTCTGTAACATCACCCGTCTCCACACCAACTCAGCTCACCTGCTGCTGAATCCATCATCCATGCCTTTGTTATCTCCAGACTGAACTCTTCCAAAGTTCTCCAGGCCGGCCTCCCATCTTCCACCCTCCTTATACTTAAGATCATCCAAAATTCTGCTGCCAGTATAATAACTCGCCCCAAATCCCATTCACCCATCACCTCTGTGATCGCTGACTTACATTGGCTCCTGGTTGATCCACGCCTCGATTTTACAATTCTCCTCCTTGTTTTCCAATCCCTCCATGGTTTGCCCTTCCTTATCTCTGTAACCTCCTCCAGCCCTTCAACCCACCGAGATCTCTGCTCTCCTTCAATTCTCGCCTCTTGTGTATCCCTGATTTCCATCGCTTCACCATTGGTGGCCGTGCCTTCAGCTGCCGAGGTCCTAAGCTCTGGAATTCCCTCCCTAAACCTCTCTGCCTCGCTCTCCTCCTGTAAGACGCTCCTTAAAACTCACCACTTTGACCAAGGTTTTGGTCACCTGTCCTATTATCTCCTCATGTGGCTCGGCATCAAACTTTGTTTGTCAATGCTCCTGTGAAGCACCTTGGGACGTTTTCCTACATTAGAGGCGCTATATGAATGTAAGTTGTTGTTGTTATTACATTCATAGAATTTACAGCACAGAAACAGCCCACTCGGCCCAACAGGTCCACACGAGCCTCCTCCAACGCCTCTTCATCTCAGCCTATCTAAACTAATCTAATCCTATCAGCATATACTTCTATTCCTTTCTCCCTCATCTATTTCTCTAGCTTCCCCTTAAATACGTGTATGCTGTTCACCTCAACTACTCCCTGTGGTCGCGAGTTCCACATTCTCACCACTCTATGGATAAATATGTTTCTCCTGAACTTCCTATTGGATTTATTAGTGGCTATATTATATTTTTGACCCCTAGTTCTGGACGCGCCCACAAGTGGAAACATCTTCTCTACGTCCACCCTATCAAACCCCTTGCTGATTTTAAAGACCTCTATCAGGTCACCCCACAGCCTTCTCTTTGCTAGAGAGAAGAGCCCCAGCCTGTTCAGTCTTTCCTGATCGCTGTAACCTCTCAGCCCTGGTGTTATCTTTGTGAATCGGATTCACTTATTTCAATGAGTATGATTTGTTTTCATGTAGTAACAGAAAGTAACGAACACACTGAGCAGCCCCACACGTCAGTGGCTCATCCTGCTGGATTAAAAAAAGTAACTTCTAACTATTCCTTAGAGCAGACAAGGCTAAGAGGAGAATTGATAGAGTTGTTTAAAATCATGAAGGGTTTACATAGAGTAAATAAAGAGAAACTGGCTGAAAGGCCGATAACCAGAGGGCACAGATTTAAGGTGATTGGCAAAAGAACCAGAGGCGACAAGAGGAAAAACTTCTTTACACAACGAGTGGTTAGGATTTGGAATGAACTTCCTGATGAGGCGGTGGAAACAGATTAAATCATAGCCTTCGAAAGAGAATTGGATAAATACTTGAAGGAGAACAATTTGCAGGGATATGGGGAAAGAGCGGGGAAGTGGGACTAACTGGATTGCTCTTCGAAAGAGCCGGTGCAGACTCGCTGGGCTGAATTCCCTCCTTCTGTGCTGTACTATTCTGTGATTCTATCATTCTATTCACCTGCAATCTAAGCTTCCTGCAGCCTTAGATGGGCCTCATTGCCTGTGTTTATTCCCCTTCTATTGTCACCCAGGAGCTATCCAAGACCCAGGCTCCGTCTGCCCTCTCAGGTGGATGTAAAAGACTCCACGGCCACTACCTGGAAGAAGAGGAGGGTGAGTTCTCCCCGGTATCCTGGGACCAAAATATACCCCCCAACCAACATCAATAAACAATCAGATTATCTGGACATTATCACATTGCTGTTTGTGGCATCTTGCTGTGTGCAAATTTGCTGCCGCACTTCCTACTACAGTGACCACCTTTCAAAAGTGCTTCATTAGTTGTAAAGCGCTTTGGGACTTCCTGAGGTTGAGAAAGGCGCTATATAAATGCAAGTTCTCTCTTCAAGCAGATCCTGATCGAGTGGGGAGACCTTTTCGACAGATGTGCATTTTTACACAAATAGCGCCCCCTAGTGCTGATGAGTAATATTGCAGACAGCGCGCGCACACACACACAGTGTTGTAAAGGGTCTGATGGATTTGAAACATCCCTTTATCAGTTATTTTTGTTCCAAGTGTTAACAGATAAGCTTGCCCCTTTTCAAGTAGAGCTCCAATAATCCTGCAGGCTCCCAGTTTGTAGAGATGTGATATTTTCATTGTTCAGATAGTTCACCTGTCTATTTTATTCCCCAGCTAACAGCAACTTACATTTACACAGCGCCTTTAATGTAGAAACACGGCCCAAGGTGCTTCACAGGAGCGTCGGTCAGACAAAACTTTAACATAAGGAGATATTGTGACAGGTGACCAAAAGCTTGGTCAGAGGTAGGTTTACAGGAGTGTCTTCAAGGAGGAGAGAGAGGCGGAGAGGTTTAGGGAGGAAATTCCAGAGCTTGGGGCCGAGGCAGCTGAAGGTACGGCCGCCAATTGTGGGGCGATGAAAATCGGGGATGCACAAGAGGCCAGAATTGTAGGACGGCAGAGCTCTCGGAGGGTTGTAGGGCTGGAGGAGGTTACAGAGAGGGAGGGGAGCGAGGCAATTGATGGATTTGAAGACAAGGATGAGAATTTTAAAATCTAGCCATTGCCAGACTGGGACCCAATGTAGGTCAGCGAGCACAGGGGTGCTGGGCGAACCGGACTTGGTGCGAGGTACGATATGGGGCAGCAGAGTTTTGGATGAGCTGAGCTTTACAGAGGGGGAGATGGGAGGCCGGCCAGGAGAGCGTTAGAATCGTCGTGTCTGGAGGTAACAAAGGCTCGGATGAGGGTTTCAGTAGCAGATGAGCTGAGGCAGGGGCGGAGACGGGCGATGTTACGGAGGTGGAAGTAGGCGGTCTTGATGATTGAGAGGATATGGGGGTCGGAAGCTCAGCTTAGGGTCAAATAGGAGACAGAAGGGAAAAAGCAAGCAGAGAATAACCATTTGAGTCTGTACAAGCAACAGATCTGATAAATTCCCAGGATTACCTCACAGTCCCGATGTATTATGTAATATACATTGACAGCATCATTGTCCAAGCTCGGGGCAGAAGGGGTGTAAGAGTTAGCAGTAAGATTAAACTGCAGAAGCTGCTTGGCCCATAAGAACTCTCACAGATCAGATCATGGTGTGAATTGCAGAGCTCCGTACAGCTTGTACATCATTAGCACCTTCATTATCGACAGTCTCACAACTTTTCAAACTTTCATGAAAACATTACAGTTCATATGAGTGTGTATAAGTGCGTCTGTGTGAGTGTGTATTTGGGTGAAAGAGTGTGTCTGTGTGTGAGTGTTTGTGTGTGTGTGAGACTGAGAGTGAATGTGTGTGAGGATTTGTGTGTGTGAGAGTGAGAGTGAGTGTATGTGATGGGGGTCTCAGGTAATTCGCTGAGCAATTGACCCAATGTTAGTATAACTATGATCTGTTTAGTTCTCAGCTCTGAGCTGCAAACACAGGATCACAGGATAGTTACGGATCAGAGATTCAGCCATCGAGAGAGATCCTACACTCCCGCCATTGCAGCCACCAGTCTTTCAGTAAATGATGCCAGAACTGCTTCCCCTACTCTATCCTTGAGTTCATTCCAAGTGTCGATCACTCATTGTGTAAAGAGTTTGCTGGCTTCAGCCCTAAATGTATCTTCTACCAGTTTGAACCCATGTCCCCTTGTCTTTCTCTAACAATTCAATTTAAATGAACATTCCAGATTTCATTTTCTATTCCCTGGTCAATCATGGGAACAGGAGGAGGCCATTCAGCCCCTCGAGCCTGTTCTGTCATTCAATTTGATCATGGCGGATCTGTAATCCAAGGAAGATTGTGAGAAGCACTACATGAAACATTTCAATCTTTCTCCGCTTGCTATCAGTTACAATTTACTTTCTGAGCTATTCAGGAAATTGGATTCATTCTAGCCCTTGGATTGAGAGAGCAACCACTTAATGAAAGGGAACAGATTTGTCCTTCAATCATAGAGTGAGCAGATATAGAATCATAGAATCATACAGCACAGAAGGAGTGCATTCGGCCCATCGTGATTTTTGAAAGTGACTATTGAATCTGCTTTCATTTTTTTGTTTCAGTCTTGGGTGGAGATCTGGAGCAGATGAATTGTTGTTTGAGTTTCAACAATCTCAGTCCGGATGACAGTTCTGTGTATTACTGCTATGTGGATTTCCAGGGCTTCAAGGATCATACTTTCACAGACCCATCCAGCTACTGGTTGCCCTTAAGTCGCAGTTTATTTTATCTCTGTTGTTCGGTCACTTTGCTGGAACAGGCTGTGGGATGTCAACGAGGGGAATGCAAAACATGTTTCCAAAACATTGCCCTCGGTAACTTCATCAGGAGCAGTCCTTCCCTTTTTGAGACACCCTAGGGTCAAGATTGACCAGAAGATGAAATAATCATACGGAGGTTAATGGGCTTTATAAATATAGGCACAGAGCACAAAAGCAAAGAGGTCCTGCTAAACCCTTTGTATATCACTGGTTAGGCCCCAGCTGGAATATTGTGTCCAATTCTGGGCACCACACACTTTAGGAAGGATGCCAAGGACTAAGAGAGGTGCAGAGATTATTTACCAGAATGGTTCCAGCGAAGAGTTATGTGGAGAGACTTAGAGAAACTGGGATTGTTCTTCTTAGAGCAGAGAAGTTTAAAGGGAGATTTAATAGAGGTGTTCAAAATGATCGAGTAAATAAGGAGAAATTGTTTCCACTGGCATAGGGTCAGTCGGTAACCAGAGGACACGGGTTCAAGGTCATTGGCAGTGGAACCAGGAGAAGAATTATTTTCCTGTGGGGAGTTGTTGTGATCTGGAATGTACTGCCTGAAAGGGTGTTGGAAGCAGATTCAATAGTAATCTACCTTGGGTTCCCTCTTTTTTTAAGTTATTCTTGGGATGTGGGCATCACTCTCAAGGCCGACATTTATTGCCCATCGCTAATTGCCCTGGAGATGATGGTGGTGGGCCTTCTTCTTGAACCGCTGCAGTCCATGTAGTGAAGCTGCTCCCACAATGCTGTTAGGCCGAGAGTTCCGGGACTTTGACCCAGCGACGATGAAGGAACGGTTGATATATCACCAACTCAGGATGGTGTTTGTGACACGGAGGGCAACTTGGAGGTGATGTTGCTCCCACGCACCTGCTGCCCTTGTCTTTCAAGATTGGGTGAGGGTAAGGAATATTTCTGAAGCAGAATTGGAAGAGCTTTAGTCTCTACCAGGCACTTTTCTCCCAATCTGGCCATTTGCCTTTAAGTGATTTCAAGGTGCACTGGGAGGCAGATGTTCAGAGATTCGACAAGAGACAAGGAGTCTCACTGGCTGGAGGCAATGCTGTAAAACTGCAGACTTTGAGTTCCTTCCATATTTCAAGCTTTTGGTTGAACTTCAGTTGCCTCACAGGAAAAGGATGAGGCCCATTCACCCGCTTGAGCCTGTTACCATAGGAACAAGAGGAGGCCATTCAGACCCTGGAGACTGTCAATAGGAACTGGAAAACGTCTTCAATTCCTCGAGACTGCTGCATAGGAAAAGTAGGTGGCCCATTCAGATCCTCGAGCCTGTTACATAGGAGCAAGAGGAGGCAATTCAGACCCTTGAGCCTGTTACATAGGATTAGGAGGAGGCCCAATCAGCCCCTCAAAGCTGTTACTTAGGAACAGGAGGAGGCCAGTCAGACCATTGAGACTGTTAATAGTGACAGGAGGAGGCAATTCAGCCCCTCGAGTCTGTTTTTTAAAATGATTCATGGGATGTGGGCATCGCTACCAAGGCCAGCATTTATTGCCCATCCCTAGTATCCCTTGATAAGGTGGTGGTGAACAGCCTTCTTGAACCGCTGCAGTCCGTGTGGTGAAGGTATGCTGTGGTGCTGTTAGGGAGGGAGTTCCAGGATTTTCACCCAGCAACGATGAATGAATGGCGATATACTTCCAAGTCAGGATGGTATATGACTTGGTGGGGAACTTGGAGGTGGTGCTGTTCCCTTGTGCCTGATGCCCTTGTCCTTCTAGGTGGAAGAGGTCGCGGGTTTGGGAGGTGCTGCCGAAGAAGCCTTGGTGAGTTGCTTCAGTGCATCTTGGAGATGGTGCACACTGCAGCCACGGTACGGTGGAGGGCGTGAATGTTTAAGGTGGTGGATGGGCTGGCAATCAAGCAGGCTGCTTTGTCTTGGTTGGTTTCAAGCTTCTTGAGAGTTGTTGGAGCTAAACACATCCAGGCAAGTGGAGTGTATTCCATCAAACTCCTGACTTGTGTCTTGTAGATGGTGGAAATGCTCTGGGGAGTCAGGAGGTGAGACACGCGCCACAGAATACCCAGCTTCTGACCTGCTCTTTTTACCACGGTATTAATGTGGCTGGTCCAGTTAATTTTCTGCTCAATGTTGACCCCCCCACAATATTGATGGTGGGTGATTCGGCGATGGTAATGCCGTTGAATGTCAATGGGTGGTGTTTTGATGCTTGCTTGTTGGAGAAAGTCATTGCCTGGCACTTGTGTGGCACGAATGTTACCTGCCACTTATCAGCCCGAGCCGGAATGTCATCCAGGTCTTGCTGCATGCGGGCATGGACTGCTTCATTATTTGAGGAGTTGTGAATGGCACTGAACACTGCAGTCATCAGCGAACATTCCCACTTCTGACCTTATGCTGGAGGGAAGGTCACTGATGAAGCAACTGATAATGTTTGGGCCTAGGACACTGCCCTAAGGAACTCCTGCAGCGATGTGCTGGGGCTGTGATGATTGACCTACAACCACCAGAACCATTTTCCTTTGCGCTAGGTGTGACTCCAGCTCATGGAGAGTTTCCCCCCAGATTCCCATTGACTTCAATTTTACAAGGGCTCTTGATGCCACACTCAGTCAACTGCTAACTTGATGTCAAGGGCAGACACTCTCACCTCACCTCCGGAATTCAGCTCTTTTCTCCATGTTTGGAGCAAGGCTATAGTGAGGTCTGGAGCCGAGTGGTCCTTGCAAAAACCCAACTTGGGCATCAGTGAGCAGGTTATTGGTGAGTAAGTGCTGCTTGGTAGCACTGTCGATGATAATTTCCATCACTTTGCTGATGATTGAGAATAGACTGATGGGGCAGTAATTGGCTGGTTTGGATTTGTCCTGTTTTTTGTTCATAGGACATACCTGGGCAGTTTTTCACATTGTCGGATAGATGCCTATATTGTAGCTGTACTGGAACAGCTTGGCTAGAGGTGCGGCTAGTTCTGTAGCTTAAGTGTTTAGCACGACAGCTGAGATGTTGTCAGATCCCACATGCTTTGCTGTATCCAGTGCACTCAGCCGCTTCTTGATATCACATGGAGTGAATCGAATTGGCTGAAAACTGGCTTCTGTGATGGTTGGGTACCTCAGGAGTAGACCGAAATAAATCATCCACCCGGCACTTCTGGCTGATGATGGTTGCAAACGCATCAGAATTGTCATTTGCACTCACGTGCTGGGCTCCACCATTATTGAGGATGGGGATATTGATGGAGCCTCCTGCTCCCCTTAGTTGCTTGATGGTCCACCACCATTCATGACTCGATGTGGCAGGACTGCAGAGATTTGATCTGATCCATTGATTGTGAGATCGCTTAGCCCTCTCTATAGCATGCTGCTTCCATTTTTTAGCATGCATGTAGACCTGTGTTGCAGCTTCCCCAGGTCGGCACCGCATTTTAAGGTGTGCCTGCTGCTACTCCCCACATACTCTTCTACACACGTTATTGAACCAGGTTGGTCCCCTGACTTGTTGGTAATGGTAGAGTGAGGGATATGCCGGGCCATGAGGTTACATATTGCGCTGGAATACAAATATGCTACTTATAAATACTTATAGAGACACAGCATATGGAACAATATTAATACAAAAGAAAACTAAGATTTATCATCTGCCCTTTCACCTCCTCCCTTCCCAACATCCAGGACCCCAAACATTCCTTCCATGTGAAACAGAGATTTACTTCTACTTCTTTCAATTTAGTATACGGTATTCACTGCTCACAGGGCGATCTCCTCTACATTGGGGAGACAAAACACAGATTGACTGATCAGTTTGCTGAACACCACCATTCAGTCCGCAAGCGTGACCCTCAGCTTCTGGTTGCTTGCCATTTTAATTCTCCATCCCACTCTGACCTGTCTGTCCTCGGCCTCCTCCACTGTTCCAATGAAGCTCAACAGAAGTTGAAGGAACAGCACCTCCTCTTTTGATTAGGCATGTTACACCCTTCTGAACTCAACATTGAGTGCAACAATTTCAGATCATAATCACTACTCCCATTTATTCAGACAGCAGGTGCTGGTAATGGTTCTGCTGTTGCCATTTATTGCTCCTCTAGACCCACCTTTTGTTGCCTTGCACCATCATCCCTTTTATCATTTAATCTCTCCTGCCTTCCATCCTATCACAGACCTTCCCTTTTGTTCTTTCCTCCCCTCCCCTTTCCCTGCCTCTGTACCTGCTTAAATCTGTCTCACTTTGTCCAGTTCTGATGGCAGGTCATCGACCTGAGACTTTAACTCTGTTTCTCTCTCCACAGATGCTGCCTGGCCTGCTGAGTATTTCCAGCATTTTCTGGTTTTATATTTAGTAACACAAGGTCAGGGACTTCGACTGAGCAACTAAACCGGTTTTCAGTGCTGAATACCGGTGAGGGTGATGACACCTGGAAGGTGTACAGTCCAGATCACATCGACAGCATCGGGGAACAAATGACTGCATGGGGGGCACAGCGAAGTGTAGGAATGCAGTGGCTGTGGGTGATTTAATAGTCAGGGGACAGACAGGCGTTTCTGCAACGGCCAACGTGAGTCTCGCATGGTCTGTGGCCTCTCTGGTGCCAGGGTAAATTATGTCACAGAACGAGAGCAGGAAATTCCACGGGGGGAAGGGGAGCAGCCAGAAGTCGTGCTCCATGTTGGAATGAGGGAAGGAAAGGGTTGAGGTCCTGCAGTCCGAGTCTCAGGAGCTAGGGAGGAAGGTATAGAGCAGGACCTCAAAGGTGGAAATCTTTGGATTACTCCCAGTGTCACATGCCAGTGAGGGTGGGGACAGTAAGAAAAGGCAGAATGATGGTGGCTGGAGAAACTGTGCAGGAGAAACGGTGTCACATTCCTCGGGGATTGGGACCAGTTCTGGGGCAGGAGCCACCTGTACAAAATGGACGGGTAGCACTTCAATCGGGCTGGGACCAATGACTTTTTGCGGAGGTTAACGAGTGCTAGGATGTCAACTAATTTGGTGGAAGAGGGGCACCGAGATGAAGCAATGGATAGGAGAGACACAGAGGTACACAGAGGACTGGGAGTGGCAAACAGCTTTAGAATAAAGAATAGCTCTGAAATAGGATGGATCAGAGAAGGGGAAATGAGAGGCAGGCAAGTTGGGATTCAGAGTAGATGTGTGTAAAAACACAGAACGCAGTCAATAAGGTTGGTGAGCTGCAGGCAAAAATTACCACATGGGATTATGATATAGTGGCAATAACGGAAGCCTGGCTCAAACAAGGGGAGGATTGGAATGTGGGCCAGATGGGATCTAGGTTCCTGAGTGAAGTAAACGTGGAAATTGGGAAGATCTGGTAACTGGCTTCCAACCTTCCTGAGAAATGGGGAAGGTGCCAGAGGACTGGAGTATAATAAATGTTATAACCCTGTTCAAAAAAGTGGAGAGTGATAAAGCCTGCTATTACAGACCAGTCAGCCTAACATCGGTGGTGGGGAAAACTTTAAAGACAATAATCCAGGAGAATATTAATTGGATTTGGTAAAGTATGGGCTAATAGATGAAAGTCAGCTTGCATTTGTTAAGGGAAAATCGTATTTGGCAAATTGCACTGGTCAGGCAGGAATCCTGCCTCTGTTGTTGTTGTTTTGTACATTGCTAAGCCTGGGGCAGTGAGGCCGATTGGACCAACCAACTTCTAACCTGAAAGCAAAATACTGCGGATGATGGAAATCCGAAATAACAACAGGAAACACTGGAAAAACTCAGCAGACCAGGCAGCATCGGTGGAGAGAGAAACAGAGTTAACGTTTCAGGTCGATGACCTTTCGTCAGAACTGGAAAAAAGCAGGAAATGGACAGCAAGTTTGGGGGCTGGGAAAAGGGGGAGGGGATGAAAGAACAAAAGGGAAGGTCAGTGATAGGATAGAAAGCAGGAGAGATTGAGAGACATTGAGAGACATTAAGAGATATTCAAGACAAGGGGAGGTGGAAATGGGACAGGTTGAGGAACAAAGGATGCCTCTAGATGGGCTGTGAATTGCGCTGGTAGAATGAAGGACAGCTGAAGGGAGGGAAGAAAAATCAAAATGTGTGGATAAAAAAAAGAAGAAAATATATATATAGATATGTGATAAACATAGCATAAGAAGTAGGAGCAGGAGTAGGCCATACGGCCCCTCGGGCCTGCTCCGCCATTCAATAGGATCATGGGTGATCTGAATTTAGACTCACGTCCACTTCCCTGCCATTTCCCCGTAACCACTAATTCCCTCATCTGCTAGGAAAATGTCTATCTCCGTTTTAAATTTATTTAATGTTGCAGCTTCCACAGCTCTCTGGGGTAGCAAGTTCCATAGATTCACCACCCTCTGAGTGAAGAAGTTTCTCCTCATCTCAGTTTTGAAAGGGCAGCCCCTTATTCTAAGATTATGCCCCCTAGTTCTAGTCTGACCCATCAGCGGAAACATCCTCACCGAATCCATCTGATCAAGTCCGCTCACAATCTTATATGTTCCGATAAGACGCCTCTCATTCTTCTGAACTCCAATGAGTAGAGGCCCAATCTACTTAACCTTTCCTCATATGTCAACCCCCTCATCTCAGGAATACCAAGTGAGCCTTCTCTGAACTGCCTCGAGAGCAAGTTTATCTTTTCTTAAATATGGAAACCAAAACTGCACGCAGTATTCCAGGTGTGGCCTCACAAATACCCTGTATAACTGCAGCAAGACTTCCCTGTTTATATACTCCATCCCCCTTGCAATAAAAGCCAAGATTCCATTGGCCTTCCTGATCACCTGCTGCACCTGCATACTAACTTTTTGTGTTTCATGTACCAGGACCCCCAGATCCCTTTGTACTGTAGCACTTTGCAGTTTTTCTCCATTTAGATTTTTTCTCCCAAAGTGCACAACCTCACACTTTCCAGTATTATATTCCATCTGCCAAGTCTCTGCCCACTCACTTCACCTCTCTATGTCCTTTTGCAGGTTCTTTAT
The DNA here is from genome assembly GCF_052327205.1 of Somniosus microcephalus. Lineage (NCBI taxonomy): Eukaryota > Metazoa > Chordata > Chondrichthyes > Squaliformes > Somniosidae > Somniosus > Somniosus microcephalus. Next base: position 36,408,097 of record NC_141016.1, read on the forward strand.
GCCCTCCTCACTCACTGCTTTCCCTGCCATCTTTGTATCGTCGGCGAACTTGAATATATTGCACGCGGTCCCTTCCTCAAAATCGCAAATATCGATTGTAAAGAGTTGAGGTCCCTGCACTGACCCCTGCGGAACACCACTAGTTACTGATTGCCAGCCCAAGAGCGAACCATTGATCCCAACTCTTTGTTTTCTGTTAGATAGCCAATCTTCCACCCATGTCAGTATATTACCTCCAATCCCGTGATTTTTTATCTTGATCAGTAATCTTTTGTGTGGCACCTTGTCAAATGCCTTTTGGAAGTCCAAATACACCACATCCACTGGTTCCCCCTTATCCACCCTGTATGTTACTTCCTCAAAACATTCGAGCAAATTTATCAAACATGACTTCCCCTTCACAAAACCATGCTGACTCTGTCCTACTAAATGCCCTGTTACTGTTTCCTTAATAATGGACTCCAACATTTTACCAACCACAGATGTTAGGCTAACTGGTCTATAGTTTCCAGCCTTTTGTCTACTTCCCTTCTTAAATAAGGGCATTACATTAGCAGTTTTCAAATCAGCCGGGAACTTTCCTCAGTCCAGTGAGTTTTGGAAAATAATCGCCAAATGCATCCACAATCCCTACCGCTACTTCTCTCAAGACCTTAGGATGCAAGCCATCAGGTCCGGGGGATTTATCCGCCTTCAGTCTCATTATTTTACCGAGTACCACCTCCTTAGTGATTTTAATCGTGTTTAGCTCCTCCCCCCCATAGTCCCCTGTTTGTCCAGTGTTGGGATATTTTTAGTGTCCTCTACTGTAAAGACTGATAAAAAATATTGGTTCAGCGTTTTTGCCATCTCCATGTTCCCCACCACTAATTTCCCTGTCTCATCCTCTAAGGGACCAACGTTCACTTTAGCCACCATTTTTCTTTTTATATAACTGTAGAAACCTTTGCTACCCGCTTTTATATTTTTTGCTAGTTTACTTTCATAATCTATCTTCCCTTTCTTATTTAATCTTTTTGTTATTCTTTGCTGGCTTTTAAATGCTTCCCAATCTTCTATCCTCCCACTAGATTTGGTTACTTTATATGCCCTTGTTTTCAGTTGGATACTATCCTTTATTACTTTACGAAGCCACGGATGGCTATCTTTTCTTTTACTCCCCTTTTTCCTCAGTGGAATATATTTTTCTTGAAAGTTGTGAAATATCTCCTTGAGTGTAGACCACTGCTCTTGTACCATCCTACACTATAATCTATTTTCCCAATCCACTTTAGTCCATTCTACTCTCATACCTTCATAGTCTCCTTTATTTAAGCTCAGTACGCTGGTTTGAGATCCAACTCTCTCACCCTCCAACTTAATTTGGAACTCAACTATGTTATGGTCACCCATTCCAAGGGGATCCTTTACTAGGACATTTTTTATTAATCCTGTGTCATTACACAGGACCAGATCTAAGATTGCTTGCGCCCTGGTTGGTTCACTTACATACTGCTCAAGGAACCCGTCCCTAATGCATTCTATGAACTCTTCCTCAAGGCTGCCATGCCCAATTTGATTTGTCCAGTCAATATGAATGCTAAAATCCCCCATGATTATAGCTGTTCCCTTATTACAAGCCCCAACTATTTCCTGATTTATACTCCGACCAACAGAGTTGCAACTGTTAGGAAGCCTATAGACTACACCCACTAGTGACTTTTTCCCCTTATTATTCCTTATCTCCACCCAAACTGTTTCACTATCCTGATCCTTTGACCCAATATCATTTCTGACTTTTGCAGTAATTCCATCCTTGATTAACATAGCAACCCCACCTCCTTTTCCTTCCTGTCTGTCCTTCCTAATTGTCAAATACCCCTGTATGTTTAGTTCCCAGTCATGGTCACCTTGCAGCCATGTTTCTGTAATGGCCACCAGGTCATAACCATGTGTAGTTATTTGAACCGTCAACTCGTCTATTTTGTTATGAATGCTGCGTGGATTCAGATAAAGAATTTTCAAATATGTGTTGTGACAATTTATTCCTGCTTTTACCCCTTGAACTACTTTATCTTTATCTTTATACATTCAGTCCCTTCCTGACCTGCTCTGGTTATAATTCCCCTGCTACCTTGCTCTATTGCCTTCTCCACTGTCATTTTTATTTTTTGCTCTCTTAATACCTCCCCCCCCACTAATTAGTTTAAAGTCCTCTCTACAGCCCTAGTTATTCAATTCGCCAGGATTCTAGTCCCAGCACTGGCCAAGTGAAGTCCGTCCCAACGGAACAGCTCTCTCCCATCCCAGTACTGATGCCAGTGTCCCAAGAAGCAAAACCCATTTCTCCCACACCAGTCTTTGAGCCATGCATTTAACTCTCTAATATTATTTAGCCTAGCCAAATATGCTCGTGGCTCAGGTAGTAATCCAGAGATTATTACCCTTGTGGTTCTGCTTTTAAATTTGGCCCCTAGCTGCTCAAAATCCCTCAGCAGAACCTCTTTCCTTGTCTTATCTATGTCGTTGGTACCAACATGGACCACGACAACTGGATCCTCCCTCTCCCACTCCAAGTTTTTCTCCAGCCCAGATGAGATATCCTTAGCCCTGGCACTGGGCAGGCAACCCAGCCTTCGGGACTCTCACTCTTGGCTGCAAAGAATCCTATCTATCCCCCTAATGATACTATCCCCTACCACCACAGCATTTCTTTTAACTCCCCCGACTTGAATGGCCCCCCTTTCCACGGTGCTGTGGCCAGGTTGCTCATTCTCCCTGCAGTCCCCATCCCCATCCACACGGAGTAAGAGCCTCAAACTATTGGACAAGTGCAAGGGATTCGGCTCCTCCAAAGCTACCCCCTGGATCCCCGTACCTGCCTCAATCCTAGTCACACCATCCTGTCCCTGACTACGGACTACATCTGAATTAATTAATCTCAAAAGTGTGACTACCTCCTGAAACATAGAGTCCAGGTATCTCTCCCCCTCCCTGATGTGTCGCAGTGTCTGAAGCTCGGTCTGAAGCTCATCAACATGGTGCCAGTGTTCCTCTAGCATCAAACACTTACCGCAAATGTTATCACCGTGAGCAACAGTGGTGTCCACCAGCTCCCACATTTCGCAGCAGTAACACATCACCTGCTCTCCCATTCTATGCAATTAATTACATTTAATAATATTATTTAAAGACCCTCTGCCCCTATTCTAGGTGAAGATCAAACCTCTAATTAAAATAACTTACCAACTTATGAAGGTTTTAAAAGGAAAGACAAATACAACCCCTCACTACCCACTTGCCCGAACTCTCTCACTTACCAAACTCTCAGCAGTAGCATAACCTTGATAGGGGCCAAGGTTATGATCTGAAATTGTTGAATTCTATGTTGAGTCCAGAACGCTGTAAAGTGCCTAATCGAAAGATGAGGTACTGTGCCTTGAGCTTACGTAGAGCTTCCATGGAGCAATGCAACAGGCCGAGGACAGTGAGGTCTGAGTGGGAATGGGGCGGTGAATGAAAGTGACAGGCCACCAGATCCAGGGTGAGAACTGAACCTAAGACTGTGCATTTTGGGAAACTTCCTGTAGGGGCAGGAATTACATTTATCAACTGGCGTAAAGAATAATCCCCTTCCGTTATGATTTCTTTTCTGTTTTGCTATATACCTGATATTACTGATGCTTTACTTTATGCAGTTAATTTTTTTTCCCGGTCTCCAGCACACAGTCCTGTCATAGCTCAAATTATTCGATCCCAGCACTGGATGCAGTAACAAAGCTGCAATTTTCACCCTAATGCCATCAAACTGTCACTTTTGCCCCAATCCTGACGTATAATTTCCCTCTACATTGGAGGGACTAGCCGCAGATTGGGTGACCGCTTTGCGGAACACCTCCATTCAGTCTGTAAGGGGGACCCCGTGCTTCTGGTCGCCTGTCACTTTAATTCACCACTCCATTCCCACTCAGACCTCACTGTCCTCGGCCTCTTGCATTGCTCCATGGAAGCTCAGTGTAAGCTCGAGGAACAGCACCTCACCTTTCAGTTAGGCACTTTACAGCCCTCTCAAATCAAATCAATCAATCAAATCAACTTTTATTGTCATTGTTAGTGCACAAGTGCAGTACAACGAAATGTAGGCTTGCGGCTCCCGAGAGTGTACAATTTGGATTAGGAAACTTAAACATTTCAACATACATTTGTACATATATATTAGCATAAATATGACCATAATAAAGTGCATCGGCAGATGTGCAGGCTTTAGTGTTTATTTGTGGAGTTCAGTAGGATGACAGCCCTGGGAAAGAAGCTGTTCCTAAATCTGGTCGTACGGGTGCGAATGCATCTGTAGCGTCTTCCAAATGGTAGGAGGGCGAACTCTGGACTCAACATAGAGTCCAACAATTACAGACCATAACCTCGCCCCCTATCATATTTATATTTTTTATCCACACTTTTTCTTTGTCCTTTTCCTTTATTTTCCCTCCCACATGGCAGCTGTCTTTCATTCTGCCAGCACAATTCACGCTTCATCTAGAGCCACCCTTTGTTTCTTAACCTGTCCCAGTACCATCTCCTCTTGCCTTGAATATCTCTTAATGCTTCTTTAATTCTCCTGCCTTCCATCCTATCACAGACCGTCCCTTCTGATCTTTCATCCCTTCACCCATTTCCCAGCCCCTAAACTTGTTTTTAAATCTGTTCCATTTCCTGCTTTTTTCCAATTCTGATGAAAGGTCTTCGACCTGAAACGTTAACTCTGTTTCTCTCTCCATGGATGCTGCCTGGCCTGCTGAGTTTTTCCAGCATTTTCTGTTTTTATTTCAGATTTCCAGCATCCGTAGTATTTTGCTATTGTATAATTTCCCTGTTTGTTTCCTTCCTTAGAATTAACTTATTCACGATTGTGATCCTATCTCGAGGAAGTCCTGTCTCTCCAACTGTGTCATGGCAGCGGCAGATCTATCCTGTCAATCCCCTTCAGAATCTTTTTTGTTTCAATGAGATCACCTCTCATTCTTTTAATCTCCAGAGAGTATAGGCCCATTCTACATCATCTGTCTTCATAGTACAACCCTCTCATCCCAGTAATCAACCTTCGGTGCACCGCCTCCAAGGCAGGTATATCCTTCCTTAGATAAGGTGACGTTAACTCTGCACAGTGCTCCAGGTGTGGTCTCACCAAAACCCTGTACATTTGCCTTACCTATTGCTTGCAGTACCTGCATGCTAACTTTCTGTGCTTCTTGAGTGAGGACACACAAGTTTCTCAGAACATCAACATTTAAAAGTTTCTCACCATTTAAAATATATTCTGTTTTTCTATTCTTCCTACCAAAGTGAATAACCACACAATTCCCTACATTATACTCCATCTGCCCCCTCACTGCCCACTCTCTTAGTTTACCTATATCCCTCTTCACATTCTTGGTTTTCTCACAGCTTACTGTCCCACCTAGGTTTGTATCAGCAGAAAACATGGATACATTACACTCTGTCCGTTCATCTAGGTCATTAATATAGATTGTAAATAACTGAGGCCCCAGCACTGATCTTGCGGCACCCCACCAGTTACGGCCTGTCAAACCGAAAAAGACCCGTTTATTCCCACCCTCTGTGTTCTGTCCGTTAACCAATTATCTATCCATGCTACTATATTACCTTAAACCCCATGAACCCGTATCTTCTGTAATAGCCTTTTATGTGGCACCTTATCGAATGCCTTGTGGAAATCTAAATATGCGACATGCACTTTATCTACCCTGCTGGTTACATTCTCAAAAAACTCTAATGAATTTGTCAAAATCTTTCCTAAAACCAAGTTGACTCTGCCTAATCATGTTATGATTTTCTAAGTGCCCTGATTCCACACCCTTGACAATGGATTCCATAAAATCTGCAATGTATGACTTGGGACAGCAACCTGATGAAAGTTCATCGACCTGAAACTTTAACTCGGTTTCTCGCTCCACATATTTTCCTGCCCAGCTGAGTGTTTCTCACACTTTCTGTTTTTATTACTATTGGTACCTAATTTCCATCTGGGTTGCTACAAGAATTCGAACTTATGTTCCAGCTCCTGAGTTTGTAAGTATCTGAGGCCCAAGCACTGACCCTTGTGACACCACACTAGTTACACCCTTACAATCTGAAAACGAACCATTGATCCCTACGTTCTGTTTTCTCTCTGTTCACCAATCCTCTATCCATGCTAATACCTTACCCCCAAACCCATGTGACATTAGTTTGCTTAACAACCTTTTATTTGGAACCTTATCGAATGCCTTTTGGAACTCCAAATATACTGTATCCACTGGTTCCCCTACGCTGCTAGTTACAACCTCAAAAATGTCTAATAAATTTGTCAAACATGATTTACATTTCAGAAAACCATGTTGCCTAATCATAGGAGCCCTGAATTTATGGTCGGTGGCTCCCCGCAATGAATGGCCTCTGATCTGCAAATAAAATGCCCTTACCTGGTGGTCCGGGAGGTTTGGAGATTCACGGTCCTGGACTTCTCCAGGTACCCACGGGCAGAGGCTCACGTACCTCAGGGGTGCACGTGGATTGCAAGCGCCCCTGGGATCACGTGGGCCAGCCCAATGAATGAAAGAATGGGATCCCATTCATACTTATGTGGATTCTGTATATATGGAAACCCCATAAACATGAATGGGGATACTCCCAAAAATACATCTACACAGCAAATAAATAAAAAATACATATTTAAAATTAATTAGAATGGCATTTAATTAAATATTTAAAACAAATATTTCATTTTCTGAAAAATAATTAAAATGTTTAAAGGGGCTAAAAATAAACTTACCATATTGCACAGGTGTGTAAATGTATAAATGATTGATAAAAACAATATTTATGCTTTTTTAAACTCTTACGCTGGTAAAACAGGCCTGAAACCTGCATATAACATGCACAAGAATTTCATGTGCTTTTGCTGGGCAGAAGTTGGGCAAATATCCCAACTTTCCGCCCGTGGATTCCCTTTGCCTGGGGATGCGCTGGATCTGTTAGGAAAATTCTGGACATATCACAATTTCAGAGTTTACCGCGCCTGAGCTTCACGCATGAAAACCCAGAATTTGCGTGGCCCTGAAGGGCGCATGCAAACCTCGTACGTGTCTGTAGGGTCACAAATTACAGCCCATTCTGATTTTCTAAGTACCCTGTTACCAAATCCGTAATAATGGATTCCTGCATTTTCCCGATGACTGATGTCAGGCTGACTGGCTTGTAGTTCCTGGTTTTCACTCTCCTTCCTTTCTTGAATAGCGGGATTACATTTGCTATCTTCCAATCCGGTGGGACCTTTCCTAAATCTGGGAAATTTTGAAGATCACAACCAATGCATCTGGAGTACTGTGCCCAGTTTTGAATCCCTCCCTCCTCCGCTCCACCCCCACATGGTGGGTGATGAAGTGGCCTTGGCAAAGATCTACAGCAGAGCTACAAGAAGAACATCAGCTACTGGAATAGTCTCAAGGGCCTTGGTCTGTTCAGTTTAGAGCAGCGTACACTCAGAGATGACATGATAGATGTCTATGAAATAATTAAAAGGCTGGATAGCATGCCTATTGATAGACTATTTCAGTTGAACAGATCAGACCGGACCAGGGGACATGGGTTTAGATGATGTAAGGGTAGCAATTGACTGGATGTTTGGCGGTTCTTCTTTTCCCAGAGAGTAGTGAGCCTGTAGAATACATTGCAACCTGCTGTGTTGGGTGCTGGTTCATTGTATACTTTCAAGAGGGAGCTGTACCGGTTATTGACTAGGACAGAGTTCACATCATATAGAAGGCAAGTTTCGAAATAGAGAACATTTAATCAAATTAGGAGCTGGCCCATACAAATCGAGGCCTTTGGAATTACTGGTAAAATATTGAGCTGCAGTGAGAACTGGCAGAAAGGCCTTAGGCGGAAAGTAGTTACAGATTAATTTTGATCTGTTTGGAGACCAGTCACCAGTGGTATCCCATAGGGATAGGTATTGGGACCTTTGTTGTTGACCATTTTAATTACTGGTCTAGATATAGGTGTTTGGGGCACGATCTGCAAGTTTTCAGATATTATTAAGATTTTTGCAAGTGTTAGGACTGCAGATGATGCTCGATTGCTTTAGGCCGCTATTGATGTGTTGGGGGTTTAGGCTTGTGACTGGCAAATGATGTTTAACTTGGTTAAGTAGGACCAGGGGGCATAATTTTAAGTTGTAAATATTAGGTACAAGGCCAGCACTAGCTGAGACGTCAAGGGGTGGGACATTCCCCAGAGAATAGTGAGACTCTGGAACCGTCTGCCGGCTCCAGCGGTGGACGTCGATTCGCTGACTTCCTTCAAGCGAGAGCTGGACCTGTTTCTGGCAGGGCTGGAGATCAACTTCGTACAGAAGGTTGGTACTGTATAGAATTATCAGGCTGGAGTGATCCCCTGGACTAGATTCGATTGCATAGGTGAGGAATTTACCAGATTATTGCCCCCAAATGGGCCAGGGTTTTTTGCTGGTTTTTCGCCTCTCCCAGGAGATCACATGATGGCGGGTGCAGTGGAAAGTGTATTTATTGTGACAGACAAGTTATCACACTTGTGTGGGACATGCTGCAGGGACCAGAGGGTATTTTCCAGTTTTTCTTTGTTTGTGAGTCTTTGTAGGTGTGGCGGGGTTGCAGAATCCTCCCCTGCTGCTCTTTTCCATTTGATCCCGTGCTGTGTTCCTATTTATTGCCCATCACTCGTTGCCTTGAGCAGATGGTGGCGGGCCTTCTCCTTGACCCACTGCAGTCCTTATGGTGATGGTCTTCCCATGATGCTGTTAGGTGGAGAATTCACGTGTTTTTTCCAAGTGACGATAAATGAACGGTGATATATGTGCACGCTAGAAAGCTTTGCCTATTTTTGTAGTTTCCATCTTCACTTAAAGTGGCGCATTTCACTCCCACCAGAGCAGGAAGGTGATTGGCTCCTCGGAGATACACGAGAGCGACCCAAATATTTCCCACCTCCATCTTTCTGCGCGAGTGCTTCAAGTTACTGTGACAACCGGTTGCTGCCATCAGCCAGAGCTCACACTCACAGTATTGTAAGTCTGTTTGATATCTACAGAACTCACCTCAGGGGGCCCAGTCTATCAGATCGGGGCAGGACCCGATCCACCTGCAGAAACCAGTGAGTGGGGGCAGAGTTATGAGGGGCTTTCCCCTGTTTTAACTGATTTTCATCTTGTTGAAAATACGGGTTGGGGAATTCTTTAGTTAAATGTACATTTCTGGTGAGTTGTTTCATTCCACGTGACATCCGGGGAATGAATATTTTGCCTGTTTTAGACACGTGGTAACTTTACAGTAACACCTCAGTTGTGTCCATTCATTGATCTGTATTAAATTTTCAAGCTTTTTTCATTCTCCAGATCTACATGCACTCTTGGAGAAATCAGACACACATTTAAAATGATTTATTGAGATACAATGGACAGTTTCTGCAAACAACCGTCTACCTACGGATCCCCTCTTTGGATTGGATCAGAACGAGTTACCCATTTACAGTGATACAGGCTGCACTCCCCCTGATTGTGTTAGATTCTTTAGAGCCTTAATGTTTCATTGACCGATATACACAGGTAAAAAATCAGCCTGAACCGCTCCTGGATTCTTCTATTTCACTTCACAACTACAGGGTGAATTGCTGCTGCTGTTTTTCCTGAATTTACTGATAGATTTGGACATAGAGTCTATTGATCCTGACTGTTGATCATTTTTGTTATAGATTTAGGAAAGTTTACACAGATTACGGCCATCTTGTACTCTGATTCAGTCTTTGCGATAAGGGCTAAGTTTATTTGCAGACACTAAGCTGTCATGAGTTTGCAGTGATATAAATGATATTACCCAGATATGCTTCCTCCTGATACATTGACCCGCTGGATGATATGCAGCCTATGTTCAAACCCCCAGATGAAATGTCCAGCAACAGTATGTCAACATTACACGGGAACATTCAACAAAACACGAGCACAGAAATCACCACAAAGCCAGGTGCTTCCTGCCAGTTCATCAGAACAGCAAAACACACAGCGACTGCTCTGAGGCTCTGCAGACTGCGAGCGGCTTTTCACACACTGGGGTTATGGAAGGTCATCCTTGATTCCAAGTGATCACAGTCTATAAAACACTTGCCTTTATGTTTACAGGGAACACATCGTGTCTCTCCCTGGTACAGTACATCGATGGTGAAACTTTACAACTTCTGATTACCAGTAAATATGTCTGTGGGCTCTGCTTCTCTCTGAGAGTCTCACTGAGTGATTGAAACACATTTCCTCAAATATCTGGCAACTTGTCCCAAAAAGTTGCAAAGTTATGGACTGCGACTCTGAAGCAGTTCTGAGCGGCATGGCTCAGACACACTGCCGCTTTACAGTGGATCAATGCAGCAAAACTGCGAAAGCATCAATGGTGGTCCCTGGACAGTGAGTGACTGTAGAATCACAACAGTCAGTGACAGTAGTCAGAGCAGGGTCAGCTCCAGTGCAAAACTGGGCCATAAACAAAGGGGTCACTGTACATTGTGTAAATGCAGCAAAACTGAGCAATAAACAATGGAGGTCGCTGTTCAGTGGGTGAATGTAGAATCACAACAGTCAGTGATAATTGTCAGAGCAGGCTGGGCTACAAAACAAAACTGTTAAAAAATAAACAACAATTTCAGGAAATAAAATATGTATTAGCAGGCATTGATAAGTACCCAAATAAACAAATTATGTGGAACATAATGTACCAAGAGTAAATCATCAGTGAAGATAAATGAACAATCATTCAGAACCGTGATCCTTGTGACGGGGGCCGTGTTGGATAGAAACACTTTTTGGGCAGTATTTCTACAGCGTGCATTGATTCAAAGCCTGGCGTTAAACCACTTGAACATGCAGTGATAACAATTACAAATAACTTAATAGAATCTACAGCACAGCAAAAAGGCAGCTTTTCACAACAGGAATATGCCGGTGTGGAAATTACGCACAAGCCTCCTCCCAATCTAATGACCTCATCCCACCATGCCCCGTACCCGTCTGTTACCTTCCCTCTCATTTAAGTATCAAGCCTCCCATTGAATGTATCAATGTTATCTACATCAAACACCCCATGTGGCAGCGAGTTCTACATTCTCACCACTGTCTGTGTGAAAAATAAATCCACCTAACTGCTTTATCTGATCTGTTAGAGGCTATTTTATATTAATGCCTCCTTGTCATGAACTCATCCACAAGCATCATAAGTTTCTCCACATTCACGCAGTCGGACTCCTTCATAATTTTGAAGATCTCTAAACTGCCTCCTCTCAGTCTTCGTTTTTCCAGAGAGCAGAACTCTGGCCGGTCCAATCTTTCTGATAATCGCATCTTCTCAATTCACGTAAAAACTCGTTATGACCTTAATGTGTTGTTAGATTTAGTGATTTGTGTATCAATATTCCCCGGTCGCTTTTGTCCTCTACCCCATTTAGTTTCTTACCATCCAAGGAATAAGTGGCCTCCTCATTCCCCCAAACAATATAAACCACCTCAAGGTAAGGAAAGTTGGCGGGGACATAACAACAGAGAAGCTGTGTAATAAGGTGGAAGGCAGGAATGTTTAAATGGACAACAGATTCATTACCCGCACCCACTGTCTGAAAAAATAGGAGCAGTGGTTATGATTTGAAATTGATGAATTCGATGTTGAGTCCGGAAGGTTGTCAAGTACCTCATCGAAATATCTGGTGCTGATCCTCGAGCTTCGGTTGAGCTTCATTAGAACAGTGCAGTAGGTCACGGTCAGAGAGGTCAGAGTGGGAGTGAGGCGGAGAATTAAAATGACATGTGACCAGAAGCTCAGGGCCATGATTGCAGACTGAATGGAAATGTTCAGCAAAGCGATCACCCAACCTGTGTTTGGTCCCCCAAATGTACAGGAGACTGCATCGTGAGCAGTGAATGCAGCAGACTAAATTAAAAGGAGTAAATCGCTGTTTCACGTGGAAGGAGGATTTCGGGCCCGGGACGGTAGGAAGGGATGAGGTGAAAGAGTAGATGCTGCATCTAATGTGCTTGCTTGGGATGATGCCGTGGGAACTGCAGCCGGTGTTGTGGGTGATAGAAGAGTGGACCAGGGTGTCATGGAGGGAACAGTCCTTTCGGAATGTTTAAATCGGGGTGGAGAGGAAATGAGTTCGGTGGTGCGATGTAATATTGAACTACTTGTCGAAATTCAGCATCATTCCGCCAAAAGGAAAAATCAGAGCAGGTGTTCAATGGCAGACAAATGAGATAAGCCTCGAGAGACAACTACAGAGATCGTTCATTGGACACCCGCTCTCTAAAAGGTGACCCGATTTGTGAATCGAACTTCAATTGGCAATCACTGTATAAACAAAGGAAAATTATCCAAGCATTGAGTGAACCGATATGTTTAAAATTGTCTTTTAGAACATAATGGAACCGATGCAGAATGAACTAAAGAGACAGGAGCTGAATCAGTGCACTGAACCGTCACTCACAATCTAACAAGAACTAATCAAAAAAGGACACGAGCCGAATCACTGCACGGAATTGTCCCTCACAATTTAATAATAAGAACTAAATACCCATAGAGCAGGCACCCGCTATTCGAAGCACCAAAATATCATAAGAAATAGGAGCTGGAGAAGGCCATTTGGCTCTTCGAGCCTGCTCCGTCATTCAACAAGATCCTGGCTGATCTTCTTCATCAACTCCACCTTCCCGAACTACACCATATCCCTTAATTCGCTTAGTTTCCCAAAAATATTGACCTCCATCTTGAACATACTCAACGTCTGAGCAGCCACAGCGCTCTGGGGTCGAGAATTCCAAAGATTCACAAACCTTTGAGTGAAGAATTTTCCCCTCATCTCAGTTCTAAAAAAGCCGACCACTTATTTTGAGACTGTGACCCCGCCAGGGGAATCATTTTATCAGATTTACACCTGTCAAGCCCCTGAAGAATTTTATATGTTTCAATTAGATCCCCTCTCATTCTGCTAAACTGTTGGGAATATAATCCTAGTCTACCCAATCTCTCCTCATAGGACGATCCCATATTCCAAGGAACCAGTTTAGTGAACCTTCGTTGCACTCCCTCGAAGGCAAGTATGTCTTTCCTTAGGTTAGGAGACCAGAACTGTTCACAGTACTCCAGGTGTGGCCACACTAATGCCCTGTATAATTGTAATAAGAATTATTTACTGTTATACATTAAGCCCTTTGTAACAAAAGCTAACATACTATTTGCTTCCCTAATTGTTTGCTTTTCCTGCATGTTTAATTTCTGTCATTCATGTACAAGGACACCCAGGTCCCTCTGAATGCAAACATTTCCCAGTCTCTCACCATTCAAAAAATATTCAGCTTTTTTGTTTTTCCTACCAAAGTGGATAACTTCACACTTCCCCACATTGTATTCCATTTGCAAAGTTCTTACCCACTCAGTCAACCTGTCTATATCTCTCTGCAGCCTCTTCGCTTCCTCCTCACAGCTAAATTTCCCACTGATCATTTTATCATCAGCAAACTTGTATACGTTTTGCTCAGTCCCTTCATTTAAGTCATAAATATAGATTTTAAGCAGCTGAGGCCCAGGCACTGATCCTCGTGGTACCCTACTAGTTACAGCCTGCCAAACCGAAAAAGTCCCGTTTATTCCTACTCTCAGTTTTCTGTCCATTAACCAATCCTCAATCCATGCTAATATACTACCCCCTATCCCATGAGTCCTAATTTTGTTTAATAACCTCTTGTGTGGCACCTTATCGATAGCTTTTTGAAAATCGAATTGCACCTCATCCAGTAGTTCCCCCTTATCCATCCGACTAGTTACATCTTCAAGAACCTGTAACAGATTGGTCAAGCACGATTTTCCTTTCATAAGACAGTGTTGACTCAGCCTAATCATATTTCGATGTTCTAAGTGCCCTGTTACCACGTTCCTAATAACTGATACGAGCAAAACTAAACATTCTGTGCTTCAGATCACATTCAGACTGAAGGTCAGCCCAACTGCTTGATAAAGGTCCCCTGTTGGAGTGGTTGCCCTCTCTGAAATGCAAATCAAATCATTTGAGTATCTCTGTAGAACATCGCCGTGAAATGCTCCATATTCCTCGGATTCTTCTAACAATGAGACTGATTTGGGATTGTGGAGAATCCACCGGAATCTATAATAATGAGACACACAAATCCGAGTTCAAACACAACACTATCAATACCCGCACAACTGATTATCTGAGGTCCTTTTAAACGGCCCCTTTATATCCCGAGAGGAGAACAGAAACTTTAAGTAGATATTTCAGCTGGTTATCCCTGTCATTTTCTAGCATGATATAAAGGCCACTGTACAATAGGTCTGAATGGTTCAGGCCAGTTTTTGTCTGTGTGTTTAACGGCTTGTTTAACATTCGGTTAAAGACCTTGCAGTCTGTGACTGACAGTAAATGCTGTAAACCACACGCTCTCTCAGTTAATACACTGATTGTAATCAGGATGTAGAAAGAGTTTTAAAAGGGCAACACATTTCAAACTGTAACATCTACAGTGCTCAGACATAATGGAAGAACTCTCTTCGAGACTATTGAGTTGTCTACATTTAACATGATATTTATATCCAGGGTTAAAAGGATGTTAAAAACAGAAAATGCCGGAAGTACTCAGCAGGTCAGGCAGCAGCTGTGGAATGAAAAAGAGTTAATGTTTCAGGTCGACGCCCTCCGCCACTGTTCCTGGCACTAACCATCTCCTTTTCACCATGGACACCCAGTCCCTCTACACCTCCATCCCCCACCAGGATGGCCTAAGGATCCTCTGCTTCCTCCTTGAGCAGAGACCCAAGCATTCTCCATCCACCAGCCTTACATTACACAACTTCTCCTTTGACTCCACTCTCTTCCTGCAAATAAAGGGTGTTCCTATGGAAACCGTATAGGTCCTAGCTATGCCTGCCTTTTCGTGGGACACGTGGAACATTCTTTTTTCCGGTTCTAGTCAGGTCCCCTTCTTCACCTCTATTTCCGGTATATTGATGACAGTATTGGTGACACTTCCTGCTCTGCCCCAAACTGGAAAATACCATCATCTTTGCTTCCAATTTCCACCTCTTCCTGGCCTTCATATGCTTCATCTCCGATTCTTCCCTTCCCTTCCTCGACCTCTCTATCTCCATTTCTGGGGATAGGCTGTTGACCAATATCATCTATAAGCACAGTGAGTCCCACAGCTACCTTGATTTCAGTTCCTCCCATCCCGCTTCCTGTAGAAACTATATTCCACTCTTCCAGTTTCTCCATCTCTGTCGCATCGATTCTGAACTTGACACCTTCCATACCATTGTTTCTGATATGTCTTCCTTTTTCCTCAACCGCAGATTCCCCTCCACAGTGGTTGTCAGGGCCCTGGACCGTGTCCATCCCATTAATTGCACTTCTGATCTCACCCCTTACCCTCCCTCCCAGAGCCATGATAGGGATCCCCTTGTCTTCACCTTCCACCCCACCGGCCTCCACATGCAACGGATCATCCTCTGCCATTTCCACCACTTCCAGTGTGATGCGACCACCAAACAGATCTACCCCTCTCCTCCCCTTTCGTCATTCCAAAGGGAGTGTTCCCTCTGCGACACCCTGGTCCACTTTTCAATCAGCTACAACACCCCCTCCCTATCCCACGATACATTCCAATGCAAACGGAGGACATGAAATACCTGCCCTTTTAACTCCTCCATTCCCACCATCCAGGGTCCCAAACACACTTTCCAGGTGAAACAGCGATTTATAGAATCAAAGTATAGTACAGTACAGAAGGCGGCCATTTGGACCATAGTGTCTGTGTCCGCTCTTTTTAAGAGATATCCAGTTAGTCTCATTCCCCCGCTCTTGCCCCATATCCCTACATTTATTTTTCCCTTCAAGTATGTATCACTATCCGGTTTGAAGGCTACTGTAGAATCTATATCCACCACCCTATCAGGAAGTGTATTTCAAATCCTAACCAGTCGTTGCTTAAAAAGTGTTGCCTCATGTCACCCCTGATTCTTTTGCCAACCAGCTTACCTCTGGTTATCGATAGTTCTGCCATTGGTAATCATTTCTCTTCATTTACACTATCTAAACTCATCTTAGTCTTATCTGCTCGCAGTAGAACTAGCCACGCTTCTCCAGTCTATCCACGTAATTGTAATCTCTCAGCCCTGGAAGGCAGAGAGTTGGAATAAACGGGTTGTTTTCCGAGTGGCAGGCAGTGACTCGTGGGGTACGCAAGGATCGATCCTAGGTTCCGAGCTGTTCACAATATATATTAATGATCTAGACGAGGGAATTGGATGTAATACCTCCAAATGTGCAGACGACACAAAGCTGGGTGGGAGGGTAAGCTGTGAGGAGGACGTCGAGAAACTCCAGTACGATTTGGACAGATTGGGTGATTGGGCAGAAACATGGCAAATGCACTATAATATGGATAAATGTGAGGTTATCCACTTTGGTGGCAAAAACAGGAAGGCAGATTATTATTTGAATGGCAATAGATTGGGAGAAGGGGAAGTGAAAAGAGACCTGGGTGTTCTTGTGCACCAGGCGCTGAAGGTAAGCATGCAGGTGCAGCAGGCGGTTAAGAAGGCAAATGGTATGTTGGCCTTCGTAGCAAGAGGGTTCGAGTACAGGAACAAGGATGTCTTGCTACAGTTGTACAGGGCCTTGGTGAGACCGCACCTTGAGTATTGTGTGCAGTTTTGGTCGACTTACCTGAGGAAGGAAGTTTTTGCCATGGAAGGAGTGCAGCGAAGATTCACCAGACTGATACCTGGGATGGCAGGAATGAGGTACAAGGAGAGATTGTGTCGATTGGGCTTATATTCACCGGAGTTTAGAAGATTGAGAGGGAATCTCATTGAAACCTATAAAATTCTGTCAGGCCTGGACATACTAGATGCAGGAAGGATGTTTATGATGGCCGGGGAGTCCAGAACCAGGGATCATAGTTTAAGGATAAGGGGTAAGCCATTTAGGATTGAAATGAGGAGGAATTTCTTCACCCAGAGAGTGGTGAACCTGTGGAATTCTCTGCCACAGAGGGCGGTGGAGGCCAGTTCATTAAATATATTCAAAAAGGAGCTGGATATATTTCTTAAGGCTAAAGGGATCAAGGGGTATGGGGAGAAGACAGGGACAGGGTACTGAATTTGGATGATCAGCCATGATGTCATTGAATGGCGGAGCAGGCTCGAAGGGCCGAATGGCCTACTCCTGCTCCTATCTTCTATGTTTCTATGTTTCTATTCGAGTGCCTCTCTCTTGTACCCTCTCTAAAGCCTTCACATCCTTCCTAAATTGTGGTGCCTAGAATTTACTGCTCCTTCTTTGAATTTAGTACACTGTATTTTGGGCTCACTCTTCATTAGGGAGACCAAACGCTGATTGGGTGATCGTTTTGTGGAACACCTCCATTCAGTCCGCAAGCTTGATCCTGAGCTTCTAGTCACCTGTCATCTTAATTCTCCGCCCCAATTCCATTCTGACCTCACTGTCCTCGGACTCCTACACTGTTCCAGTGAAGCTCAATGGAAGCACGAGGAACAGCATCTGATCTTTCGATTCAGCACTTTAGAGCCTTCAGGACTCAACAGTGAGTTAAACGTTTTCAGATCATAACCACTGCTCCCAGTTTTTGCACAGCAGTTGCTGGTAATTATTCTGCTTTTCTCATTCTCAGCTCATCTAGACCCATCTTTTGTTTCTATACTTGTTCCATTATGACCTCTTTTGCCTCGCACCATCATCCAATTTGTCATTTAATCACTCCTGCTTTCCATCCTTTTGGTCTTTCCTCCCCTCTCCCTTTCATTGTCTCTGTACTTGCTTAAAAACATATACTAGTTTCTAGCTCTGATGAAATGTCATCGATCTGAAACGTTAACTCTGTTTCTCTCTCCACAGATGATACCTGAGTACCTGAGATTCAATGAGTGTGGTGCATTTGATGTAGTCTATTGGGTTTTAGCAAGGTCGCGAAAGTAAAAGCCAATCCAAGGCAATGTGGCAATTTGGATCCGAACTTGGCTCAGAGGCAGGAAACAAAGGGTAATGGTCGAAGGGTGTTTTGTGACTCGAAGGCTGTTTCCAGTGGGGTTCCGCAGGGCTCAGTACAGGGCCCTTTGCTTTTTGTTGCATATATCAATCAATTGGACTTGAACGTAGGAAGTATGATTAAGAAGTTTGCAGATGATACAAAAAATGGCAGTTTGGTTGATAATGAATAAGACAGCTGCAGACTGCAGGAAGATATCAATGGACTGGTCAGGTGAGCAGAACAGTAGCAAATGGAATTCAATCCGGAGAAGTATGTGGTAATGCTTTTGGGGAGGGCTCACAAGGCAAGGGAATACACAATACATGGTAGGACACTGAGAAGTGCAGAGGATCAGAGGGACTTTAAAGTGCATGTCCACAGATCCCTGAAGGTAGCAGGACTGGTGGATAATTGGTGAAGAAGGCATATGGGATTTTGCCTTTATTCGCCGAGGCAAATAATATCAGAGCAGGGAGGTTATACTTGAATTGAACAAAACACTAGCTAGGCCGCAGCTACAATACTGTTGCAATTCTGCTCACCACATTAGAGGAAGAATGTGATTGCACCAGTGTGGGTGCAGAAGCGATTTACGAGGATCTTGCCTGGGCTGTGGAATTTTGGTTATGAAAAAAGATTGGATAGGCTGGGGTTGTTTTCTTTGGAACAAAGCAGGCTGAGGGAAGACCTAATTGAGTTTTCTATAATTATGAGGGGCCATGATAGAATGGATAGAAAGGACCTATATCCCTTAGTAGAGGGTTCGATAACCAGGGGGACATTGATTTAAAGTAATCGGTAGTAAATTTGGAGGGGATTTGAGGAGATATGTTTTCACCCCGAGGGTGGTGGTGGTCTGGCACTCACTGCATCAATGGGTTATTTTTATTTGCTTATCGGCTCTGGGCGTCGCTGGAAAGGCCAGCATTTATTGCAGATACCTAGTTGTCCTTGAGGAGGTGGTGGTGAGCCACCTTCTTGAAACGCTGCAGTCCGTGTGGTGAAGGTACTCCCACAGTGTTGTTAGGTAGAGAGTTCCAGGATTTTGACCCAGTAGCAATGAATGATCAACGATATGCTTCTAATTCAGGATGGTGTGTAACTTGGAGGGGAACTTGGATGTGGTGGTGTTCCCATGCGCCTGCTGTCCTTGTCCTTCTAGGTGGAAGAGTTTGCGGGATTGGGAGGTGCTGATGAAGAAGCCTTGGAGAGTTGCTGCAGTGCATTTTGCAGATGGTACACACTGCAGCCACGGTACGCTGGTGGTGGAGACAGTGAGTATTTAAGGTGGTGGATGGGGTGTCAATTAAATGGGCGGCTTTGTCCTGGATGGTGTCGAGCTTTTTGAGTTGGAGCTGCACTCACCCAGGCAAGTGGAGAGTATTCCATCACATTCCTTACTTGTGCCTTGTAGATAGTGGAAAGGCTTTGGGGAGTCAGGAGGTGATCCACTCGCCGAAGAATACCTAGCCTTTGACCTGCTCTTGTTGCCATAGTATTTATGTGGTAGGCCCAGTTAGGTTTCTGGTCAATGGTGATCACCAGGATGTTGATGGTGGGGGGTTCCGCGATGGTATTGCCATTGAATGTGCAGTCATCAGCGAACATCCCCATTTCTGGACTTGTGTTGGAGTGAAGTTCATTGATGAAGCAGCTGTAGATTGTTGGGCCTAGGACACTGCCCTGAGGAACACCTGCAGCAATATCCTGGGGCTGTGATGATTGACTTTCAATCACCACAACCATCTTTCTGTGTGCTAGGTATGACTCCAACCAGTGGAGCGTTATCCCCCTGATTCCCATTGACTACAGTTTTACTAGGGTTCCTTGATGCCACACTCGGTGAAATGCTGTCGTGATGTCAAGGGCAGTCACTCTCACCTCACCTCTGGAATGCAGCTCCTTTATCCATGTTTGGACTAAGGTTGTAATGAGGTCGGTACCAAGTGGTCTTGACGGAACACAAACTGTACATCAGTGAGCAGGTTATTGGTGAGTAGATGCCACTTGATAGCACTGTTGATGAAACCTTCCATCACCTTGCTGTAGATTGAGAGTAGACTGATGGGGCAGTATTTGGCCGGGTTTTATTTGTCCTGCTTTTGTGGACATGTCATACCTGGGCAGTTTTCCACAATGTCGGATAAATGCCAGTGTTGTAGCTGTACTGGAACAGCTTGGCAAGAGGTCCGGCTAGTTCTGGAGCAGAAGTCTTCAGCATGATTGACGGGATGTTGTCAGGGCCCATGGGTTGTAGAGGCAGAAACACTCATCACATTTAAAATGTACTTGGATATGCAATTGAAGTGCCGTAACATGCACGGCTATGGACCAAGTGTTGGAAAGTGGATTAGGCTGGATAGCTGTTTGTCCGCCACCATGGACAAGATGGGCCAAATGGCCTCCTTCTGTGCTGTAAATTTCGATGTTTCTAAGATTCTATGACCTGCTGAATGTTTCCAGCATTTTCTGTTTTTATTTCAGATTACCAGAATCTGCAGTACTTTGCTTTTATATTAAAAGAATGATGTTAAGCGAATATATTAAAAGATTGAACAGTGTTCTTTTTGCGCGCTTGCCAGCGAGAAAGTCCCCTCTCCTTCCTAACCCCCAGCCCCCCTTGTAGCTGGTGTAGAATAATCCCCTTTGCCTTACAATGCCCGTTACATTTCAGGTGAGATTTCTGCCTGCTTCCTGTGTCCCTGTAACTATATAATGTCTGTCCAGTACATTTCTGGTGAAACTTCAACCTCTCCCTCTGGGTATTAATCTGATGGGCGGATCGCACGCCCTGTCCAGAACCTGACTGATTTTATCTCTACTGAAATAATGTAAATAATGAAATATTTAGTCAGACACACCAGCTTGCTATAGAATTTCACCCCTCAACAAAAACACACCCATTTCCCATCAATACTCGACTCACGAATTGAAATTAATCAGTAGTTTTTATTCAACGTCCGCAAAAAGATAGGACTTGCTGTGAAATTCACTCTCGTTGATGCAGCACTTGGTTATTAAAGGATATTCAGCTGCCAAGGGCCTAAGTTCTGGAATCACTCCGTAAACCAAATTATTATTATTCATTTATGGGATGTAGGCGTCACTGGCAAGGCCAGCATTTATTGCCTATCCCTAATTGCCATTCAGAAGGTGGTGGTGAGCAGGATTCTTGAACCGCTACAGTCCGTGTGGTGAAGGTTCTCCCACAGTGCTGTTAGGTAGGGAGTTCCAGGATTTTGACACAGTAACAATGAAGGATCAGCGATATACTTCTAAGTCAGAATGGAGTGTGACTTGGAGGGGAACTTGGAGGTGGTGATGTTCCCATGCACCTGCTGCCCTTGTCCTTCTAGGTGGAAGAGGTTGCGAGTTTAGGAGGTGCTACCAAAGAAGCCTTGGTGAGTTGCTGCAGTGCATCTTGTGGATGATTCCAGAACTTAAGCCCTTGGCAGCTGAATATCCTTTAATAACCAAGTGCTGCATCAACGAGAGTGAATTTCACAGCAAGTCCTATCTTTTTGCGGACGTTGAATAAAAACTACTGATTAATTTCAATTCGTGAGTCGAGTATTGATGGGAAATGGGTGTGTTTTTGTTGAGGGGTGAAACGATTGTGTCGAGCATCTTGAGTGATTTTGGTGCTGCACTCATCCAGGCAAGTGGAGAGTATTGCATCACACTCTTTAATTGTGCCATGTAGATGGTGGAAAGGCTTTGGGGAGTCAGGAGGTGAGAAACTCGCCACAGAATACCTAGCCGCTGACCAGCTCTTGTTGCCACAATATTGATGTGGCTGGTCCAGTTAAGTTCCTGGTCAATGGGGACCCCTAGGATGTTGATGGGGGATTCAGCAATCGTAGTGCCGTTGAAAGACAAGGGGCTGTGGTTAGGCTCTCGCTTGGTGGAGCTAGTCATTGCCTGGCACTTGTGTAGCGTAAATGTTACCTGCCACTTATCAGCCTAAGCCTGAAAATCGTCCAGATTTTGTTGCATGCTAGCATGGACTGCTTCATTATCTGAGGAGTTGTGAATGGCTCTGAACACTGCAGTCATCAGCGAACATCTCCATTTCTGACCTTGTGTTGGGGGGAAGGTCATTGATGAAACAGCTGTAGATGGTTGTGCCCAGTTCAAATGCTGCATTGATGTCAAGGGCAGTCACTCTCACCTCACCTCTGGAATTCAGCTCCTTTGTCCATGTTTGGACCGAGGATGTAATGAGGTCTGGAGCTGAGTGGTCTTGGCAGAGCACAAACTGGGCATCAGCGGGTTGGTATTTGGTGAGTTAGTGCCACTTGTTATCACTTTCGATGACACCTTCCATCACTTTGCTGATGATTACGAGCAGACTGATGGGCTGTGGTTGGCCGGATTGAATTTGTCCTGCTTTTACTGGACAGGAGATACCTGGGTAGTTAACCACATTGTCTGATAGACGCCAGTGTTTTAGCTCTACTGGAACAGCTTGGCTACAGACGCAGAAAGTTCTGGAGCACAATTCTTCAGCACGAGAGCTGGGAGGTGGTCGGGGACCAGAGCCTTTGCTGTATCCAGTGCGCTCAGCCATTTCTTGATATCAAGTGGAATTAATCGAATTGTCTGAAAACTGGCTTATGTGATGGTGGCGACCTCAGGAGGAGGCCGAAATGAATCATCCACTCAGCATATCTGGCTGAAGATTGTGGCAAACGCTTCAGACTTGTCTTTTGCACTCACGTGCTGGGCTCCACCATCATTGAGGATGGGGATATTTACAGAACCTCCTCCTCCCTTTAGTTGTTTAATATTACACCACTGGATGTGGCAGGACTGCCTAGCTTTGATCTGTTCCATTGATTGTGGGATTAATAAGCCCTTTCTATAGCTGCAGTATAATGTGGATAAATGTGAGGTTACCCACTTTGGTGGCAACAACAGGAAGACAGATTATTATCTGAACGGCAATAGATTGGGAAAAGGGGAAGTGCAAAGAGACTGGGTGTCGTTGTGCACCAGTCGCTGAAGGTAATCATGCAGGTGCAGCAAACGGTTAAGAATGCAAATTATATGTTGGCCCTCATAGCGAGAGAACTCGAGTACAGGAGCAAGGATGCCTTGCTGCGGTTTTACAGGGCCTTGGTGTGACCACAACTTGAGTATTGTGTGCAGTTTTAGTCGCCTTATCTGAAGAAGGATGTTCTGCCATGGAGCGAGAGCAGCGAAGATTCACCAGACTGATACCTGGGATGGCAGGAATGACGTATGAAGAGAGATTGTGTCGATTAGGATTATATTCGCTAGAATTTAGAAGAATGATAGAGGATCTATTGAAACTTATAAAATTCCAACAGCACTAGATAGATTAGATGCAGCAAGGTTGTTCCCGATGGCGAGGGAGTCCAGAACCAGGCGTCACAGACTAAGGATAAGGGGTAAGCCATTTAGGAGTGAGATGAGGAGGAATTTCTTCACCCAGAGAGTGGTGAACCCGTGGAATTCTCTACCACAGAAGGCAGTTGAGGCCAATTCATTAAATATATTCAAGAAGGAGTTGGATATATTTCTTAAGACTAATGGGATCAAGTGATGTGGGGAGAAAGCAGGGACAGGGTACTGAATTTGAATGTTCAGCCAAGATCGCATTAAATGGCAGAACAGGCTCGAGGGGCCGAATGGCCTACTCCTACTCCTATCTTCTATGTTTCTATGTTTCCACTTTTTAGCCTGCATGGAGTCCTGTGTTGCAGTTTCCCCAGGTGGGCACCCTTTTTTCGGTATGGCTGGTGCTGCTCCTGGCATGCTCTTCTACACACCTAATTGAACCAGGGTTGGTCTCCTCGCTTGGTGGCAATGTTACCATGAGGAATATACCAGGCCATGAGGTTACAGATTTTGGTGGAATACAATCCTGCTGCTGCTGAAGGTCCACAGCACCTCACGGATGTCCAATTTTGAGATGATAGATCTGTTCTGAATCTATCACTTTTAGCATGGTTGTAGTGCCACAGAACACGATGGAGGGTGCCCTCCGTATGAAGACTGGACTTCATGTCCACAATGACTGCAGTTGTCACGTCTACCAATACTGTCATGGACTGATGCATCTGCGACAGAGAGATTGGTGAGGACAGGGTCAGGTGGGTTTTGCCCTCCTATTGGTTCTCTCACTAACTGTCGCCGGCCCTGACTGACAAAGGTGTCTTTCAGGAGTCAGGCAGCTCGGTCAGTTGTGGTGCTACCGAGCCACTTGTGGTGATGGACATTGAAGTCCCCCACCCAGTGTCTATTCTGTGCGCTTGTTACTCTCAGTGCTTCTTCCAAGTGGTGTTCAACATGGAGAGGTACTGATGCGTGATAACTCAGAACTTGCGGTCTGTCAAGTTTATTCTGGACAGATCGTCCCCAGCCGATACAAATTCACTTTTGGTGGAGCAGATTTGGGCTATTTGCTGCACTACTGCCCAGTGAATACCCACCAAACCCTTTCGCCTGGCAAAAGTAGGCGTACGTCCTTCTTTTAGATATAAATGTTAAAAGAATGTTTTTAATGATTTAAACATTCACTTACTTTTAAAATTAGTTCAGGTTACTTTTGTCCCGGTAAAATTTTTTCACATTTATTATTCAAAAAATTAAATCTATTTTTAAATGTTTAATTAAAGGGTCATTTAATTAACTTTGAAGCAGTGATTATTTATTTTTATTTCAGGGTTGTGAAATTGTATTCAGCTAGTGATTGCTATTCTGCTTATGGGGATTCCGTCCGTAAATGGAACTACATTAACAGTCATGCGCCTCTCAGTCTCTTCAACACAACAGCAAATATAGACATTTCAGTACTCGCTTATTGTATGGAGAAATAGATGTAATGAACCAGCATTATATGTTCTTGGCTATGTATTATCTAAAAAAACATTCATGAAATTATTTAACCTTAATTAAACAATGCGAATCGACCATATGTTTTACCAAAACAATATCTGAGTAGAACTGCCCATCGGTGAAACTCACATAAGAGTATTTAGATAAACATGAACCTATTTAAACATATTGGTTTAAATATTGGAGCCTGAACTTCCCGGAGCTCAGGGTACAACAGAGAATATGTGAGAAACAGTAAGCGGTGGGAGTGAGTGGCACTGGAGATTGACGCAGAGAGGAGAATGAAAGCTTTGATCTAGAGCATGTAGTGACACTGTACTTTTATCAGAGGGATGGAGAGACAGAGAGAGAGACAGACAGACAGAGACGGATAGATATAGAGAGACACAGGCAGAGAGTGCAATGCAGACAGAGACACAGACAGAGATGAGGAGAGTGAACGCAATGAACTACAGCATGAGGCGGCCCTGTACAAGCATCAAAGGGATAGAGAGAACGTTGGAGAGAAAGAGACATAGAGAGAGAGAAATGTTAAAATGCAGAGAGAGCGCCAAAGAGAGCGAGAGAGACAGAGAGAGGGAGGGACATAGAAACAGAGAGAGGAGATTGAAACCAAAGATCTAGAGAACGTGAGAAACCTGTACCCTCATCAGAGGAATGGATTGATAGAGAGAGAGATAGATAGATAGATAGATAGAGAGAGAGAAAGACAGACAGATAGATAGATAGATAGCAAGATAGATAGATAGATAGATAGATAGATAGATAGATAGATAGATAGATAGATAGATAGATAGATAGATAGAGAGAAAGATAGATAGATAGATAGATAGATAGATAGATAGATAGATAGATAGAGAGAGAGATAGATAGATAGATAGATAGATAGATAGATAGATAGATAGATAGATAGATAGATAGATAGATAGATAGATAGATAGATAGATAGATAGATAGATAGATAGATAGATAGATAGATAGAGCGACAGATAGAGAGAAAGATAGATAGGTAGAATGCCAGTGAAAACAATTCACTAGAGTGGTTGACAACCAGAACACCAATCAAAGGAAAGGAGAGAGAGAGAGCGACAGGACAATAGAAAGATGGAAACAGAGAATCTGGAGCAGGCAGGGGTGATAAGGGGGGTAAAGGTGCAGGAGGATTTAATAAGATCATGACAGAGTGGCACAACCGATAGAGGCCGATTTCAGGGAATGGTAAAAGAAGGAGGAAGACTGGGAAAGCCTTTCCATGGGCTTTCTCTTCACGATCATTTAATGGCATACGGCAGACATACACTGACATTAAAGAGTTTATGAGATAAATAAACGGTGCTGGGCAGAGCGAATGGGATGAGAGAGTATGGCAGGAAAGTGGCCGAATCATACCGGTGTGCTGCATGTTCTACTTCATTGTTCTGACCTCCGAGACATGCAGTAGAAGCAGTCCCTCTGCTCCATGTACAAGATCCACGGCCAAGTTACGTTGCGGATTTCGGGCAAAAGGGGAACCGGTTTCACGGAGGCAGGACTCAGGGTAAGAGCACTGACAGACTGTGACATAGCAACAGTGGGGCAATCAATCCCAAGATGGGAATACTTCTATTAAACCCCCGAACATGGGGCCGTGTATTTTCAATGTCTTTGTTGGTGGTGCGTGAGTCTGGTAAATGGTGCTGGATTTAATCTGCTAGAGCATCAAGAAGAATGACACCCTGCCAGGGGCCCTGTGTCACAGCATCCACCGCGCTGAAGGCAGGTGTCCTGTCTTATGTCGAAATGGGAATCTCTGAGACTCTGGGGACGGCGCTGGAGGCATTACCTGTAGGTTGAAGAACCATCCCAGTGATCTGTACTAGAAAACGGCCCCGGTCCGCTGGATAAACTCCAGTGGAACACTTGGACACAAGAGGTCCCGAACCCTTGGTTCTGTCAAAATGCATCTACACCCTCTGCAGTCAGGTCAATAGAGTCTGTCTGTCAGGGGGAGCGTTTGGAATCCCTATCTCGACCTGTGTTTACTTCTTGACACTGGTTTACTGGAACCTTTGGTCTCTCAGTTGCCCCTCCGCCATTCTGCTCCGTGTCTCTGACACACCAGCACTGCAGTGTCCGGCTCCAAATGAGTCTGTTGGTGTCCTTACCTGTCACAGTTTCTCCAAATTTCTGAGCAGCCGGAATTCTTATTTTATTCTCACTCACTACGTTCCCTTTCTCTGTGTGGAGCTGTCCTAATTATCACATCACATTTAGTATTGACTCGAAAGGGTCAATTGGGTTGCAGGCTCTTGTTCCGCCTTTCTTTATATTCGGGAGATTACACAGTTGTGTGAAAGCAAGTTTCATTCACCCTGTGATTGTAAATCCCGCTGTTCTGTTACGGATATTTTACATTGGAGGCAGAAGTTGTCAGATGTGATATCGGGAAACACAAATGGACCTGAGCGACAGTTTAGTCTGTGTCTCCTTTTTCACCAGACCCAGTCATATAGGCCGCCAACTAACGGGGAATTGTCCGTGGATCGGCTCTCTACCCCTGTATAGTCCAGGGAGAGGAACACTCGGGGATGCTGTTAAAGTGAATAAACCAAAGACTGAATCTCTGTTCAGAGTGAGATCATTATAGCTGCAGTACCGGGGGGAGCCACTGGAACCATTCTGGGGCCGATCACTGATATTAAATTTCAGCTTTAGTGTGTGTAAGGGATGAAGGGAATTCTACCGGGTGAATAACAATCACGGTATTTATGCGGAATGGAGAATGATTTCATATTAACGTGTTACATATAATTACCTCAATGTGTTATTATTTAAACCAACTGCTGCTCTAATGTGTGAGGTGACCTGTTGCTGCTCCGGGCCTGTCCCAATGGGGTTACCGGTCCAGCTGTAGCCCGGCTGGTGCCGACCGCCAGCGGGAATGGTGACCGGCCCGTCTCGGGAATCTCCCCGCTCGGAGTGTTCATGGATCTCACATTCTCCTCTCTGTATCGGTGAAGTCAGTTTAAAAAAGTGAGCGCCGCTCCACCATGAACCGCTCTTGTGAACCACATTAACTGGGATTGAATCCATCTGATTGTCGGTGTTTAATCACTCAATCCTATTCCGAATGCTTCCGTGCTGGGTAAAGTGCTGCAGCACATCAGAAAGCGAGCGGATTCATTCTTCTTTATATGTAATAAAATGACAATATCAGTAATAATGGTCAGTAAATTTGGTCTGAGACCAAAATTATCTCCCATGCGGTTTTACATCCATGTTTCTCTGATTGACTCCTATTTTCACTCACAAACCGGTTTTCAGTGTTGAATAACAGTCCGGGTGAAGTTAGCTCGGGGGCTTGCAGTCAGAAGCAAATGCAGGTACTGTGGGAGTCTGGGCTGCACAGTGGGGCACAAGAGAGTGTAGCTCTGGGGGACTATTGGAGATTTGATAGTCAGGGGAATAGACAGGCATCTCTTCAACCACAAAAATGAGTTCCCAATGGTGTATTGCCTCCCTGGTGCCCAGGTAAAATATATAATTGAACGGGAGCAGGACATTGTGGGATGGGAAGGGGAACAGGAGACGTTGTGGTCCATATTGGAAACAATGGCATTGGCAGGAAAAGGGCTGAGGTCAAACAGGCAGAGTTTCAGAAGCAGGACAAAAGATTATAGAACAGGCCCTCAAAGGTGATCTGCCACGTGCCAGTGAGTACAGAAGCAGGAAGAGAGTGCAGGTGAATGCGTGGCTGGAGAAGTGGTGTAGGAGGGAGGGCATCAAATTCCTGGGGGATTGTGACATGTTGTGTGGTAGGGGGGAATTTTACAGGCAGGGCTGGTTGCTCCTGAACAAGTTTGGGACAAATGTCCTCATAGGGAGTTTAACTAGTGCTCTGGGCAAGGGTTTGAACTCATTTGGCTGGGGAAAGGGCACCAGGACGCAGCAGCAGAGAGGAGAGACCAGGTGCATAGAAATATCAACAGAACAAACAATAACTTCATGAGAGCAGAAGTAAATGGAGGAAAAAAACACAGCCGACTAGCATGGTGTTTGAATGCATGTGTTATTGATGACCATGTGTGCGGGAAGTGTATCCAGCTGCAGTTACTGACAGACCACATTGTGGCGCTGGAGCTGCGAATGGATACACACTGGAGCATTCACGATGCTGAGGACATAGTGGATAGCACGTTCAGGGAGTTGGTCACACCGCAGGTAAAGGCTGCACAGGCAGGAAGCGAATGGGTGACCGCCAGGCAGAGTAGTAGGTGCAGACAGGTAGGGCAGGGGTCCCCTGTGGCCATTCCTCTCTCAAACAGATTAACCACTTTTGATATTGTTGAGGGAGTTGGCATATCGGGGGAAGGCAGAAGTAGCCAACTTCCTGGCAGCATGGGTGGATCTGCTGCACAGGATGGGAGGAAAAAGAGTGGGAGAGCTACAGTAATAGTGGATTCTATTGTAAGGGGAATAGATAGGCATTTCTGCGACCGCAAATGAGGCTCCAGGATGGTATGTTGCCTCCCTGGTGCAAGGGTCAAGGATGTTTCGGGGCGGCTGCAGGGCATCCTGGAGGGGGAGGGTGAACAGCCAGCTGTACTGGTGCATATAGGTATCAACGCTATAGGTAAAAAACGGGATGAGGTCCTAAAAGCTGAATATAGGGAGTTAGGAGGTAAATTTAAATATAGGACCTCAAAGCTAGTAATCTCAGGATTGCTACCAGTGCCACGTGCTAGTCAGAGTAGAAACAAGGATATTTCAGATGAATACGTGGCTAGAGGAATGGTGCAAGGGGGAGTGATTCAAATTCCTGGGACATTGGAACCGGTTCTGCATGAGGTGGAACCAGTACAAACTGGACAGTTTGCACCTGGGCAGGACAAGGACCGATGTTCTAGGGGCAGTGTTTGCTAGTGCTGTTGGGGAGGGTTTAAACTAAAATGTCAGGGTGTTGCGAACCTGTGCAGGGAGACAGAGGAAAGGGAAGCAAGGATAGAAGCACACCAGGAAGGAGAAAAGCAAAAGTGGAAGGCAGAGAAATGAAGTGTGCAAATCAGACAGGGCCACAGTAAATAATAATTCTAAAAGGACTAAGAGTCATAGAGTCATAGAGTTTTACAGCACAGAAAGAGGCCCTTCGGCCCATCGCGTCTGCGCCGTCCATCAATCCCTGTCCAGTGTAATCCCATTTTGCAGCATTTGGTCCATATCCTTGTATGCAATGGCATTTTAAGTGCTCATCCAAATGCTTCTTGAATGTTGTGAGGGTTCCTGCCTCTACCACCCTTTCAGGCAGTGAGTTCCAAATTCCAACCACCCTCTGGGTGAAAAGGTTCCTCCTCAAATCCCCTCTAAATCTCCTGCCCCTTACCCTGAATCTATGCCCCCTTGTTATTGACCCCCCTACTAAGGGGAAAAGTTCCTGTTTATCTACCCTATCTATGCCCCTCATCATTTTGTACACCTCAATCAGGTCCCCCCTCAGCCTTCTTTGCTCCAAGGAAAACAACCCCAGCCTGTTTAGTCTTTCTTCATAGCTGAGGCGTTCCATCCCAGGTAACATCCTGGTGAATCTTCTCTGCACCCTCTCCAAAGCAATCACATCCTTCCTATAGTGAGGCGACCAGAACTGCACACAGTACTCCAGCTGTGGCCTCACCAGCGTTTTGTACAGCTCCATCATAACCTCCCTGCTCTTATATTCTATGCTTCGGCTAATGAAGGCAAGTATCCCATATGCCTTTTTACCCACCTTATCTACCTGTTCCGCTGCCTTCAGGGATCTATGTACATGTACACAAAGGTCCCTCTGAACTTCTGTACTTCCTAGGGTCCTACCACTCATTGTTTATTCCCTTGCCTTATTTGCCCGTCCAAAATGCATCACCTCGTACTTTTCAGGGTTAAATTCCATTTGCCACTTTTCCGCCCATCTGACCAACCCGTTTATATCGTCCTGTAGCCTGAGGCTTTCCTCCTCGCAATTTACCACCCCACCAATTTTCGTGTCATCTGCGAACTTACTGATCATACCTTTTACATTCTCATCCAAATCATTTATGTAGATCACAAACAACAAGGGACCCAGCACCGATCCCTGAGGTACCCCACTGGACACAGGCTTCCAGTCACAAAAGCAACCTCCGACCATCACCCTCTGCCTCCTGCCACTCAGCCAGTTTAGGATCCAACGCACCAAGGCACCATGGATCCCATGGGCTCTTACCTTCTGGCCAGTCTCCTATGCGGGACTTTGTCAAAAGCTTTACTGAAGTCCATGTAAACCACATCCACAGCATTTCCCTCATCCACCCCCCTAGTCACCCCCTCGAAAAATTCAATCAGATTTGTCAGACATGATTTACCCTTGACACAGCCATGCTGACTATCCCCGATTAATCCTTGCCTCTCCAAGTGGAGACTAATTTTGTCCCTCAGAATTTTTTCCAATAATTTCCCTAGCACAGATGTTAGGCTCACTGCCCTGTAATTCCCTGGTTTATCCCTGCTACCCTTCTTGTTTAATGGTACTACATTAGCTGTTCTCCAGTCCTCTGGTACATCCCCTGTGGCCAGAGAGGTTCTGAAAATTTGTGTCAGAGCCCCTGCAATCTCCTCCTTTGCCTCCCACAGCAGCCTGGGATACATCTCGTCCGGGTCTGGGGATTTATCCACTTTTTGGCCTGCTAAAACCGCCAGCACCTCCTCCCTCTCGATGCTAATATGTTCAAGTATGTCACAGTCCCCTTGCCCGATTTCTATGTCTGCATCGTCTTTCTCCATAGTGAACACAGATGCAAAAAAATCATTTAGAACCCAGCCTACATCATCTGGCTCTACACACAGATTGCCACTTTGGTCCCCAATGGGCCCTACCCTTTCCCTGGTAGAGTGTTAAAAAACAAGCCTGAAGGCTTTGTGTCTTAATGCGAGGAGCATTCATAATAAAGTGGATGAATTAGCTGCACAAATAGATGTAAACCGATAAGATATAATTGGGATTACGGAGGCATGGCTCCAGGGTGACCAAGGCTGGGAATTCAACATCCAGGGGTATTCAATATTCAGGAAGGACAGGCAAAAAGGAAAAGGAGGTGGGGTAGCATTGCTGTTTAAAGTGGAGATTAACAAAATAGTATGGAAGGATATTAGCTCTGATGATGTGGGATCTGCATAAGTCGAGTGGAGAAATACCAAGGGGCAGAAAACGTTAGTGGGAGTTGTATACAGACCCCCAAACAGCAATGCTGAGGTTGGGGATGGCATTAAACAGGAAATTAGAGATGCATGCAATGAGGGCACAGCAGTTATCATGGTTGACTTTAATCTAGATATAGATTGGGATAACCAAATTAGTAACAAAATTGTGGAGGCGGAATTCCTAGAGTGTATACGAGATGGTTTCCTGGACCAATATGTCGAGGAACCAACTAGAGATCAGGCCATCTTAGACTGGATATCAGGTAATGAGAAAGGATTGATTAGCAATTTTGTTGTGCGAGGCTCCTTGGGGAGGAGCGATCATAATATGATAGAGTTTTTCATTAAGATGGAGAGTGAAATAGTTGACACAGAGACTGGGGTCCTGAATTTAAATAAAGGAAACTACAATGGTATGATGCGCGAACTGGCTAGGATTGATTGGGGAACGTTTCTTAACGGGTTGACGGTGGAGAGGCAATGGCAAACATTTAAAGATCGCATGGATGAAGTATAGAATTTGTTCATCACTGTCTGGCATAAAAATAAAACAAAAACGGTGGTGCAACCATGGCTAACAAGGGAAATTAGGGATAGCATAAGATCCAAGGAGAGGACATATACATTGGCAAGAAAAAGCAGCAAACATGAGGATTGGGAGCATGTTAGGATTCACCAAAGGAGGACAAAGGTGATAAGTAAGAGGAGGGCAATATAATATGAGAGTAAGCTTTCAGGGAACATTAAAACTGACTATAAAAGCTTCTATAGATATGTAAAGAGAAAAAGATTGGTGAAGTCAAGCATAGGTCCTTTGCAGTCAGAACCAGGCGAATTTATAATGCACAACAAATAAATGGCTGAACAATTAAATACATACTTTGGTTCTGTCTTCACAAAGGAGGACACAAATAACATCCCTGAGATGTCGAGGAAAATAGGGTCGAATGAGAGGGAGGAACTGAATGAAATCAGTATTTGTAGGGAAATGGTATTAGGGAAATTGACGTGATTGAAGGCCGATAAATCCCCAGGGCTGATAATCTACATCCTAGGGTAATTAAGGAAGTAGCCCAGAAATAGTAGAGGAATTGCTGATCATCTTCCAAATTTCTATAGACTCTGGCACAGTTCCTGAAGATTGGAGGGTAGCTAATGTAACCCCACTATTTAATAAAGGTGGTAGAGCCAAAACCGAGAATTATAGACCAGTAAGCCTGACATCAGTAGTGGGGAAAATGCTCGAGTCCATTATAAAAGATGTAATAGCAGAGCACTTGGAAAACAGTGACAGGACTGGACAAAGTCAACATGGATTTACAAAAGGTAAATCGTGCTTGACTAATCTACTGGAATTTTTTTGAGGATATAACTGGTAGAATAGATAGGGGAGAACCAGTGGATGTGGTGTATTGGAGTTTCAGCAGGCTCTCGATAAGGACCTGCATAAGAGGTTAACGTGTAAAGTTAAAGCACATGGGATTGGGGGTAAGTTTCTGACATGGATAGAGAACTGGTTGGCAGACAGGAAGCAAAGAGTTGGAATAAATGGGTCTTTTTCTGAGTGGCAGGCAGTGACTAGTGGGGTACCGCAGGGATCGGTGCTAGGACCCCAGCTAATCACAATATATATTCATGATCTAGACGAGGGAACTAGATGTAATATCTCCAAGTTTGCAGACGACACATAGCTGGGTGGGCGTGTGCCCTGTGAGGAGGATGCCGAGAAACTCCAGTATGATTTGGACAGGTTGAGTTATTGGGGAGATGCATGGCAGATGCAGTATAATGTGGATAAATGCGAGGTTGTCCACTTTGGTGGCAAAAACAGGAAGGCAGATTATTATCTGAACAATAGATTGGGAGAAGGGGAAGTGTAACGAGACTTGGGTGTCCTTGTGCACCAGTCACTGAAGGTAGGCATGCAGGTGCAGCAGGCGGTTAAGAAGGCAAATGGTACGTTGGCCTTCATAGCGAGAGGATTCGAGAACAGGAGCAAGGATGTCTTGCTGCAGTTGTACAGGGCCTTGGTGAGACCACACCTTGGTATTGTGTACAGTTTTGTTCGCCTTATCTGAGGAAGGATGTTCTTGCCATGGAGGGAGAGCAACGAAGATACACCAGACAGTTACCTGGGATGACAGGAATGACGTAGCAGGAGAGATTGTGTCGATTGGGCTTATATTGGCTGGAGTTCAGAAGAATTAGAGGGGATATCATTGAAAATTACAAAATTCTAACAGGACTAGACAGACTAGATGCAGGAAGGATGTTCCCAATGGCGGGGGTGTCCAGAACCAGAGGTCACAGTCTAAGGATAAGGGGTAAGCCATTTAGGACAGAGATGAGGAGCAATTTCTTCACCCAGAGAGTGGTGAACCTATGGAATTCTCTACTACTAGAAAAGGTAGTTGAGGCCAATTCACTAAATATATTCAAGAAGGATTTAGATATATTTTTAAGGCTAAAGGAATCAAGGGCTATGGGGAGAAAGCAGAGACAGGGTACTGAGTTTGGACGATCAGCCATGATGTCATTGAATGGCGGAGCAGGCTCGGGGTGCCGAATGGCCTACTCCTGCTCCTATCTTCTACGTTTCTATGTTTCTGTGTTGCTCTCAATGTGTTTCTTTTTGTAGATGAAGGTTGGCCGCCGAGACTGACTAATGGGGGAAGCCGCTGTGACGGGCGAGTGGAGATTTACTACAACGGCAGCTGGGGGAGAGTGCGGGACAACCTCTGGGACCTAAACGATGCCAACGTCGTCTGCAGACAGCTGGACTGCGGCTCTGCGATAGCCGCTTATAACTCTTCAAAGTACGGAGAGAGTGAAGGGCCCGTGTGGGTGAATGATGTCCAGTGTGAAGGAAACGAGTCTCAGCTCCGGAACTGCAGCTCATTCACATTGAACCCATCTCTCAATGACAGCATCGGCGTAGGGGTCCTGTGTTCAGGTGAACAAATGGTTCAATTTTACAGAACCATCAAGGGGAATATCTAATCTGCTGAGAAAAGTGGTAATATTGGTCACTTGTTCCTCGGTGTCTCTACACCAGTTATTTAACTCAGTGGGTGAGAGCAATGCGAGTGGACACGGGCTGAAGGGAGAAACATCAACAACGATAAGTTGCATTGTTTTGCGCCTTTAACAAAGACAAATGTCGCAAGGCGTTTCCCAAGAGCGCAATCAGACTGGAAACTGACACAGCCCAACAAGGAGATATTAGAAAGGGTGTCCAAAAGCTTGGTCAGAGGGTAGATTTCAAGAGGGCGGCTTAAAGGTGGACAGGCTGACATGTTTATGGAGGGATCACGTTGCAAATCAGCTCCATTGTGCAGCATATCAGTGTAGACAGATGAGCTGGAGTTATACTGGGGTAGGTTTCATTGTACTGTGTATAAACGAAATGAACATGGGCTAAAGATAAATGAAATAGGAGATGAGAGTAAATGTCAAGCAAGGTAATGAATACGGGAGACAAAACCTAACAAGGAGCAGATACAATTATAGAACATGAGCATAAAATGACTGTTAAAAATAGAGGAAGTGAAACGATTAGTAAAAACACGTTCAATTGCCTGAACAACAATGTGCACAAGACTCGAAACAAAATGAGGGAACTGGAGACAATGAATCCCAGCAGCCAGAGGTAGCAGGAATATCTTAAACATTTCTCTGCTGTGCATTCTATATAATATGGAAGTGTAGACAGATGTTCAGTTGTATAGTTTCATTTATCTGTCACAGCCGCTTTAAAAGGTCAGAATTTTTCGGCTGGAGAGGATACAATGGGTTGGATTGAGTGATGCGGTTCATGTGTATTGGAAGTATAATTCTCCTGTATTGTTCTCCAACAGAACACGTTCAGTTAAGGCTGTCTGCCGGTGGAAGCCCATGTGCTGGGCGAGTGGAGGTTTATTACAATGGGACCTGGGGTTCAGTTTGTGATGATTCCTGGGACCTGGCCGACGCTAACGTGGTTTGCAAACAGCTGGGTTGCGGAAATGCATTTTACGTGGAACTTCCTGCTGCTTGTGGACCAGGCTCAGGCCCAGTTTGGTTGGATGAACTGAACTGTTCGGGTGACGAATCTTTTCTGTGGGAATGTCCCTCAGCACCGTGGGGTAACCACGACTGTGCTCATAAAGAAGATGTGAGGATGATGTGTTCAGGTAAGGGCGCTTTCAACCTGCTCATTTTCTGCAGTGTTATTCGCAATGCTTCAGACAGGAGATATTACAAAGAATTACATAGAACATAAGAAGTAGGAGCAGGATTAGGCCATACAGCCCTTCGGGCCTGCTCCGCCATTCAATAGGATCATGGCTGATCCGAACCTAGACTCACATCCACTTCCCTGCCCACTCCCCATAACCGTTAATACCCTTATCAGCTAGGAAACTGTCTATCTCCGTTTCAAATTTATTTAATGTCGCAGCTTCCACAGCTCTCTGAGGTAGCAAATTCCATAGATTTACTACCCTCTGAGTGAAGAAGTTTCTCCTCATCTCAGTTTTGAAACAGCAGCCCCTTATTCTAAGATTATGCCCCCTAGTTCTCGTCTCACCCATCAGTGGAAACATCCTCCCCGCATCCACCCGTTCAATCCCCCTCAGAATCTTATATGTTTCAATAAGATCACCTCTCATTCTTCTAAACTCCAATGAGTATAGGCCCAATCTGCTCAACCTTTCGTCATACATCAACCACTTCATCCCAGGAATCAACCTAGTGAACCTTCTCTGCACTGCCTCCAATGCAAGTATATCCTTCCTTAAATATGGAGACCAAAACGGTGCGCAGTACTCCAGGTGCGGTCTCGCCAGTGCCCTGTAAAGTTTTATCTTTCTTATGTGTTTGGAATGTAGATGTATTTCTGAAATAATTACCGACACCGGTGCAACATGTGTTGTGCAGTATGAACCCAAAGCGGGTTATCAATCGAACCACCTGGATATTTCGTGTTTCATTGACAGAGCACAAAGAGATGCGGCTGGTGAAAGGACAGCATCGCTGTGAGGGAAGAGTGGAAGTGTTCTACAATGGGACCTGGGGAACAGTGTGCACGGAGAAACTGGATCGACATGATGCAGAAGTGATCTGTAGACAGTTACAGTGCGGCCCCCTCATATCTATTGAGCATAACACTCGGTCATTCGGAGCGGGATCCGGACCCATTTGGCTCGATGAGATGGAGTGTAATTCACATGAGTCGACCCTTTGGCAGTGTCAGTCAGACCCTTGGGGCGAACACAACTGTCATCACTGGGAGGATGCAGGTGTTGTTTGTTCAGGTAACACAAGGAAACTCTCAATGTGCGGGTGTCATTTCAAACATTGCTGTCCAATAGAGTCAGCATATTTCTCTTCTCAACAGAAGCCAAAGTGCCGGAGAGATCCCACAGTTCAAGGGTCTGCGATCGAGAATCTCGTTCTAAACATGGACATTCACCAGGTGCTTCCTCCTCTTCGTTATACCAACTATCTGACTTGTATTCCAGGCTTGTACTAAATAAATAACAATAAATGATTCTCTTTGATAGACTCGGGACAACCGTTGCGGCTGGTTGGAGGCAACACCAACTGCTCCGGGAGAGTGGAGATAATGTCCAATAACAGCTGGGGCACGGTGTGTGATGACTCCTGGGATATGGCCGATGCCAATGTTGTCTGCAGACAGCTGGGTTGCGGCGCCGCTCTATTAGCCGCAGGAGGGGCCGCAATTGCCCAGGGTGCCGGTCTTATCTGGCTGGATGAAGTGAAGTGCACCGGAAGTGAATCTTTTCTGTCCGACTGTCGTTCCTCACCGCCAGGTCAACATGACTGTGATCACAAGGAAGATGCCAGTGTGATTTGTTCCGGTAACATGCCTCATGGATTTCAGAAATTTAAAACAACGTTTATATTTTTAATGTAAAATCCTAATGTTTGAAGTTGATGAAATGTTTGTACAATATATTCCACAGGACTCGATTTGCCTTCTACTGCTTCTCCGTCCACACCTGCAGGTACTTTCCATTAATGGTACTATTATTAGTGGTATTGGTGTTTTTGACATGTTCTTGGTTTTGTTAATTTCTGAAGATAACGTGAGCGGTTTCAAATTGACTGGACCATTTTTAAAATGTAAGGCGGACTGTGTCTGTGTTAAATCTTTCTGCAATCTTGTGATTAGGACAGGGAGGTAAAACCACCTCCATCCCTGTTTCCATCTGCATAACCCTCGGACTCCTTCTAATCTGTGAGCTGATCGCACTGATGGTGGTCATACAGAGAAAGGCAACAAGAAGAGGTGAGGCAGAAATCTTAAAACTGAACTAACGCTTGATCTCAGATCGCTTCATATCCTGGCAAGTCTCCAGTTAATTGCACTTTTCCATATGGCGGATATTGGCTCCCGGTTAAGCAGCGCCTCGATTTCAAAATTCTTACCCTTGTTTTCAAATTCCTCGATGGCCTCGCCCGTTCTCTGTGATCTCTATTTATTGATTGATCTGTTATTCTTCCTTTATCCATTGGGTATCCGTTCCACCCCTTCAGTTTCTGGGTCCGGATGCCCAATCTCAAACTCTTTGACAGGGTTCTCTCCACCTTTTTGAGAAGTGACAGTTTTATAGGACTTTCTGCATTCTCCGCTGATTATTCTACATCCCAACACAACATTCCCACAAATATCTCACCCACACAACACACTCCTGCTCTGTGTACACAGCAAGGCTCCTCTCACACTGACAGGACATGGCAAAGAACCATCAGCTCCTCACTTGTGCTTCCAAACTGATGCTGTCCGCAGAGATCAGTCAATTTCACCCAGCTTCTCTTCAGCTGAACTCCCCGTGTGGCCCCGTAACCAAGCGACCAACTGGAGTTCATTTCTCCTGATACCCCCTCATTCCCTCTTCCCGAGGTCAATACAACTGGCCGCAGTCTGCTGGAGGTGAACATGTGTCTGTACAGAGACACAGACACACACACGGAATCACACACACAACTAAACTCCTCCAAATTCACGCTAACCAATTCTGGCCCTTGACTATCACTATATCTGTTAGTTGGATTTATTTGCAGATGAATTCCTGTGAAACGCGCGTGGAGTGAATCAAAATGTTAATCTCCCCGCCTTCCCTCCAACAGGTGCTGTCAGTCGCGGCAGGGAGTCGCCTGCTGGTTTGTACCAAGCAATTTATGAAGAGATTGTGAATTTTCAACCTGGCGAGGATTCGGCTCAGACCCAGGGTTCAGGTCTGTATTTTCCGTTTGATACCGAATCTTCACTGGAGAAGTGTCACCTCCCCTTAAATACCCCTTTTAATGGACAATGTACTGACTGGACACGATGAGCAGTCCACTCACTGCCCCCATGTGAAGGAGTCCTATCACAGTGACAGTGTCTCTGTGTCCGTGTGTATAGTGAGAGCAGCAATGGTTTGGGGAAGATTCCCACTGGTCGGTATTTGTCAAAGAACGGGTTTACGGTTTGTTTTTAAATAGCGGGCAGAGACGCTGTTTCCATTTCCCACCGGCTCCACACGGACTTCCTCAGATATCTGAGCCCAGGACTAATAAACCCATCGGCTGATTGTATTCTTTATTTTATATTCACTCAAACATCACCCGAAGTCACAGATCGATACAAAAGTATGGAGGTTATGCCTTAGTAATACAGGGCATTGGTGAGATCACATCTGGAGTACTGTGTACAGTATTGGTCTCCTTATTTAAGGAAGGATGTAAATGCGTTGGAAGCAGTTCAGAGAAGGTTTATTAGACTGATGCCTGGAATGGACGGGTTGTCTTTTGAGGAAAGCTTGGACAGGCTAGGCTTGTATCCACTGGAGTTTAGAAGAGTAAGAGCTGACTTGATTGAAACCTATCTATATATATATAGGACCAGAACTTCTGGTCCCCACGGGTGAGTACGCATGGGGTACGCACACGTAGGCCCAACAAAAGGGCCGGTTTCGTGCATGCACGGCACGTGCGTGGGAAACCGGAACTTCCGTTCCCTTAAAGGAAGGGATTCACAGGTCGAACGCATGTGCTGGAGTGGCAGCACGTATGCCGTGAACTTCCTTCTTTTTTGCAGGTTTCTCCGGGAGGGTAAGTCTCCAGGAGCTACCCTTTTCCAAAGCAGTCGCAAGGCCTGCTTTTAACAAGGTAAGTGGTGAATTAAGTAAAATTAAAACATTTTTCCACAGGTTTATTATTTTTAAATACTTTAAAGAAAGGTAAGTTTATTTTTAGCCCCATTAGAAACTGTAATTAATTTTTTCAAAAAATTGAATTCTTGTTATGGTCCAGACATTCGGGTCAGGGGCTTCCCACGCATGTAAGCCCCCGACCTGCACTTAGCTTGCACGCCGGCCATTGAGCTGTAGGACCCCGTGGGATTCCAATCCGGGGCCTGGTCCAGCTGCTGGCGCGCACTGCTTGCGTATCCCAGGGGCGCAGTTAGTTTGATGCATCACCTGGGATCACGTGGACCATGGGCAGCCAATCAGAGCAGGGATTGCTCCATTCATAAGTCTTGACAGGAAGTGCTGTCAAGACTTATAAATACTACGGCCCCAAAATAGCACTAAACCTTCAAATACATTTTTAAAAACTATCACATTTTTTAAATAAACTAAACTACATGAAATAACTATTCTAAACAATAACTTAAATTTTTGAAAAAAATTATTTTATCTTCTAACGGGGCTAAAAATAAACTTACCTTGCTTTAAAGTATTTAAAAATAATAACCCTGTAGAAAAAATGTTCTAAATTTAATTAATTCACCACTTACCTTGTAAAAAGCAGGCCTTACGCCTGCTTTTTACATTTCTAAATTCTGCAGACATACCCTCACGGAAAAAACGGTAAAAAGAAAGCTAAGTTTGATGCGCACGCGCAGCTTCTCCATGCACGCATTCAACCTCTGAACCTCTGCATTCAGAGGAACGGAAGTGGTGGTTTCCCATGCATGCGCAGTGCATTGAGAGTTTGGTCTCCAGATTAGCAGACATCGCGGTGGCGGAGCAGCGAGGCGAGGCCCAGTCGAGGCAGCCGGGAGCAGCAGCGGGTGTTGAGTCGAGTTGGAGCAGCAAGGCGAGGCAGCCGGGAGCAGCAGTGGGTGTTGAGCCGAGTTGGAGCAGCGAGGCGAGGCCCAGTCGAGGCAGCCGGGAGCAGCAGCGGGTGTTGATTCGAGTTGGAGCAGCGAGGCGAGGCCCAGTCGAGGCAGCCGGGAGCAGCAGCGGGTGTTGAGTCGAGTCGGAGCAGCGAGGCGAGGCCCAGTCGAGGCAGCCGGGAGCAGCAGCGGGTGTTGAGTCGAGTTGGAGCTGCGAGGCGAGGCAGCCTAAACAGGCTCGACAGGCAACATTCCAAAGGGAGGTCAGAATTCAAAAGTGACATCACAGCCAAGCTGGTAGGTGATTGGCTGGTTGGTGAGTACTTTTCCTTCCCTTTGAAAACCTTTATAAGTTGGTAAGTTCAATTAAATAGAGGTGTGATATTCATCATCTAGAATCGGGGCAGAGGGCATTTAAAAATAATAATAATAAATTTAATTAATTACATAGAATGGCAGAGCAGGTGATGTTTTTCTGCTGCAATATGTGGGAGCTGGTGGACACCATTGATTCTCATGGTGATCACATTTGCAGTAAGTGTTGGCTGCTCGAGGAACTCTGGCTCCGTGTTGATCAGCTGGAGTGCGAGCTTGAAACACTGCAACACATCAGTGAGGGGGAGTATTACCTGGACTCTGTGTTCCAGGAAGTAGTTACAGCAATGAGATTAACTAATTCAGATGCATTCCGTGGTCAGGGACAGGAGGGTGTGTCTGAGTGAGGCAGGTACGGGGATCCAGGAGGTAGTGTTGGAGGAGCTGCAGCCCTTGCTCTTGTCCAACAGGTTCGTGGCTCTTACTCCCTGTGAGGACAGGATCAGGGACTGCAGGGAGGATGAGCAACCTGGCCACAGCACCGTGGAACGAGGGGCCATTCAAGTGGGGGGGAGTAAAAAGAAATGTTGTAGTCGTAGGGGATAGTATCATTAGGGGGATATATAGGGTTCTTTGCAGCCGAGAGCAAGAGTCCTGAAGGCTGTGTTGCCTGCCCAGAGCCAGGGTTAAGGACATCTCCTCTGGGCTGGAGAGAAACGTGGAGTGGGAGGGGGAGGATCCGGTTGTCGTGGTCCATGTTGGTGCCAACGACAGAAATAGGACAAGGAAAGAGGTTCTGCTTAGGGAGTATGAGCAGCTAGGGGCCAAATTATAAAGCAGAACCACAAGGGTAATAATCTCTGGATTACTACTTGAGCCACGAGCAAATTTGGCGAGGGTAAATAAAATCAGAGAGTTAAGTGCGTGGCTCAAAGACTGGTGTGGGAGAAATGGGTTTTGCTTCTTGGGACACTGGCACCAGTACTGGGACGGGAGAGAGCTGTTCCATTGGGATGGACTTCACTTGGCCAGTGCTGGGGCTAGAAACCTTGCAAATCGAATAACTAGGGCTGTACAGAGAGCTTTAAACTAATTAGTGGCGGGGCGGTTTCAAAAGAGCGAAAAATAAAAATGTCAGTGGAGAGGGCAATAGAGCAAGGTAGCAGTGGGGGAATTAAAAACCAGAGCGTGTCAGGAAGGGACAGAATGTATAAAGATAAAG
Source organism: Somniosus microcephalus (assembly GCF_052327205.1). NCBI lineage: Eukaryota > Metazoa > Chordata > Chondrichthyes > Squaliformes > Somniosidae > Somniosus > Somniosus microcephalus. The sequence continues at coordinate 36,450,904 of NC_141016.1, forward strand.
GTAGAGTAGTAAAGGGGGCAAAAGCAGGAATAAATTGTCACATAACATATTTAAAAGTTCTTTATCTGAATGCACGCAGCATTTGTAAAAAAAAATGGACGAGTTGATCATTTGAACTGAACTGAACTGAACTGGTACACATAACTACACATGAGTATGATCTGGTGGCCGTTACAGAAACATGGCTGCAAGGTGACCATGACTGGGAACTAAACATCCAGGGGTATTTGGCAATTAGGAAGGACAGACAGGATCGAAAGGGAGGTGGGGTGGCTATGTTAATAAAGGATGGAATCACTGCAATAGTGAGAAATGATATTGTGTAAAAGGATCAGGATAGTGAAACAGTTTGGGTGGAGATAAGGAATAATAAGGGGAAAAAGTCACTAGTGGGCGTAGTCTATAGGCCTCCTAACATTTGCAACTCTGTTGGTCCGAGTATAAATCAGGAAATAGTTGGGGCTTGTAATTAGGGAACAGCTATAATCATGGGGGATTTTAATTTTCATATTGACTGGACAAATCAAATTGGGCAGAGCAGCCTTGAGGAAGAGTTCATAGAGTGCATTAGGGACGGGTTCCTTGAGCAGTATGTAACTGAACCAATCAGGGGGCAGGCAATCTTAGATCTGGTCCTGTGTAATGAGACAGGATTAATTAAAAATGTCCTAGTAAAAGATCCCCTTGGAATGAGTGACCATAACCTGTTTGAATTCCAAATTCAGTTGGAGGGTGAGATTTGGATCTCAAACCAGCGTACTAAGCTTAAATAAAGGAGTCTATGAAGGTATGAGAGCAGAGTTGACTAAAGTGGACTGGGAAAATAGATTAAAGTGTAAGATGGTACATGAGCAGTGGTGTACATTCAAGGAGATATTTCACAACTTTCAAGAAAAATATATTCCAGTGAGGAAAAAGGGGCATAAAAGAAAAGACAGCCATCCGTGGCTAAGTAAAGTAATAAAGGATAGTATCCGACTGAAAACAAGGGCATATAAAGTAGCCAGATCTAGTGGGAGGATAGAAGATGGGGAAGCATTTGAAAGCCAGCAAAGAATAACTAAAAGATTAATTAAGAAAGCGAAGATAGATTATGAAACTAAACTAGCAAAAAATATAAAATCAGATAGCAAGAGTTTCTACAGCTATATAAAAAGAATAAGGGTGGCTAAAGTGAATGTTGCTCCCTTAGAGGTCGAGACCAGGAAATTAGTGGTGGGGAACATGGAGTTGGCAAAAACGCTGAACAAATATTTTGTATCAGTCTTTACAGTAGAGGACACTAAAAATATCCCAACACTGGACAAATAGGGAGCTATAGGGGGCAGAGGAGCAAAACACGATTAAAATCACTAAGGAGGTTGTACTCAGTAAGATAATGGGACTAAAGGCGGATAAATCCCCTGGACCTGATGGCTTACATCCTCGGGTCTTGAGAGAAGTAACGGTAGGGATTGTGGATGCATTGGTGGTAATTTTCCAAAACTCCCTGGATTCAGGAAATGTCCTTGCAGATTGGAAAACTGCTAATGTAACGCCCTTATTTAAAAAGGGAGGCAGACATAAGGCTGTAAACTATAGACCAGTTAGCCTAACATCTGTGGTTGGTAAAATGTTGGAGTCCATTATTAAGGAAGCAGTAACAGGACATTTGGATAAGCAAAATTTAATCAGACAGAGTCAGCATGGTTTTACGAAGGGGAAGTCATGTTTGACAAATTTGCTGGAATTCTTTGAGGACGTAACAAACAGGGTGGATAAAGGGGAACCAGTGGATGTGGTGTATTTGGACTTCCAAAAGGCATTTGACAAGGTGCCACAAAAAAGATGACTGCACAAGATAAAAAATCACGGGTCTGGGGGCAATATACTGGCATGGGTGGAAGATTAGCTACCCAACAGAAAATAGAGAGTTGGGATAAATGGTTCATTCTCGGGTTGGCAATCAATAACGAGTGGTTTTCCGCAGGGGTCAGTGCTGGGACCCCAACTCTTTACAATCTATATTAACGATTAGGAGGAAGGGACCGAGTGCAACGTATCCAAGTTTGCCGACGATACAAAGATGGGAGGGAAAGCAGTGAGTGAGGAGGACATAAAAAACCTGCAAAAGGACATAGACAGGCGAAGTGCGTGGGCAAAAAATTGGCAGATGGAATATAATGTTGGAAAGTGTGAGGTTATGCACTTTGGCAGAAAAAATCAAAGAACAAGTTATTATCTAAATGGAGAGAAACTGCAAAGTGTTACAGTACAAAGGGATCTGGGGGTCCTGGTGCATGAAACACAGAAGGTTAGTATGAAGGTGCAGCAGGTAATCAGGAAGGCCAATGGAATCTTGGCTTTTATTGCAAGGGGGATGGAGTATAAAAGCAGGGAAGTCATGCTGCAGTTATACAGGGTACTGGTGACGCCACACCTGGAATACTGCGTACAGTTTTGGTTTCCATATTTAAGAAAAGTTATAATTGCTCTTGAGGCAGTTCACAGAAGGTTCACTCGGTTGATTCCAGAGATGAGGGGGTTGACTTGTGAGGAAAGTTTGAGTAGATTGGGCCTCTACTCATTGGAATTCAGAAGAATGAGAGGCGATCTTATTGAAACATATAAGATTGTGAGGGGGCTTGATTGGGTGGATGCGGTGAGGATTTTTCCATTGATGGGTGAGACTAGAACTAGGGGGCATAATCTTAGAATAAGGGGCTGCTCTTTCAAAACTGAGATGAGGAGAAACTTCTTCACTCAGAGGGTAGTAAATTTATGGAATCTGCTACCTCAGAGTTGTGGAAGCTGTGACGTTAAATAAATTTAAAACGGAGATAGACAGTTTCCTAGCTGATAAAGGAATAAGGGGTTACAGGGAGATGGCAGGGAAGTGGACGTGAGTCAAAGTTCGAATCAGCCATGATCCTATTGAATGGCGGAGCAGGCCCGAGGGGCCGTATGGCCTACTCCTGCTCCTACTTCTTATGTTCTTATGTTATGAAACTGGCACTTCCATTGGGCCTACGAGTGAGTACCCCATGCATACTCAACCGTGGAGACCCGAATTTCTGGGCCATTATGGCCCAGAAATTGGGGTCAGAGGCTTCCTGCAGTTGCAAGCCTCTGACCTGCACTTACCTAGCCTGCCAGCTGTTGTGCTGTGTGCCCGCGTTGTATTCTGATCCTGGGCCTCTTCCAGCTGTTGGCGCACAGTGCTTGTGTATCCCAGGGGTGCAGTTAGTTCGAAGCGTCCCCTGGGGTCACGTGGGCCATGGAGAGCCAATCGTAACAGGGAATTTCTATTCATAGATTTGACAGGAAGACCTGTCAAATCCATGAATGCAGTTCAGCCCCAAAACATAACTAAAACTTCAAATACATTTCTTTGAATCAAATTTTTAAAGTAACTATAAATTACATAAAATAACTATTTTAAACAATAAGATCCTGAGGGGTCTGGACAGGGTGGACGTGGAGAGGGTGTTTCCTCTTGTGGGGGAATCTAGAACTAGGGGTCACTGTTTAAAACAGAAATGAGGAGAATTTTGTTTCTCACAGAGGGTCGCGAGTCTTTGGAACTCTCTTCCTCAAGGGCAGTGGAAGCTGAGTTTTTGAAAATTTTTAAGACAGAGTGATGCGCTATCAATTACTCATAAAAGACTGAGAGTTAAGAGAGTAACTAAAGGCTTTTATTAACAAAAGAATGAAGGTCTGCCTCGAGTGGTCGACCGGTCCAGAAATACAAAGGGCTGGGGAGCAGTCACCTTTATACTAGGACTTGTGGGAGGAGTCAGCCGAGGCATGTCCAGGCATGTACACAGTGGAATACAAACAGTGGTTTACCACATTCACCCCTTGTTTAAAATTGAGTCCGGCGGGGTGAAGTGTATTAAACGTTAGTGTATTGGAGTCTCTCCAGAGGTCTTGTCTGCCGCTGTGATCGGCATGGCGACGGCAGGGGTAGTGGAGCTTCTGGCGTCGAGTCCTGCGTAGGCTGTGGCACAGGCATTTCGTCCTCGTAGATGTCGAGCGGGTCGCGGGGCCGAGGCCTGCCGTCTGCTGGGGCTGGATATCGGATCGTGGGGGGGGGGGTGGTAGTGAGTAGTGGGTTACTGCGGCCCCCGAGGGTGCAAGGTCTCTTATGGAGACTGTGTCCTCCCGCCCGTCCGGATATGCAATGTAAGCATACTGGGGGTTGGCGTGGAGGAGGTCGACCCTCTCGACCAGGGGGTCCGTTTTATGGGTCCTCACGTGTCTGCTCAGTAGGACCGGCCCTGGGGACGTCAGCCATGGCGGTAGCGATGTCCCCGATGTGGACTTCCTTGGGAAGACAAACATTTTCTCATGGGGGGTGGCGTTAGTGGCAGTGCAGAGCAGTGACCGAATAGAGTGGAGCGCATCGGGGAGCACATCCTGCCAGCGGGAGGTTGGAAGGCCCCTAGACTTTAAGGCTAGCAGGGCGGCCTTCCAAACTGTTGCATTTTCTCTTTCCACCTGTCCGTTCCCCCGGGGGTTGTAACTGGTGGTCCTGCTTGTGACAATACCCCTAGTTAGCAGGTACTGACGGAGTTCATCGCTCATAAACGATGAGCCCCGGTCGCTATGGATATAGCTGGGGAAACCGAACAGGGTGAAGAGGTCATTCAGACATTTAATGACCGTGGCACTGGTCATGTCCGGGCAGGGGATGGCGAACGGGAAACGGGAGTACTCATCAATAATATTGAGGAAGTACACATTGCGGTCGGAGGAGGGGAGAGGCCCTTTAAAATCAACGCTCAGGCGCTCGAAGGGGCGAGTGGCTTTTATCAGGTGGGCCCTGTCTGGTCTATAAAAGTGCGGTTTCCACTCAGCGCAGACTTGGCAGTTCCTTGTCATGGTCCTGACCTCCTCAATAGAGTAAGGCAGGTTGCGGGCCTTGATGAAGTGGAAGAACCTGGTGACCCCCGGGTGGCAGAGGTCATTGTGGAGGGCCCGCAGTCTATCGATCTGCGCGCTGGCGCAGGTGCCACACGATAGCGCATCCGGGGGTTCATTGAGCTTCCCGGGCCGGTACAAGATCTCGTAATTGTAGGTGGAAAGTTCGATTCTCCACCTCAAGATCTTGTCATTTTTGATTTTGCCCCTCTGCTTGTTGTTAAACATGAAAGCAACTGAACGCTGGTCAGTGAGCAGGGTAAATCGTTTTCCAGCCAGGTAGTGCCTCCAATGACGCACAGCCTCCACAATCGCCTGGGCCTCCTTCTCAACAGCGGAGTGTCTGGTCTCCGGGCCTTGGAGGGTTCGTGAAAAGAAGGCCACGGGTCTCCCCGCCTGATTGAGGGTAGTGGCCAGGGCAAAGTCGGACGCGTCGCTTTCCACCTGGAAGGGGATGGATTCGTCCACTGCGTGCATGGTGGCTTTGGCAATGTCCTCCTTGATACGGTGGAAGGCTAAGCGGGCCTCTGCCATCAAGGGAAAAGAGGTGGACTTGATCAGCGGACGGGCCTTGTCCGCATAGTAGGGGACCCACTGGGCGCAATAGGAGAAAAACCCTAGGCACCTCTTCAGGGCCTTGAGGCAGTGGGGCAGTGGGAGTTCCATAAGGGGACGCATCCGGTCGGGGTCAGGGCCGATGACTCCGTGTTCCACAACACAGCCAAGGATGGCGAGGCGGTTTGTGCGGAATATGCACTTCTCCTTGTTATATGTCAGGTTCAGGAGTTGGGCGTTGCGGAGGAATTTTTCGAGGTTTGCATCATGGTCCTGCAAGTCACGGCCCCAGATGGTCACATTGTCCAGATATGGGAAAGTGGACTGCAACGCATTTTGATCTACCATCCGGTCCATCTCCCTTTCGAAGACGGAGACCCCATTGGTGACGCCAAAGGGATCCCTAAGGAAGTGATAGAGCGGCCGTTTGCCTCAAAGGCAGTATACTGGCGGTCCTCAGGGCAGATAGGGAGCTGGTGGTACACTGATTTCAGGTCAATGGTCGAGAAGACGCGGTACTGCGCGATCTGGTTGACCATATCAGCTATGCGGGGGAGTGGGTAGGCGTCTAGCAGGGTGTAGCGATTTATTGTCTGGCTGTAGTCGATGACCAGGCGCTGCTTCTCGCCGGTCTTAACGACCACAACCTGGGCTCGCCAGGGGCTGGTGCTGCCCTCAATAATCCCTTCCTTCAGGAGCCACTCCACTTCGGTTTTAATGAAAACCCTGTCCCCGGCACTGTATCGCCTGCTCTTTGTGGCGATGGGCTTACAGTCGGGGGTGAGGTTAGCAAACAGTGGGGGGGGGGTGACTCTGAGTGTGGAGAGGTTGCACCTGGTGCGCGGCGGGCAATTTGGAAGCTGCTGGCTGCGGACTGTGAGTGGGCGTAGGGGTCCACCGTACGCCATCGTAACACTTTTAAGGTGGCACTGAAAATCTAACCCCAGCAGGACGGCAGCGCAGAGGTCGGGCAGGACCAGAAGTTTAAAATGATCGTACACGGTCCCGTCTACTACGAGTGTCACCACGCAGTAGCCGCCGATGTCCGCCGACTGGGACTCGGAGGCCATAGAAATCCGCTGGTGTGCAGGCAGGACTGGGAGAGAGCAACGCCACACCGTGTCGGGGTGAATGAAGCTCTCTGTGATCCCAGAGTCAAAAAGGCAGATTGTATCGTGACCATTTACCTTAATGTCCATTGTGGAACTGGCCAGCTGGTGCGGTCTCGCTTGGTCCAGTGTAACGGATGCCAGCGTAGGGGTCGGTGTGTCGCTGCGGGTATCAGATGAGGCGGTGTTGGGGGCCTGCTGCGTTCCGGCTGTCATCCAAGATGGCAGCGTCCATGATCCCCATGTGGCTGGAGGCGTCCAAAATGGCTGCTGTACCGGTGGTTCGCACATGGCCGGGGAGGCCCAAGATGGCGGCCCGCATGGCCCATACGCGGCGCTGCTGGGGTTTGGGGTGGCTTTGGCCCTGCAAACGCTAGCATAGTGTCCCTTCTTCCCGCAGCCCGAGCAGATCGCGTTTTTCGCCGGGCAGCGCGCTCTGGGGTGTTTTGCCTGGCCACAGAAGTAGCATTTCTGGCCTTGGGGCACTGCTGTCTGGCCTTGGGACACTGCTGCGGTAGTTGGGCCGCTGCTGGGGTGTGGCTGGGGTGGCACGGTGCTATGAGGCGTTCCTACCATGTCCCAGGCTGCCATTCCCCACGGCGTCCACGGTGCAGAGGAGTAGGCATTCATGCCCCGGTAGGCTGCATCCAATGATAGTGCGAGTTCAGAGGCCTTGTTGAGGTCGAGGTCACTCTGCTCCAACAGTCGCTGTCGGGTGTAATTGGATCTGTGGCCCGCTACAAAAGTGTCCCGGATAAGTTCCTCTGTGTACACGGCGGCCTTTACATCCTTACAACCACAGGCCCGGCCAAGCACAGACAGTGCCTGAAGGTATTCCACGGTCGATTCCCCAGGTTGTTGTTTCCGACTCCCCAGAAGGTGCCTGGCGTACACTTCGTTCACTGGGCACGTGTACTGGTCCTTGAGGAGCTTGATAGCTTCCACGTACGAGGTCGCGTCTTGGATGACCGAGTACACTCGGTGGTTCACTTTGGAGGTCAGGGCATCTAGTTTGTCCTCGTCCGATTTGATTGCTGCGGAGGCGGTCAGGAATTTTTCGAAACACCTAAGCCAGTGAGTAAACTTGGTGGATGAGTCCGCCTCCCGATGATCTAAGTCCAGGCATGCTGGTGTGAGGATCTTCTCCATTATAAAAATTTTGTTAATAAAATTGATGCGCTATCAATTACTCATAAAAGACTGAGAGTTAAGAGAGTAACTAAAGGCTTTTATTAACAAAAGAATGAAGGTCTGCCTCGAGTGGTCGACCGGTCCAGAAATACAAAGGGCTGGGGAGCAGTCACCTTTATACTAGGACTTGTGGGAGGAGTCAGCCGAGGCATGTCCAGGCATGTACACAGTGGAATACAAACAGTGGTTTACCACACAGAGGTAGATAGATTCTTGATAAGCAAAGGGGTGAAAGGTTATTGGGGGTAGGCGGGAATGTGGAGTAATCAGATCAGCCATGATCTTATTGATTGGCGGAGCAGGCTCGAGGGGCCGAGTGGCCTACTCCTGCTCCTAATTTGTATGTTCGTATGATTGAAATCATCTTCATTCCTTCCTTTATAATATTGGCCTCGAATTTGCGATCGAAGGCTTGCCATAGACGAACGACTCTGGACCGCAAGCAAAGTACGCAGCTACCTGTTGCCTCCAGACCTTTGGTCTGTTCTGCTCTTGGGCCTGCAGGCGTCCACCTGTGTAAAAGCCCTGTATCCCAGACGCGCAAGCGGTTCACGTGGGCCAGTCCAACCAATCACAAAGGGGAATTCCTATTTTGTTTTTGGGGAATCCATTTCAGTACGGAATCCCCGTAACCAGAATGGCCCAGATTTCCCGGGGCCGTTGGCCGAGTACGTGGTGTGTACCCAGCTGTAACTCACCCCCGAGTTCCGGGTTTCCACGTTCGATGCGCATGCGCGAAAACTCGGAACTTGCGCTCTGTCAAGTTTCAGCTCGACATCCACCACATCCCCGGAAATGGACATTCCCTGGCGGAGAGCTGGGCTATTTACCCAACTACTGCCCAGCGAATGCCCGTGAAACTCTTACCCCTGGTAAAAGCAGGGGTAAGGTCGTCTCTTAACAGTGTAAGAGTTTAAATAAATATTAAAATATATATTTTTAAATTATTTATAGGTAAAAAAAATTAAATTTTGTTTAGGTTATTTTTAACACCTGTAAAACGTTTACATTTATTTTTCAAAAAATTAAACTTCTGTTTTAAATATTTAATGAAATTGTATTTTAATTAATTTTGAACGTGTAATGATTTGTTTTTATTTAACTGGTGTGTAATTGACATTTTAGGGGATTCCTTTTCATGCTGATGGTGATTCTGTGCCTAAAGCCCCATAAGCAGAATGGTGATCCGCCTTTCTGATTGTTTGGGACGGCTCACATGATCCCAGAGGCGCTCACAAACCACGTGCACCTGAGACACGTGGGCCTTTACGCAGGTGTTGGCGGAGAGGCCCAGGAGCGCAAATGTCCAAACCTCCGAGACCATCAGGTCGGTTCGCACTATTCTTGCGTTTTGGAGGCATTCGCCCGCGGGAAGCCCCCGACCGCAAATTGAAAGAGCATTTACAGCACTTAAATAAAAATAAATAATCACAGGTTCCAAATTAGTTAAAACTCAATTTAATTAAACATTTAAAATCATTTTTTGTAGAATAAATATAAAAATTTTAAAGGGTCCAAATATAACCTAAACTAACGTTAAAGATTTAAATAACATGCACACAGGTAAAAGAAGGCCTTACCCCTGCTTTTACCAGGTTTAAGGGTTTTGTGAGCATTCGCTGGGCAGTAGTTCGGCAAATAGTCCAACTCTGCAGCAGTGAATGTCGATTTCCTGCGGATTCGAACGATCTGTTAAACAGAATCTGGACAGATTGCAAGTTCTGGGCTGTCGGGCATCACAGGCGGAACCCCGGAACTTGCGGGAAACTTACGATGGTGTGTGTACACCATCATAGGCCGCAGAAAATCCAGGCCATCATTTCCTGTGTTAGCTGACCTTGGAGTCTCTGTCACTAACATTTCATTTTATTCCCTTTAATCAATCCCATAAAAACTCGCTGATCTTATGAGGCGACAGCCACATTGTCCCAGATTCCATTTCTCTCGGTGACTGGATTCCTGTATCCGGAACATGTTCCTCGCAGGAAATCCTAACCTCTGATTGGTTGTTTCTATACGACTTATTCTAACAGGTTGTATTCTGATATATAACATTAATTTACACATTGTGCTTCAGGATATCAGAGCAATACGCTTATCAAATCGATGAATCATTTGGCTTGGGCTATATTTAGGGAGGGAGTTAACCGTTAACATAAATCATTTGATTAAAAAACAGATGGATGAACGAATCGGATATTGTCCTCCTTGCACTATTTTCTGACCCATGTGTGGGGTGGGGGTCCAATTTGTGCCGTCACCACCGGCGGTTTGAGTCTCTGAAAATGAAAGAGACGGCAGGATTGTGGAGGGATCATGATCAGGAAACCCCGCTCCCTCTCTCTCTGTACTAAACAACTATGTTATAGACTATTATCTCTGCTCTGATACCTATTACCTGTACTAATGGGCTGTACTATATATTATTGGCCCAGAAATTCGGATCGGGGGCTTCCCGCGGGTGCATGCCCCCGACCTACACTTACATAGCGCGCCGAAAGTAGAGGCCTGGGCCTGCGTGTATTTCTGGTCTGTGGCCTGCCCCAGCTCCCGGCGCGCTGTGCTTGCGTGATCCAGTGGCGTAGTTAGTTCGATGCGTCGGCTGGGATCACGTGAGCACTGGGCAACCAATCGGAGGATGCAAAAGTCCATTCATGAGTTAGACATAAGACCTGTCAAGCTCATGAAAACTCCGGGCGCCCAAAACAGTACATAACCTTAAAATATTTTTTTTTTAAATCACAATATTTAAATCAACTATAAATAACATTAAATAACAATTTTAAACAAAAATTTAATTTTTTGAAAAACTAATTTTATAAAAAATCGGAGCTAAAAATACACTTACCTTACTGTACAGTATATAAAATTATAAACCTGTGGAAAAAATGTTCTAATTTTAATTAATTGACCACTTACCTTTTAAACTGATGTCCTTACGTCTGCTTTTTTAATGTGTAAAAAGTGGAGGCCTTCACGCACGGGCAAACCTGTCAAAAAACCGGAAGTTCAATGCGCACGCGCTGCCTCATACGTCGCACGCATTTCACCTCTTAACCCCTCCTTTCAGGGGACCGGAAGTGCCGTTTTCCCGCGCATGCGCTGTGCATGCAAGAAACCGGCACTTCCATCCGAATTACTGGGCCATTGTGTCTGACCGCTGCGAGGGCCGTCATTTATGGTCCATCCTTATTTGCCCTGATAAGGTGGTGATGGGCGTTCCTCTTGAACCGCTGCAGTCCTTGTGGTGAATGATTACCACAATGGTGTCAGTTACAAAATTCCATCACATTGTCACAGGGATGATGAAGCTATTGGGCTGGAAATTGCGGTCGGAGGCTTCCCGCAGGCGATTGCCTCTGAACCACAATTAAACTCCGCACCTACCTGGTGCCTCTGGACCTTCGGACACTTGTGCTCCTGGGCCTCCAGGCATATGCCTGTGTAAAGGCCCAGGAGCACATGCGGTGCGCAAGCGCCCCTGGGATAAGGTGGGCCAGCCCAACAAAGCACAAAGGGTGATTCTCATTATTCTTATGGGGATTCAATTTAAAGAAAGACATGCATTTATATGGCGCCTTTCACGACCACTGGACGTCTGAAAGCACTTTACAGCCAATTAAGTACTTTTGGAGTGTAGTCACTGTTGCAATGTGGGAAATGGGGCAGCCAAGTTACGCACAGCAAGCTCCCACAAACAGCAATGTGATAATGACCAGATAATCTGTTCTTGTTATCTTGATTGAAGAACAAATATTTAACTACGGAATCCACATAAGCATAATAGGAATCCCCTAAAAAATACATTTTAACAAAACTGAAATAAAAATAAATCATCACATAGTCAAAATTAATTCAAATAAAATGTAATTAACCATTTAAAAGGAAAATTTAATTTTTTGAAATATAAATTTAAACATTTTTCAAGGGGCAAAAAATATCGTAAACTAATTTAAAAGGTTTATGTATGTTTAAATAATTTAAATACATGTATTTTACTATGTATTTAAATGCTTACACTGGTACAAGAAGGCCTTACGCCTGCTTGTACCAGGTGTAAGGGTTGTGTGGGCATTCGCTGGGCGGTAGTTGGGCAAATAGCCAAACCCTGCGCCAGCGAATGTCCATTTCCTGCGGATGAGCACGATCTGTCAAACAGAATCTCAACAGATTGCAAGTTCTGGGTTTTTGTGCATGTGAATCACATGTGGAAACACGGAACTTGTGGGACACTTATGACCATGTACACTGTGTGTATGCGGTCATAGGCCCTGGAAAATCCGGCTCATTATGTTGTCTGCTCCGATATCCTGAACAATCTCTCCAATAACCATCCATTATTTGTGTTTGACAGTTTCTGGTTCCATTGACTGCCTCAATCAGATTGAATATTACACCAGTGACATTTTGGGTGACACTGACCCCGGATCAGAAAATCCTGAAGGGAACTCCTCCAGTATTCAAGGTGGGTACATTTTTACTTCCTACAATCTCTTTATTGCACTTCACGCTTTCTACTACCTAAAACCAACAACTAAAGATAACAGAGCTTACTTGCCGATGAATGACACTGCCAGGGACCCGTAGTACCGGACAGTGATTTTAGTTACAAAATATTGTAGAAATAATTTGGATTTGAAACAAAATCATGTTAATTTCCCCCAATGGTATAATGGAATATTTTTTCGTTCCTGGATTCGCTGGCAAGGCCAGCATTTATTGCCCATCCCTAATTGCCCTTGAGAAGGTGGAGGTGAGACAGCTTCTTGAACCGCTGGAGTCCCTGTGCTGTTACAGAGTGAGTTACAGGATTTTGGCCCAAGGACAATGAAGTAATGTCGATATATTTCCATGTCAGAATGGTGTGCAACTTGGAGGGGAACTTGCAGGCGATGGTGTTCCCTGGTGCCTGCTGGCCTTGTCCTTCTAGGTCTTAGAGGTCGCGGGTTTGGGAGGTGCTGCTTAAGAAGCCTTGGCGAGTTGCTGCAGTGCATCTTGTAGATGGTACACACTGGAGCCACGGGGCGCTGGTCGTGGAGGGAGAGAATCTATAAGGTGCTGGATGGGGTGCCAATCAAGCGGGCTGAATTGTCCTCGATGGTGTCGAGCTTCTTGAGTGTTGCAAGAGCTGCACTCATCCAGGCAAGTGGAGAGTATTCCATCACACTCCTGACTTGTGCCCTGTAGATGGTGGAAAGGCTTTGGGCAGTCAGGAAATGAGACACTCGCCGCAGAATACCTGGCCTCTGATCTGCTCTTGTAGCTATAGTATTTATGTGACTGGTCAATGGTGACACCTTCCATTACTTTGCTGATGATTGAGAGTAGACTGATGGACCGGTAATTGGCCGGATTGGATTTGTCCTGCTTTTTGGGAATTGTCAAACCTGGGCAGTATTCCACATTGTCGGGTAAATGCCAGTGTTGTAGCTGTACTGGGACAGCTTGGCTTCAGGCGCGGCTAGTTCTGGAGCACAGGTCATGAGCCGACATGTTGTTAGAGCCCATGGCCATTGCTGTATCCAGTACACTCAGCCGTTTCTTGATATCACGTGGAGTGAATCGAATTGACTGAAGACTGGCTTCTGTGATGGTGGGGGACCTAGGAGGAGGCCGATATGGATCATCCACTCGGCACTTCTGGCTGAAGATGGTTGCAAACGCTTCAGCCTTGTCTTTTGAACTCGCGTGCTGGGCTCTGCCAGCATGGGGGATGGGGATACTGATGAAGCCTGTTACTCCCGTTAGTTGTTTAATTATCCACCACCATTTACTACTGGATGTGGCTGGACTGCAGAGCTTTGATCTGAACTGTTGATTCTGTAAATCCTGTACCCTTGCTGCCCTCAGTCCTTCTTCCAAGTGGTGTTCAACATGGAGGAGCACTGATTCAGCAGCTGAGGGAGGGTGGTAGTTGGTAATCATCAGCAGGTTTCCTTGCTCATGCTCGACCTGAAGCCAAAGGACTCCATGGTTCTGGAGTCAATGTTCAGCAATCCCATTGCCACTTCCTCCCGAATGTATAGCACTGTACCGACACTTATGGTGGGTCTGTCCACCTGGTGGGACAGAACAAACCTACGGTTTGTGTTGGAGGAGTTACCTAATGGCTTTAAGGTATGATTCTTTGAGTATGACTTTGTCAGGCTGTTGCTTGCTAGTCTGTGCAGCTATGGGACAATTTTGGCACAAGTCCCCAAATATTAATGCGATGGACTTTGCATTGTTGAGTGGGCTGTGTGTGCCACTGTCGTGTCCAAGGTCGATCATGATCAGGAAACCCCGCTCACTCTCTCTGTACTAACCGACTATGTTACACACTATTTTCTCTGCTCTGATACCTGAGGTATTACCTGTACTAATGGACTGTAGGTTATTGTGTTTGGGAGGGCCGGCATTTATGGCCCATCTCTAGTTACCCTGATAAGGTAGTGGTGGGCCTTCTCCTGAACCACTGCAGTCCTTGTAGTGAATGATCTCCCACAATGGTGTCAGTTACCAAAATCCAGGATATTGTCACAGGGACGATGAAGGTATTATGTTGTCTGCTCCGATGTGCTAAAAATCTCTCCAATAACCATCCATTTTTTGTGTTTGACAGTTTCGGGTTCCATTGACGCCCTCAATCAGATTGAAAATTACACTAGTGACATTTTGGGTGACACTGATCCGGGATCAGAAAATCCTGAAGGGAACTCCTCCAGTATTCAGGGTGGGTATATTTTCACTCCCTACAATCTTTGTTGGACTTCACACACTTTATTACCTAAAAGACATCAGAGCTTACTCGCCGAAAAATAACACTGCCAAGGATCCGTAGTACTGGACGGTGATCTTATTTACAAAATATTGTGGAAATAGTTTGGATTTGAAACAAAATCATTTCGAATTTCCCCAATGGTATAATGGAAGGAAACATTCAGTTCATTGTGTTTCCTCACACGGCTCTATGGGCCGAGAAATGTGAAATGTGTGTGCAGGTTGGGTGGGTGATTCAGTGGGAAATGTGTGACTTTAAAACGGAGACTAAACTACCCCGACATGACACGGTCCAATCATTCCCCCAGATAGCCCCACTTCACCCGAAGACCACATTGGTCCGCTCTCCCGCCCTGCAAGGCCCGGGTAGATTGATTTATAATAATATCATTCTGAGCACTCAGTGCTGGCATTTGGTTTCAGTGGAAATCTCTATTTCCTCCCAGGTCCGGTTCCGAGCGACTATGACGATATTGAGACTGGAGTCACTGGCACTCAGGGCGGTCCTGATGATCTCCTCACACTCAAAAGTGCCGGCGGTGATCTCTCCACTCTCGGTGAGTTACATCTCTGACATTCCCGCAGTCACCAGCCCTCTGTGTAGGAATGGACTGGCGCTGTTTTAAATTCCCTTTCAATCGGCGGTGACACAGAGCGATGGTTGATTGAAGTCCATGTTGTGATTACAGGAAATGAAGTGTTCTAGAACAGGGATGTTCTAGAAAAGAGATCCTGATGCTGTTCAGTTTGGATTATCTTCATTTTTAATACTCGCACCAGGAATCATTCCAGTGCTCAAACTGAACCGCCCGATTCTCGGATATTAGATGCACCTCGTCTGCTGTCACCCAGCGGTAAAACACAGCACGGGGGTGTGGGTAGAAAACAATTCTCTTCCACTCACAGACCAGCAAAGTCCAGCCCCTTCAAAAAATTGACAGATATATGTGACCCACACTGATGCGGGTTTTACCGCCATCATTAACCCATAATCTGTCTCTCCCACAGTGTACAGCTCTCAGACCCGCACTGATCCCGGTTTACCGGTTGCTTCCACTCCTGGTAACAATGACCATGTTCACTGTGACACGTTCACAACCCCGGACATTCCGCCACCGATGGGCAGTGACTGTGTGGCTCAAAATGTTACATCTACGTCAAGCCGGTAAGAGCAATGTTTTATTATCTGCTGCATTGTTTGTGCCCCAGTGCTGGGGAATGTCCAGTCCCGGGTGGATTCTACTGTGTGACAATGGGCAGTGTGTTCAACCGGTAGTGATACTGAAACTAGCAGAGAGAACATGCTGTGTATTTACTGTGGGAATAAATACCCCATTATACTGGCTGTAATTAATTCAATTCTATGATTGTGGGGAGTGTGTTTAACTGCAAACGATACTGAAACTGTCAGAGAGAAGATGTTGTTTATTTATTATTTGAAGAAAAGACTAATTGAAGTGAAATATCAGGGAGAATATTGTGAGTAGTGAAAACGAGTCCATTGGATTGTATGGTGTGTTGGTGAAATGTTTAATCCTCTCTCTCTCTCTCTCTCAAGGTGTTTGTTTTTTCCTTTCAGGTAAAAGTCAGCGGAAAATCCCGGATGCGATGTCCCGGGGCGTGTCACAGACAAGCGGGAAATATTGTGTGTGAAATCTGAGAGAATGTCCATTAACTTTTCCAACAGTGTGAACATGCTGAATGTGCGTTTCGTCACGATATAAACATCACTTTATTTCATCAATCGCCATGTTAATTTGTTTTGAAATAAATAGATTTAGCTTTTCTCTATATTTTGGCTGCGTTCTGCTTAATTAAAAATTATAAAACAAAGAATGTATTCGGTTAATTTCTGTCTATATTAATACTGTAAGCCACTGCTTTGCGTGGATTAATCAACTCTGTAACAAAGATTAAGAACCTATGTTTATTGTTGAAGGGTTTATATGAACTTCATTTTGTAACCGCTTCAATTTTTCATCCTCTATTTAAGATGGTTCAGAACACGCAAGGGGTCAAGTGATGTACGTAGCGTTTAAAAATAAAAAATGATTTTATTAAATGTTATGGTTGAAATTTGTGCCTATGTCGATGTTCATGTTTTTATTTTGTCCCATTACTAAACACACACCAATCCCTAGATACAGCCGAATGTTGTTTTACTGCACGACACCTGCCCCTGGGAATTCGGCGTATGGCGGGAAACCAGGAGAATCTGATCAGAGTTCCACGGCCACTGTTATTGGACTTTAATTCTAAAAGCTAAATACTCCAGTTATTCAGCCGCAGTGAGCAATGAGCAATGGTCACTCAATCAGCAAAACGATTGTACCGTGCAGTTTCCGCCAGCAGGTGGCGATGCTTATTCCATCAGTCTGACCACTGCAATGGCAGGAATCCACCAGCAGAGGGCGAACATTATTATAAATAAAAACAGAAAATGCTGGAACCACTCAGCAGGTCAGGCAGCATCTGTGGAAAGAGAAACAGTTAACGTTTCATGTCAGTGATATCTTCAGAAATTTAAAATGTTAGAGATTAACCGCTTTTAGTAAATAAAGAGCCAGGGAAAAGGGGGCATGAAAAGATCAAACGGCTGAAGATCTGTGATAGGATGGAGGGCAGGAGTGATTCAGTGAATCCTCGCTTCCCTCACTCTGATCCATGTCCCTGTGAACTTGCAGCATTCCATTCTCTCAGGTACAAACCTGACATTATCATTAATTCTGCTGATAAGGGAGTCGCTGTTGTTGTGTGTTGAAAATAGCGCTACCTTGTGGACTCTAAACACAAAGGCCCACAATTTGCGATCGGAGGCTTCCCGCGGGTGGATGCCTCCGACCTGTGAAAAATCTCCGCATTTCCCTGGTGGCCCGGGAGGTTTGGAGTCTCGCGATCCTGGGCTTCTCCGGGTCCGCGCGGGCAGAGGCCCAGGGATCTCCGGTGCGCATGCAGGTCACAAGCACCCCTGGGCTCACATGGGCCAGCTCAACCAATAAAAGAAGGGAATCGCCATTCATACTTCTGGGAGTTTGGTGCGTCCGGAGCTCCCAAAAACATGAATGGGGATCACTTTAAAAATACACGAACACATAAAATAAATAAATATCATATTTAAAATTAATTAAAATTCCATTTAATTAATTATTTTAAACGAAACTTTAATTTTTTGAAAATATATGTATTAATGGGGCGACAATCAACTTACCTTATTGGACAGGGTTGTTAATATATAAATGAGTGATAACATTTTATTTTGCTATTTTTTAAACTCTGATGCGGGTAATAGCAGGCCTTACACCTGCATTTATCAGGCATAAGAACTTCACAGGCGTTCAGCGGGCGTAAGTTGGGCAAATAGCGGAAATCTCCACCGGCAGAGGCCCATCTCCCTGGGATACGGAGGATCTGTCAAGAAGATTCCGATGCCTAAACCCGGAACTAGCGCGGCCCCTACGGTCACGTACACATCTCGTACACACCCGTAGGTGTCGAAAAATACGGCCCAAACTCTGACACCTCCTCGTCCCTCCCGCGCACCGTTACCCCACCACCGAACATCAAGCCATCCTTTCCCAGACTGTCACTGACCTCATCTCCTCTGGAGATCTTCACCGCACGGCCTCCAAACTCATAGTCCACTAACCTGGCACAGCCCCTGCTGCCTCCTTTCAAACATCCACAGACAGGACCCTGCCGGTAGACCAATCATATCAACCTGTTAATGCCCCACGGGACTGACTTCTTCCGATCAAAACTGTAAATGTTCTCCCCTTGGCTAATCTCTTCCGTCGCCATCCACCATTTTAACCATTCCAGTTTCTTGGCCATAGCCGTCTCCTTTAGAACATAGATCCCGAGTCCTTCTACAACCTCACCCCACCAGGATATTCAGCTCCTTACATGTCCATCGCTCACCAGGTTGTCCAGTCCATTTACATCTCCATCTCTCATCATGACGTTCAGTCCTTCTACACATCCATCCCTTACAACGATGTCCAGCGCCTCTAGATTTCCACTTCTCACCAGGACGTCCAGTCCCTCTAGACCTCCACCCCACCAGGATGGCCTGCGGGCCCTGCGCTTCTTCCATGCATGGCAGCCCAACCAATCCCCATCCACAACCACCCTTCTCCACCTGGCCAAACTCGGCCTCACATTAAACAGCTTTTCCTTTGACGCTTCTCACTTCCTCCAAATAAATTTGTCACTGGTGAACCCACATGGGTCCAAGCTATGTCTGTCTTTTAACGCTATATGTGGAATATTCTTTGCTTCAGACCTAGTCATGTCACATCCTTGACATGGTTTTCCCGGTTGGTTAATATCTGTGCTGCTTCCTGCTCTTGCCCTGAACTGGAAACTTTCATCAATATCGCTTTAAATTCCTGCGTTTCACATGACCAACTCCGACTCTTCCCTTCCGTTCTTGACTTACTGCCTACATTTCTTGGGTTAGGTTGTTTAAAGTGTCTACTGCAGGGCCACCGAATCCCACAGCTACATTGATCATACTTCCTCCCAACTTGCATCGTGTAATGTCTCTATTCCATAGTCCCAGTTTCTCCGTCTGCATCACATCTGATCCGATGATGCCATCTTGCATACCAGTGCTTCAAAAATGCCTTCCTTTTTGCTTTCCTAAGGATTCCCCTCCACAGAGGTTGACAGGGCCCTCGACTCCAGAGGGAGAGAAAAAATACAGGGAAATACAGGCCAGTTAGCCTGATATCAGTCGTCGGGAAAATGACGGAATCCATTGTTAAGAAAGTGGTATCATGGCACTTAGAAAATCATAACTTGATTAGGCAGAGTCAACATAGTTTTATGAAAGGGAAATCGTGCTTGACAAATTTATTAGTGTTTTTTGAGGATGTAACCTGCAGGGTACAAAAAGGGGAACCGGTGGATGTAGTATATTTGGATTTCCAAAGGCAATCGATAAGGTGCCGCATTAAAGGTTATTACACAAGATTAGGACTCATGGGGTTGGGGGTAATATAGTAGTATGGATAGAGGATTGGTTAACGAACAGAAAACAGAGAGTAGTGATAAACAAATCTTTTTCAATTTGGAAGGCTGTAACTAGTAGCGTGCCACAAGGATAATTGCTGGCGTCTCACTTATTTACAATCTATATTAATGTCCTAGATGAATGGACCGTGTGTAATGTATCCAAGTTTGCTGATGCAAAGCTAGGTGGAACAGTAATCTGTGAGGAGAAACAGTCTGCAATGGGATATAGATAGACTAAGTGAGTGGGCAGTAATGTGGCAGATGGAGCATAATGTAGGGAAATGTGAGGTTATTCACTTTGGTGCAGCCAGGTGCCTGCACATAGCGACCTTGCATTAACCTCCTCAGCAATCTCCAGCCAGGCAGCCTTTCTCTGCTGAGGAGGCTTCCTCTGGCCTTTGGGAATCATAGAGTCATCGAGTCATATCTGCAAAGAAGGAGGCTATTCGGCCCATTTAATCTGTGCCGGCTCACTGCAGAGCAATCTAGTCAGTCCCAGTCCCCCGCTCTATCCCCGAAGCCCTGCAAGTTAATTTCCCTCAAGTGCCTGTCCAGTCTCCCCTTGAAAACATCGAGTGTCTCCGCTTCCACCACTTCCATCGGCAGCGAGTTCCAGGTGCTCACCACTCGCTGCGTAAAATGATTTTTTCTCATATCCTCCCGTATCTCTTGCCCAAAATCTTAAATCTGTGTCCCCAATTCATTGTACCATCAACTAGTGGAAACAGCCTTCCCCCGTTAGCCTATGCAAACCCATCATAATCTTGTACACCTCTATCAAATCACCTCTCAACCTCCTTTGCTCTAATGAAAAGAAATCCAACTTCTCCAACCTGTCCTTATAGCAAAGAATCCCCATCCCCGGAACCACTCTGGTAAATCTCTTCTGCACCTTCTCAAGGGCTTTCATATCCTTCCTAAATTGTGGTGACCAGAGCTGGACGCAACACTCAAGTTGTGCCATAACCAGCGCTTTATAAAGATTCAGCATAACGTCTCTACATTTGTTCTCAGTACCTCTATTTATGAAACCCAAGATCCCATATGCTTTGCTAACCACTCTCTCGATATGCTCTGCCACCTTCAGGGACTGATGCGCATTAACTCCCAGGTCCCTCTGTCGCTGCACACACTGTAAAACATTGCCATTAAGTGTATATTGCATCTCCCTGTTCCTTCTGCCAAAATGTATCAAGTCACCACTTCTCTATTTTAAATTTCATCTGCCAATTGTCTGCCCATTTTGCTAGTCTTTCTATGTTCAGTTGAAATCGATTGCTATCATCCGCACTGTTTGCCAAACCCCCAAATTTAGTGTCATGGGCAAATGTAGAAATTCTACTTTGTATTCCAATATCCACGTCATTTATAAAACTCAAACAAACAGTGGGCCCAGCACTGACCCTTGGGGAACACCACTGTCTATCATCCTCCAATCTGAAAAATAGCCATTTACCGCAACTCGCTGTTTTCTGTCCTTAAGCCAATTCATTATCCAAGCTGCCACTGATCCAACTAGTCCATGAGCCTCAACTTTGTTAACCAGTATTCTATGTGGTACTTTGTTAAACGCCTTCCTAAAATCCACGTGGACAACATCCATTGCATTCCCTTCTTCGATCTTCCCTATTACTTCTTCAAAAAGTTCAATCAGATTAGTCAAGCATGATCTGCCTTTTGAAAATCCGTGTTGGCTCTCCTTAATTAGCTTAAACCTCTTCAATGTTTCCCTTGATAATAGTTTCTAAAACTTTACCCAACACTGATGTTAACCTGACCGGCCTGTAATTACTAGGTTTGTCCTTACACCCTTAGGGAACAGGATCTCCCTGTGCCCTCCTACTCCCTGCACAAGAGCTTGCAGTCACTTTCACCCTTGATCAATTTTGAGCACCTTCAAGCTGCAACACTAACGAGAAATAAGAGGCTGAGTCGACATGGAGCCCTGAAAAACAAGTGCAGCAATGACCTCATCAGTACAGACCAACAGTCATCAGTGCAGACCCGCTCCCAGTCATTGCAGCAGGCAGCGCGCACCACGGGACTAATTGGACCAATTAAATCAAAATGGGACATCGGGAGCGGCTGAAACCGGCAGCGGGTCCGAAACCCGCCCACGAGGCAATCCGGCTCCATCCCGCCTCCTCCATTAAAATCAAGGCAGGCTGCAAATTTGAACCCGAACTCCATCAAAGTTCTGTGTTTGCTCCCAGCCTGATGTATAATTACACTGTTAATGTATCTTCCTTAAAGTTAACTTAATGACAATGTGATTCTGTCTCAGGGTAAGTGCGGGCTCTCCAAATGTGTCACTCGATAACTGGTGGCCATGGCAACACGGATCTACTGGTCGTTATCATCAGTCTGATATTGAGGCAGATTCCTATTGCTTTTTGGGAAGAGTTTCGTTTTGTGGAGTCCATTCCAGTGTGTAATATCCACACGGTCCTGCTTTATGCAGCCACGGGCTGTTCTGTCTGGCTCACAGTCACTTTCACCTTTGATCAATTTGTGGTCATTTGTTGCCAAATGTTGAAAACTAAATATTTCTCCGAGATAATGGCGGCTGTGGTTCTAGGAACAGTGACTGTGCTGAACTGTTTAAAGAACATTTTCCGGTTCTTTATGTTAACAGATTGGAATATGCTTGGGAACTCGCCCTGGTTTTGTTTTGTCACAAGCTGGGTTCGCATTTCACGGGTGTGGGGAGCTATCGAATTCCTTCATTATATTCTAACCCCGTGTCTCCCATTTATTCTGATTTTGCTGCTCAATGCTTTAACTGTCAGTCACATTTTCGTGGCCTGGCTCCGAATTTTAGTACTTGCATGTTGCACTGACATTATTTTAAAAGCAAGGCTACACCTAAATCTAATTTAGATGAATGTTTGGAGAAGTATATCCATCAACGTGACCCTTGACCCTGACCTACAAGCTGATCCATCCGATTGGGTCAGAATTTGCTTTCAGGATGATTGAGATAAAAAAACAAAATTATAAAGATAAAAGGCCTGATGGTCCAAAGCTTACTTATGGCCTGTAAAGCTCTCTCTAAACAGCTACAGGAGTGTGAAATCCAGTGTGAGGAGCTGGAATCTGCTAAGTTAGCACAGAAATCAAGCTTGCAGAGTGAGAGACAGTCGGTTAAAAAGCTGACTGTCTCACTGGCCCCTCAGGTTAATATGAAACAATAGGTTTGGAGGAGGTGAATGCACGAGTGCAGCTTGAGAATTCGCAGCTAAGCGATGATGTGTTAGAGCTAGATCGTGCATTCAGAATGGTGCTTCAGGACAGAAGTGACGGGAGTGTGGCGAGCTGTAACTCGGAGACAGCATCCGCTGCCTATGTATCCGAGGGCTGATTAGCGGCGGGATCTATGTATCCCCTGGTAGCTTCCCCCAGAGGTAGTTACAGAGGGTAATGTGGTGGGACAGGGCTTGAGATCTGAATCTGACAGTGACGGTGATGTGCTTCTTAATGAGGCAGTGCAGAGATCAGGACAGGGGCCGGTGCCTCCGGTATCGGGGTTGTTGCGGGCGGGTCTGCAATACCCAGATGCAGATGCGCAGAATGTGGAGCCACCAGCAGCTGCTGCGGATGCTGCTCCCCGACCTCGGGGAAAGTTTTAAAAGAATTAGCGAAGGATGGAGGGATGTTCGACCCTGACAAGGGATCGATCTTTGAGCATGTTAGGCAGGTGGAAGATGTGAGGATCAGGCTGCAAATACAGCCGGAGGACCTGATACGGCTTCTTCCTCTCAGCCTTCCTGTGGGATATGGTGCTCTATTCACGCTAATTGTCAAAAGGGCAGGAAAACTCCCCAGCAGTTGTTGGGAAGTTACAGCAGTCTCTACAGCCGGAGGAATCAGGGTGGCCTTGGTTCCTGGGACTAGGCAGAGTCCCAGTGATGTCCCGGTTGAGTGTTGTGATGGATTATGCTGCTGATGGACGTGTGTCCCTGAACTGCTCCAGGCTGCTAATAAATTGTCTCACAGAAAGCCGTTAGTTCGAGGTCTTCAGCCTGCCCTGCGGCAGCGCCTGGAGGAATCATGTCGCTGGCAAACGCTCTGCTTTTCCCATTTACAAGCGGCTCTGATTCGCCTCTGGAGCAGCCGGAGACAGGCACCGGGATGGAACAAACCTAAAATAGACAGGTTTGAGGAGCCCAACCAGCAACAGCAGGCGGAGCCATGGAAAGCAGAGGGGCCGATCAGAGCGATAATTGGGGGTCGGATCTGGAATCCACCGCCTCACAGCCCCGGGTGGAATAAGGATCGCGGGAGCGGGCCCGGCCCGGGAAACCCGGGCAACGGCCCTCATTGCCCACTGTCTGACCAATTAGATCACAGCATCACCTCTGTCACCCTCTGGTGTTTGGGAGCCCCGCCCACATTGTGACATGGGGGACTGAGAGCCCCGCCCACATTGTGACATGGGGTTCTAAGAGCCCCGCCCACATTGTAACGGATGGGTGGTGTGGGAGCCCCGCCCACCTTGTGATGGATGGGGGCCTGGGATCCCCGCCCACATTGTGACAGATGGGGGTCTGGGAGCCCCGCCCACATTGTGACAGTTGGGGTGTCTGGGAGCCCCGCCCACATTGTGACGGATGGGGGTCTGGGAGCCCCGCCCACATTGTGACAGATGGCGGTCTGGGAGCCCCGCCCACATTGTGACAGTTGGGGTGTCTGGGAGCCCCGCCCACATTGTGACGGATGGGGGTCTGGGAGCCCCGCCCACATTGTGACAGATGGGGGTCTGGGAGCCCCGCCCACATTGTGACAGTTGGGGTGTCTGGGAGCCCCGCCCACATTGTGACGGATGCGGGTCTGGGAGCCCCGCCCACATTGTGACGGATGGGGGTCTGGGATTGACGGTTTCGGGCCTCGCGGGTGGTCCTGGCACCGCTCCAAGTTGACGACGAATGATTGCTTGTTTAATCTCACCAACCGACTGCTGATATTCCCAGGAAAGGTGAGAGAGGAGTTTATATAAGAACATAAGAAATTGGAGTAGGACTGGGCCATACCGCTCTCGAGCCTGCTCCGCCATTCAATAAGATCATGGCTGATCATCGACACCAACTCCACTTTCCCGCCCGATCCCCATATCCCTTGATTTCCCTAGAGTCCAAAAATGTATCTATCTCTATATCGAATATATTCAACGGCTGAACATCCACAGCCTTCTCGGGCAGATAATTCTGAAGATTCATAACACTCTGAGTGAATAAATTCTTCCTCATCTCTGTCCTAAATGGCCGACCCCTTATCCTGAGACTATGCCTCTAGTTCTAGACTCTACAGCCAGTGGAAACAGTCCATCAGCATCTACCCTGTCAAGCCCTCGAAGAACTTGATACGTTTCAATTCGATCACCTCTCATTCTTCTAATCTCCAGAGAATATAACTCCATTCTGCTCAATCTCTCCTCATAGGAAAGCCCATTCATCAACGGAATCAATCTAGTGAATCTGCATTGCACCCTCTCTAAGGCAAGTATATTCTTCCTTAGATAAGGAGAACTAAACTGTGCACAGTACACCAGATTTGGTCTCCCCAAAGCCCCATAAAATTGCAGCAAGAGTTCCTTAGTCTTATATTGCAACCTGCTTGCAATAAAGGTTACATAACATTTGCCTTCCTAATTGCTTGTAGGACCTGCATGTTAACTTTCTGTGATTTGTGTGAAAGGACTCCCAAATCCCTCTTAAGATCACCATTTACTGGTCTCTCACATTTTACGAAATATTCTGCTTTTCCATTTTTCCTGCCAAATTGGATAACTTTACACTTCCACACAGGGTGCAGGAAATTCTGAGGGCGGGGGGTGTGATCAGCCAAAGGTCGTTGTCCATGTTGGCACCAACGACATAGGCAGAAAGCGAATGAGGTCCCGCAGGCAGATTTTAGGGAGCTAGGTGGGAGATTATAAAGCAGGACCTCAAAGTTAGTAATCTGCAGATTTCTCCTGGTGCCACGTGCTAGCGAGTACAGGAAAAGGAGGATAGAGCGGATGAATGCTTGACTGGAGAGATGGTGCAGGAAGGAGGACTTTAGATTCGTGAGGCATTGGGACCATTTCTGGAGGAGGTGGGACCCCGACAAGCCGGAGGGTTTGCACCGCAACAGAGCCGGGACCAATATCCTCGCGGCAGGGTCTATTAGTGCTTTTTGGGAGGATTTATTCTATCTTAGCAGGGGTATGGGAACCTGAGAGTTGATTCAGAAGGGAGAGAAGGCAAGCTGGAAATGGAATGCCGAAAATTAGTAAGCGTGTTTGGAAGGCAGAGGACGCAAAGTTTAGAAAATAGACAACAATGCAGTTTGGCAATGAAAATGTTATATATTGTAATGCAAGGAGTCTGGGAAATAAGGCAGATGAACTAAAGGCATGTGGGAGTATGACGTTACAACCATAACTGAGACATGGCTAAAGGAAGGGCAGGAATGACTGCTCAACATTCCTGGTTAAAGGTTTTTCAGGCGAGATAGAGAGGTGGATAAAAAGGAAGGGTTTTCAGTATTGGTTAAAGGTACAATTACAGCTCTGAGGAGGGAGGATATCTTGGATGGATCATCGAATGAGGCCATATGGGTTAGACTGAAGAATAAAAAAGCGGCAATCTCACTGTTGGGGGTGCTGTACAGACCCCCAAACAGTCAGAGGGAGATAGAAGAGCAAATATATAGGCACATTTCTGAGAAGTGCAAAGACTATAGCGCAGTAACAGTAGGGGATTTCAACTACCCTAATACTAACTGGGATAAAATTAATGTGAAGGGTATAGAGGGTACAGAATTCCTGATATGCATTCAGTGGAACATTTTTACCAAGGACGTGGCAAGACAAACAAGGGCGGGGAAGTTCTGGACTTAGTTTTAGGGAATGAAACTGGACAGGTGGACGGGGTCTCATTGGGAGCACACTTTGGGGGTAGTGATCATAATTCAGTTAGATTTAGGGTAGTTACGGAAAAGGACAAAGATAATCCAGGAATAAAAGTTGTCAATTGGGGAAAGGCCAATTTTACTAAATTGAGATGTGATTTAGCCAAACTGGACTGGAAGCAGCTACTTGAAGGAAAATCAGTGTCAGAGCAGTGGGACACATTCACGGGGGAGATAGTGGGGGCTCAGCGCAAGT
Source organism: Somniosus microcephalus (assembly GCF_052327205.1). NCBI lineage: Eukaryota > Metazoa > Chordata > Chondrichthyes > Squaliformes > Somniosidae > Somniosus > Somniosus microcephalus. Next base: position 36,477,583 of record NC_141016.1, read on the forward strand.
ATGTACCCTTAAAGAAAAAGGATGGGACTAAGAAATCTAGAGCCTCCTGGATGTCAAGGGGCATACAGGGTAGGATAAAGAAAAAAATGGAGGTTTATGACAGTTACCGAGTGCTCAATACCATAGAAACCCAAGAGGAGTAGAGAAAGTGCAGGGGTGAAATTAAAAAGGAAATTAGGAAAGCAAAGAGAGAGCATAAAAAATGTTGGCAGGTAAAATGAAGGAAAACACAAAGCTGTTTTGTAAATATAATAAGAGCAAGAGGACAACTAAAGAAAGATTAGGGCCTATTAGAGACCATGTAGGTAATCTATGTGTGGAGGCGGAAGACCTGCATATGGTCCTTAATGAATACTTTGCGCCTGTTTTCATAAAAGGGAGAGACGAAGCAGTCATTGCAATCAGGGAGGAGCAGTGTGAAATATTAGATGAAATAAACATAGTGAGCGAGGAAGTATGAAGGGGATTAGCGTATTTGAAGGTGGATAAATTCCCAGGCCCGGATGGCATGTATCCCAGGCTGTTAAGAGAAGCAAGAGAGGAAATAGGAAATACCATCATTTTCCAATCATCTCCGGCTACAGGTGTGGTGCCAGAGGACTGGAGGACTGCTAAAGTTGTACCATTGTTTATAAAAGAAGAAAGCGATAAACCGAGTAATTACAGGCCAGCCAGCCTAAACTCCGTGGTGGGAAAATTATCAGAAAAAATTCTGAGTGACGGGAAAAATATGGATTAATCAAGGGCAGTCAGCATGGATTTGTTAATGGGAGTTCGTGTCTGGCTAACGTGATTTAATGTTTTGAGGAGGTAACAAGGAGGGTCGCTGAGGGTTGTGCATGCAGTGCTGCAGTGCATCGTGTAGATGGTAGACACTGCAGCCACGGTACGCCGCTGGTGGAGGGAGTGAATGTTAAAGGTGGTGAATGGAGTGTCAATCAAGCAGACTGCTTTGTCCTGGAGGGTGTCGAGCTTCTTGAGTGTTGTTGGAGCTGCACTCCTCCAGGCACGTGGAGAGTATTCCATCACACTCCTTACTTGTGCCTTGTAGATGGTGGAGAGGCTTCGGGGAGTCAGGAGATGAGACCTTCGCTGCAGAATACCTAGCCTCTGACCTACTTTGTTGCCTGAATGGCCTGCTCTTGTTTCTATACAACTGGTTCTAGGCGCTGAATGGAGCTCCTCCTGTTCCTATGTAACAGACTCGAGGAGCTGAATATTCACCTCCTGTTCCTATGTAACAGACTTGAGGGGCTGAATTGCCTCCACCCAGCCTCGAGGAGCTGAATGGCCTCTTCCAGTTCCTATGCAACAGGCTCTAGAGGCTGAATACTCTCCTCCTGATACTATGCAGCCGGCTTGAGGGACTGACCAACGCTCTCCTGTTCTTATGTCACAGGCTCAAGGTGCTGAATTCTCCACCTCCTGTTCCTATGTAATAGGTTCGAGGGGCTGAATGGCCTCCTCCTGTTCCTATGCAACTGGCTCAAGGGGCTGAATGGTCACCTCCTGTTCCTCTGTAGCAGGCTCGAGATGCTGAATGGGCCCCTCCTGTTCTTCTGCAACAGACTAAATGGGGCGGATGGGCCTCCTCCTGTTCATAGGTAACTTTCGAGAGTGAGCTTAATGGTCCTAATCCTGTTCCTATGTAATAGGCTCGAGGAGATGAATTGTCCTCCTTCTGTTCCTATGCAACAGGCTCGAGGGGCTGAATGTCCTCCTTCTGTTCCTATGCAACAGGCTCGAGGGGCTGAATGTCCTCCTCCTGTTCCTATGCAACAGGCTCAAGGGGCTGAATGGCCACCTCCTGTTCCTATACAATAGGTTGGAGCGGCTGAATGGCCTCCTCCTGTTTCTTTGAAACAGTCTAGAGGGCATAACTGGCCGAATGGCCTCATCCTTGCCGTAGTAAACAGGCCCAAGGGGATAAATGGCCTACTGCTGTTCCTATGCAAAAGGCTCGAGGGGCAGAATGGTCTCCCCTGTTCCTATGTAACAGTCTTGAGGCGCTGATTGACCTCTTGTTCATTTGTAACAGTCTTGAGAGGTGGATGGCCTCCTCCTGTACCTACGTAAAAGTCTCATGGGTTTGAATGGCATCCTCCTATTCGATACAAAGGCCTCCATGGGCTGAATGGGCTCCTCCTGTTCCCATGCAACAGGCTCGAGAACCTGAATGGCCTCCTCCTTTTCCTATGGCACAGTGTCGAGGGGGCTAAGCGGCCTCTTCCTTTACCTATGTAACAGAATCAAGGGGATAAATGGCCTACTCCTGCTCCTATGTAACAGGCTCCAGGGGCTGAACGGCTTCCTCCTGTTCCCAGGCAACAGGTTCGAGGGGCTGAATGGCCTTCCCTTGTTCCTATGCAACATGCTTGAGCGACTGGAGAACTGCTTCCTGTTCCTAAGTTCCAGGCTCGAGGAACTGAATGTTCCTTCTCATATTCATATGCAACAGGCTCGAGGGGCTGAATGGCTTGCTCCTGTTATTAAGCAACAGACTCGTGGTGCTGAATGGCATTCTCTTTATCCTATGTAGCAGGTTCAAGGGGGTAAATGGCTTCCTTGTGTTCTGATGCAACAGACTGGATGCCTCTATGGCCTCTTCTTGTTCCTATTTAACAGTCACGTGTGCCTGAAAGGTTATCCTCCTGTTCTTATGCAACAGGATTGATGGGCTGAATGTCCTCCTCCTGTTTCAATATAAAAGGCTCGAGAGGCTGAATAGCCACCTCCTGTTTCTATGTAACGTGCTTGAGTGGTTGAATGGAACTACTCCTGTTCCTGTGCGACAGGCCCTAGTGGCTGAATGGTGTCCTCATGTTCCTAAGTAACGTACTCAAGGAACTGAATGAGACAACTCCTGTTCCAATGCAACAGGTCCGAGGAGATGAATGGCCTCCACTTCTTCCAATGTAGCAGGTTAAAGGGGCTAAATGGCCTCCTCCTGTTTCTCTGTAACTGGCTCGAGGGGCTGAATGGCGTGTTCCTCTGCCTATGTAACTGGTTCAAGGTGATAAATGGCCCAATCCTGTTCCTATGCAGCAAGTTGGAAGGGCTGAATGGTCTCCTCCCGTTTCTATCGAACAGACTCGAGAGAGAGTGAATGGCCTCTCCTGTGCCTATGTAACAGGCTGAAGTTGATAAATGGCTTAATCCTGTTCCGATACTACAAGCTCGAGGGGCTGAATGGTCTCCTCCTGTTCCTGTGCAGCCAGCTCCAGGGACTGAGCAACGGCCTCCTGTTACTATGTTATACGCTCGAGGAGTTGAATTGTTCTCCTTCTGTTCCTATGCAACAGGCTCGAGTGTCTGAATGGCATTCTTTTGATCCTATGTAGCTGGTTTAAGGGGCTACATGGCCTCCTCGTGTTTCGATGCAGCAGGATCTAAGGTCTGAATCGCCTCTTCTTGTTGCTATGTAGCAGGTCCAAGAGACTAAATGGCCTCCTCCTGTTCCTAAGTAACAGTCTCGAGTGCCTGAATGGTGCCACTCCTGTTCTTAAGCAACAGGATCAATGGGTTAATGCCCTCCTTCTGTTCCTATATAAAACACTCGAGGGGCTGAATGGGCTCCTCCTGATTCGACGTATCATGCTTGAGTGGTTGAATGGACCTACTCCTGTTCCTATGCAACATGCACAAAAGGCTGAATGGTCTCCTTCTGTCCCTAATTAACATGCTCAAGGGACTGAACGAGACACTACTGTTCCAATGCAACAGACCCGAGGAAGCGAATGGCCTTCTCTTGTTCCTATGTAGCTGGGTTAAGGGGCTAAATGGCCTCCTCCTGTTCCTATGTAACAAGCTTGAGGGGCTGAATGGCCTGTTCATCTGCCTATGTAACTGGTTCGAGGTGATAAGTGGCCTACTCCTGTTCCTGTGCAACAGGCTCTAGGGGCTAAATTGCTCTCCTCCTGCTCCTGTCTAACAACCTCGAGAGGCTGAATGGCCTCCTCCTGCGCCTATGTACCAGGCTCAAGTTGATAAATGGCTTAATTCTGATCCTATGCAACAGGCTCGAGGGGCTGAATGGCCTCCTCCTGTTCCTGTGCAGACGGCTTGAGGGACTGATCAGCAGTCTGCCTTTCCTATGTTATAGGCTCGAGGAGTTGAATTGTCCTCCACCTGTTCCTTCGCAACATGTTCGAGGGTCTGAATGGCCTCATCTAGTTCCTATGTAGCAGGTTCAAGGGACTAAATGGCCTCCTTCTGTCCCTATGTAACAAGCCTAAGGGGTGTAATTACATACTATTCCTAAGCAACAGGGTCGATAGGCTGAATGGTCCTCCTGCTGTTATTATGCAACAGGATCGATGGGCTGAATGGCCTCCTCCTGGGCCAATATAAAGTGTTCGAGGGGCTGAATGGCCTTCTCCTGCTTCTGCGGGACTCCCTTGAGGGGCAGAATGGCCTCCTCCTATTCCTATGTAACAAGTTTGAGGACCTGAATGGCCTCGCCCGTTTCATATGGAACAACCTCGATGGGATGAATGGCCTTTTACTGTGTACCAGGCTCAAGGGGATAAATGGCCTACTCCTGTTCCTTTGTAACTTGGTCGAGGGGCTGAGTGGCATAATCATTTTCCTGTATAACAGACCTGAGGGAGATGAGTGTCCTGCTCTTGTTCCTATGAGGCAGATTTAATGGGCTAAATTGCCTCCTCCTATCTCTATGTAACACGCTCAAGAGGCTGACTGGCATCCTGTTCCTATGTAGCAGGCTCAAGGGTTTATATGGCTTCTTCCTGTTCCTAAGGAACAGGCACGAGTGTCTGAATGGCATTCTCTTGATCCTATGTAGCAAGTTCAAGTGTCTAAATGCCTCATCGTGTTCTGATGCAGCAGACTCAAGGGGCTGTATGGACTCCTCTTGTTTCTAATTAACAGTTATGAGTCCCTGAATGGTCCTCCTCCTGTTCTTATGCAACAGGATTGATGCGATGAATGCCCTCCTCCTGTTTCTATATTACATGCTCGAGAGGCTGAATGGCCTCCTCCTGTTTCTATGTAACGTGTTCGAGTGGTTGAATAGACCTACTCCTGTTCCTATTTAACACGCTCGAGTGGCTGAATGGTATCCTCCTGTTCCTATGGAACGTGCTCAAGGGACTGAAAGAGTCACCTCCTGTTCCAATGCAACAGGCCTGAGGAGTTGAATGGCCTCCTCTTGTTCATATGTAGCAGGGTAAAGGAGCTAATTTGCCTCCTCCTATTCTTCAGTAACAGGCTCAAGAGGCTGAATGACATCATGCTCCTATGTAGCAGGCTCAATAATCTAAATGGCCTCCTCCCGTTCCTATGTAACAGGCTTGAGTGACTGAATGGCCTTTTCCTCTGCCTATGTAACAGGTTCAGGTGATAAATGGCCTACTCCTGTTCCTATGCAACAGGCTCTCGGGGCTGAATGGGCCTCCACCTGTTTCTATCTAACAGACACGAGAGGCTGAATGGCCTCCTCCTGTGCATATGTAACAGGCTGAAGTTGATAAATGGCTTAATCCTGTTCCTATGCAACAGGCTCGAGGAGTTGAATTGTCCTCCTCTTGTTCATATGCAACAGGCTTGAGTGTCTGAATGGCCTCCTCTTGTTCCTATGTAGCAGGTTCAAGGGGCTAAATGGCCTCCTCCCGTTTCGATGCAACAGGCCCGAGGGTCTGAATGACATCCTGTTCCTAGGCAACAGGCTCGACGGTCTGAATGGCCTCCTCTTGTTCCTATGTAGCATGTTCCAGGGGCTAAATGGCCTCCTCCTGTTTCGATGCAACAGGCTCGAGGCTATGAATGACATCCTGTTCCTAGGCAACAGGCTCGACGGTCTGAATGGCCTCCTCCTATTCCTATGTAACAGGTTCAAGGGACTAAAAGGCCTCCTCCTGTCCCTATGAGACAGGCTCAAAGAGCAGGATGGCATTCTATTACTAAGCAACAGGCTCAAGTGGCTGTTTTGCCTCCTCCTGTTCCTATGTAACAGGTTCAAGGGACTGAACGGCCTCCTCTTCTCCTATGTAACAGGTTTGTGAGGCTGAATGGCCCCCTCCTGTTCCTTTGAAACATTCTCGAAGGGCTAAATGGCCTCCTCCTGTTAAAAGAAAGAATTGCATTCTTATAGCGCCTTTCACGGCCACCGGACCTCTGAAAGCGCTTTACATCCAATGAAGTACTTTTGGAGTGCAGTCACTGTTGCAATGTAGGAAATGCAGCAGACAATTTGCGCACAGCAAGCTCCAACAGACAGCAATGTGATAATGACCAGATAAACTGTTTTTGTTATGTTGATTGAAGGATAAATAATGGCCAGGACACCGGGGAGAACATCCCAGCTCTTCTTGACAGTGGCATTGGTACTTTTACATCCACCTGAGAGAGCAGGTTGGTTTAACATCTCATCCGAAAGACGGCACCTCTGACAGAACAGCACTCCCTCAGCACTGTACTAGTGTGTCATCCTAGCTTCATATGCTCAAATCCTTGGAGTGGGTCTTGAAACCATAACCTTCTGACTCCTCCTATTTCAACATAACGGGCTCGAAAGGGCTTTTTCTTTTATTATTCATTGATGGGATGTGGGCATCACTGGCTACGCCTGCATTTAGTGCCCATCCCTAAATTGCCCTTGAGAAGATGGTGGTGAGCCGCCTTCTTGAACCGCTGCAATCCATATGGTGTAGGAACACCAACATTGCTGTTAGGAAGGGAGTTCCAGGATTTTGGCCCAGCGACAGTGAAGGAACGGCGATACGGGTCAAAGTCAGGATGGTGTGTGGCTTGGAGGGGAACTTGTAGGTGGTGATGCTCCCATGCGTCTGCTGCCCTTGTCCTTCTATGTGGTAGAGTTTGCGGGTTTGGAAGGTGCTGTTGATGGAGCTTTGGCGAGTTGCTGCAGTGCATCTTGTAGATGGTACATAATGCAGCCACAGTGCGCCGGTGGTGGAGGGAGTGAATGTTGAAGGTGTGGATGGAGTGCCAATCAAGCGGGCTGCTTTATCCTGAATGGTGTCGAGCTTCTTGAATGCTGTTGGAGCTGCACTCATCCAGGCAATTGGAGAGTATTCCATCACACTCCTGACTTGTGCCTTGTAGATGGTGGAAATACTTTGGGGAGTCGGAAGTTGAGACACTCGCCCCAGAATAGCCAGCCTCTGGCCTGCTCTTGTAGCCACAGTATTTATATGGCTGTTCCAGTTCAGTTTCTGATCAATGGTAACCCCCAGGATGTTGATAGTACTCCTGAATGGTGTCGAGCTTCTTGAGTGTTGTTGGAGCTGCACTCATCCAGGCAAGTGGAGTGCTTTCCTGAATGTACTCCTCCTGTTCCTATGTAATAGGCCGAAGAGGAAGACTGGATTTGCCTCTTCCTATGTAAGAGGTTTGAGATGCTGAATGACTTCCTCCTGTTCCTCTGTAACAGACTCAATGGGGCGGAATTGGCCTCCTCATGTTCCAATATAACATCCACGAGCGGCTTAATGGTCCTCCTCCTCTTTCTATCTAACAGCCTCAAGGGACTCAATGGCCTCCTCCTGTGCCTATTTAGCAGGCTCAAGTTGATAAATGCCCCAATCCTGTTCCTGTGCCACAGGCTCGATGGGCATAATAGTCTCCTCCTGTTCATATGCAACAGGTTCAAGGGGCTGAATGGCCTCCTCATTTCCTATGTAACAGGTTTGAGAAGCTGAATGACCTCCTCCTGTTCCTTTGAAACCATCTCGAAGGGCTGAATGGGCATCCTCCGCTTCCTATGCAACAGCCCGAGGGACTGAAGGGCTTACTCCTGTTCCTATGTAACAGGTTCAATGGGCTAAATGACCACCTCTTGTTCCTATGTAACATGCTCGTGGTTCTGATCGGCCACCACCTGTTCCTATAGCACCGCTTCGAGGGGGCTGAATGGCCTCCTACTTTATCTATGTAACAGGCTCAAGGGGATAAATGAACTCCTCCTGTTCCCATGCAACAGATTCGAGCGGCTGAATGACATCCTCCTGTTCCTATGCAACAGGATCGAGCGACTGAACAAACGCCTCCTGTTCCTAGGTTCTAGGATTGCGGAAATAAATGTTCCTTCTCCTATTTATGTGCAACAGGCTTGAGGTGCTGAATAGTCTCATCCTGGGCCCATGTAACAGGCTCAAGTTTGTAAATGGCCTAATCCTGTTCCTAGGTAACAGTCTCGAGGGACTAATTTGCCTCCTGCTGTGAACAGCTGCGAGGAGCTGAATGGCCACTTCCAGTTCCTGTGCAAAAGGCTCTCGGGTTTGAATGGCCTCCTCCTGTTCCTATGCAACAGGTTCAAGGTGCTGAATGGCCTCCTCTTTTCTATGTAACAGAAGGAGGCTGAATGGCCTCCTCCTGTTCCTTTGAACAAGTCTGGAAGGGCTGACTGGGCATCCTCTTGTTCCAGTGCAGCCGGCTCGAGACTGACCAGCGGCCTCCTTTTCCGATGGAACAGGCTTGAAGGCCTGTATGGCCTCCTCTTCTTCCTATGTAGCAGGTTCGACGGGCTAAATGGTTTCCTCTTGTCCCTATGTAACTGTTTGGAGGGGCTGAATTGCCTCCTCCTGACTGCCTCGAGGAGGTGAATGGCCTCTTCCAGTTCCTATGCTGAATGTTCTACTCCTGCTCCTATGGATCCAGATCGATGGACTGAACAATGGCCTCCTTTTCCTATGCAACATGCTCGAAAGCCTGAATGGCCTCCTCTTGTTCGCATGTAGCATGTTCAAGTGGCTAAATGGCCTCCTCCTTCTCCTAGGTAACAGGTTCGATGCGCTAAGTGGCCGCCTCCTGTCCCTATGTAACAGGCTCAAAGGGCTGAATGACACCCTGATCGTATGCAACAGAATAGAGAGGCTGAATGGCGTGCTCCTGTTCCTATGCAACAGGTCCAAGGTACTGAATGGCTTCCTCCTTTCCTATGTAACAGATCTGAGATGCTGAATGCTCTCCTTCTCTTCCTTTGAAACAGTCTCAATGGGCTAAATGACCACCTCGTGGGTCTGAATGGCATCTTCTTGTTCATTTGTTACAGACTCGAGGGTTTGGATGGCATCCTCCTGTTCCTATGTAACAACCTGCAGGGGCCGAATGGACTCCTCCGTTTCCCATGCAACAGGCTCAAGAACCTGAATGGCCTCCTCCTGTTCCTTTGAAACTGTCTCGAAGGGTTGACTGGGCCTCCTCCTGTTGCTATGCAGCCTGCTCGAGGGACTGAATAACGGCCTCCTGTTCCTATGGAACAGATTCTACGGTCTCTATGTACTCCTCTTATTCCTATGTATCAGGTTCAAGGGGCTAAATGGCCTCCTCCTGTTGCTAGGTAACAGGCTTGTGCGGCTAAATTGCTTCATCCTTTCCCTATGTAACTGTCTCGATGGGCTGAATTCCCTCCTCCTGACATCCTCGTGGAGGTGAATGTCCTCTTCCAGTTCCTATGCAACAGGCTCCAGGGCTGAATGCCCTCCTCCTGTTCCTATGCAACATACTCGAAAGTCTGAATGGCATCGTCTTGTTCCTATGCCGCATGTTCAAGGAGCAAAATGGCCTCCTCCTTTTCCTAGGTATCATGCACATGGGGCTAAGTGGCTTCCTCCTGTCCCTATGTAACAGTCTCAAGGGGCTGAATGACATCCTGTTCCTATGCAACAGAATCGAGTGGCTGAATGGTCTCCTGCTGTTCCTATGCAACACGTTCAAGGTGCTGAATGACCACCTCCTTTCCTATGTATCTGTTCTGAGATGCTGAATGGCCTCTTCCTGTTCCTTTGAAACAGTCTCAATGGGCTAAATGACCCCCTCCTGTCCCTATGTAACATGCTCGAGGGGCTGAATGGCTTCCTCATTTTCCTTTGAAGCACTCTCGAATGGCTGGCTGGGGATCCTCCTGTTCCTATGTAGCCGGCTTGAGGGACTTAACAGCGGCCTTCTGTTCTTATGGAACAGGCTCGAAGGTCTGAATGGCCTCCTCTTGTTCTTATGTAGCAGATTCAAGTGGCTAAATGGCCTCCTCCTTTTGCTAGGTTACTGGCTCTAGGGGCTGAATGGTATCCTCTTTTTCATTTGTAACAGTCTCGAGAGACTGGAATGCCTCCTTCTGTTCCTCAATAACATTCTTGAGGGGATAAATTGCCTCCTTCTGTTCCATGCAACAGCCTCGAGAGGCTGAATGGCCTATTCCTTGTCCTATGTAAGAGGCTCAAGGTGATAAATGGGCTATTCATGTTCCTTTGCACCAGGCTCTAAAGGCTGAATGGGCTCCTCCATTTCCCATGCAACAGACTCGATGGGCTGTATGGCCTCCTCGTCTTCCTACTTAACAGTCTTGAGTACCGGAATGGTCCTTCTCCTGTTCTTATGCAACACGATCGATGGGATGAAGGACCTCCTGCTGTTCATATCTAAAAGGCTCGAGAGGCTGAATGGCCTCCTCCTGTTTCAATGTAACAGGTCCGAGGAGCTGAGTTGCCTCCTCTTGTTCCTATGTAGCAGGTTAAAGGGGCTCAATGGCCTCCTCCTGTTCCGATGTAAAAGGCTCAAGGGGCTGAATGGCATGTTCCTTTGCCTATGTAACAGGTTCAAGGTGATAACTGGCCTATTCCTCTGCAACAGGCTCAAGGGGCTAAACGGCAGCCTTCTGTTTCTATCTAACAGCTTCGAGAGGCTGAATGGCCTCTTCCTTTGCCTATGTAACAGACTCAAGTGAAGAAATGGCTTAATTCTGTTCCTATGCAACAGGCTCGAGGTGTTGAATGGCCTCCTCCTGTTTCTGTGCAGCCGGTTCGAGGGACTGAGCTATGGCCTCCTGTTCCTATGTAATAGGCTAGATGAGTTGAATTATCCTCCACCTGTTCCTATGCAACAGGCTCAAGGGTCTGAATGGATTCCTCCTGTTCTTTTGCAACAGGCTCGAGGGCCTGAATGGCATTCTCTTGATCCTATGTATCAGGTTCAGGGTTCTAACCAATATGTCGAGAAACCAACTAGAGATCAGGCCATCTTAGACTGGGTATTATGTAATGAGAAAATATTAATTAGCAATGTTGTTGTGCGAGGCCCCTTTGGGAAGCACGATCATAATATGATAGAATTCTTCATTAAGATGGAGAGTAAAGTAGTTGACTCAGAAACTAGGCTCCTGAATTTAAATAAAAGAAACTACGATGGTATGAGGCACGAGTTGGCTAGGATGGATTGGGGAACATTACTTAAAGGGTTGACGGTGGATAGGGAATGGCAAACATTTAAAGATCGCATGGATGAACTACAGAATTTGTTCATCCATGGTTGGCATCAAAATAAAACAAAAAAGTTGACTCAATTGTGGCTAACAAAGGAAATTAGGGGTAGCAAAATATCCAAGGAGAGGACATATAAATTGGCCAGAAAAAGCAGCAAACCTGGGGATTGGGAGCAGTTTAGGATTCAGCAAAGGAGGACAAAAGGATTAATTAAGAGAGGGAAATAGAATATGAGAGTAAGCTTGCTGGGGACATAAAAACTGACTGTAAAAGCTTGTATAGATATGTGAAGCGAAAAAGGTTGGTTAGGTGAAGCGTAGGTCCCTGTCAGTCAGAATCAGAGGAATTTATAATTGGAAACAAAGAAACGGCAGAACAATTAAATACATTCTTTGGTTCTGTCTTCACAAAGGAGGACATAAATAACATTCCAGAGACGTCATGGATCATATGGTCTAATGAGAGGGCGGAATTGAATGAAATCAGTATTTGTAGGGAAATGGTGTTCAGGAAATTGACAGCATTGAGGCCCGATATATCCCCAGGGCCTGATAATTTTCATCCTAGGGTACTTAAGGAAGTGGCACTATAAATAGTAGATGCATTGCTGGTCATCATCCAAAATTCTATAGATTCTGGAATAGTTCCCATGGATTGGAGGGTACCTAATGTAAACCCACTCTTTAAAAAGGTGGTAGAGAGAAAACGGGGAATTATAGACCGGTAAGCCAGACATTGTAGTGGGGAAAATGATAGAGTGCCTAATAAAAGATGTAATAGCAGTGGACTTGAAAAACAGTGACAGGATCTGACAAAGTCAACATGGAATTTAAAAGGTAAATCATGCTGAATAACCTACTGGAATTTTTTGCGGATGTAACTGGTAGAATCCATAAGGAAGAACCAGTGGATGTGGTGTATTTGGACTTTCAGAAGGCTTTCGATAATGTCCCGCATAAGACATTGGCATACAAAGTTAAAGCACATGGGATTGGGGGTAAGGTACTGATTTGGATAGAGAACTGGTTGGCAGACAGGAAACAAAGAGTTGGAAAAAACGTGTCTTTTTCCGAGTGGCAGGCAGTGACTAGTGGAGTATTGCAGGGATCGGTGCTAGGCCCCAGCTATTCACAATATATATTTATGACTTTGACGAGGGAACTAGATGTAATATCTCCAAGTTTGCAGACGACACAAAGCTGGGTGGGCGTGTGTGCTGTGAGGAGGATGCAGATAAATTCCAGTATGATTTGGATAGGTTGGGTGATTGGGCACATGCATGGCAGATGCAGATAAATGCGAGATTATCCACTTTGGTGGCATAAACAGGAAGACAGATTATTATCTGAACGGCAATAGATTGGGAAAAAGGGAAGTGAAACGTGACCTGGGTGTCCTTGTGCACCAGTTGCTGAAGGTAAGCATGCAGGTGCAGCAGGCGGTTAAGAAAGCAAATTGTATGTTGGCATTCATAGCGAGAGGATTCGAGTACAGGAGCAAGGATGTCTTGCTGTAGTTGTGCAGCGCCTTGGTGAGACCACACCTTGAGTATTGTTTGTAGCTTTGATCGCCTTATCGGAGGAAGTATGTTCTTGCCATGGAAGGAGTGCAGCAAAGATTCACCTGCCTGGTACCTTGGATGGCAGGAATGACGTATGAATAGTGATTGGGTCGATTAGGCATATATTCGCTAGAGTTTAGAAGAATGAGAGGGGATCTCATTGAAACTTCTATAATCCTAACCGGACTAGATAGACTAGATGCAGGAAGGATGTACTCGATGGCGGGGGAGTCCAGAACCAGGGGTCACAGTCTAAAGATAAGGGGTAAGCCATTTAGGACTGAGATGAGGAGGAATTTCTTCACCCAGAGAGTGGTGAACCTGTGGAATTCTCTACCACAGAAGGCATTTTAGGACAACTTATTAAATATATTCAAGAAGGAGTTGGATATATTTCTTAAGGCTAAAGGGATCAAGCGACATGGGGAGAAGGCAGGGACAGGGAACTGAAATTTGATGATCAGCCATGATCTCATTAAATCTCAGAACAGGCCCGAGGGGCCGAACGGCCTACTCCTGCTGCTATCTTCTATGTTTCTATTATTTAAATGGTGATAGATTGGGAAATGTTGATGTACAAAGTGACCTGGGTGCCCTTGTACATCAATCCCTGAAAGCAAACATGGAGGTGCAGCAAGAAGTTAGGAAGAAAAATCATATGTTGGCCTTCATTGCAAGAGGATTTGAGTGCAGGAGCAATTATGTCTTACTACTGTTATACATGGCCTTGCTGAGACCACACCTGGAGTACTGTGTGCAGTTTTGGTCTCCTTACCTAAGAAAGGATATACTTGCTATAGAGGGAGTGCAGTGAAAGTTCACCAGACTGATTCCTGCGAAGGCAGGACTGCCGTATGAGGAGAGATTGGGTTGACTCGGCCTGTATTCACTAGAGTTTAGAAGCATGAGAGGAGATCTCATTGCAACGTGTAAAATCCCGACAGCGCTACAATTACTGAATGCAGGGGGGATGTTTCCTCTGGCTGGGGACTCTAGAACGAGGGGTCACAGCCTCAGGATACGGGGTAGCACATTTAGGACTGAGATGTGGAGAAATTCCTTCACTCAGATGGTGGTGATCCTGTGGAATTCCCTAAAACGGGAAATTAGAGAACAGTAAGCCTGACTTCGGTGGTGCGGAAAATGCTAGAGTCCATTATAAAAGAGTTAATAGCAGAGCACTTGGAAAACAGTGACAGGATCGGACAAATTCAACATCGATTTACAAAAGGTAAATAGTGCTTGACTAATCTACTGGAATAATTTGACGATGTAACTGGTAGAATAGATCAGGGAGAACCAGTGGATGTGGTGTATTTGGACATTAAGAAGGATTTCGATAAGGTCCCACATAAGAGATTAGCATGAAAAGTTAAAGCACATGGGATTGGAGGTAAGGTTCTGACTTGGATAGAGAATTGGTTGGCAGACAGGAAGGAAAGAGTCGGAATAAACGGATCATTTTCCGAATGGCAGGCAGTGATTAATGGGTTACTGCATGGTTCGGTGCCAGGACCCCAGCTATTCACAATATATATTAATGACCTAGATGAGCGTACTAGATGTAATATCACCAGGTTTGAAGATGACACAAAGCTGGGTGGGCGTGTGTGCTGTGAGGAGGATGCATAGAAAATCCAGTATGATATGGACAGCTTGGATGATATACTGCATGGCAGATGCAGTATAATGTGCATAAATGCAAGGTTCTCCACTTTGGTGGCAAAAACAGGAAGGCAGATTATTATCTGAACGGCAATAGATTTGGAGAAGGCGAATTGCAACGAGACATGGGTGTCCTTGTGCACTAGTCGCTGAAGGTAAGCATGCAGGTGCAGCAGGTGGTTAAGAAGGCAAATGGTATGATGGCCTTCCTAGCGAGAGGGTTCGAGTACAGGAACAAGGATATCTTGATGCAGTTGTACAGGGCCTTGGTGAGACCACACCTTGAGTATTGTGTGCAGTTTTGGTCGCCTTATCTGAGGAAGGATATTCTTGCCCTGGAGGGAGTGCAGTGAAGATTCACCAGACTGATACCTGCGATGGCATGAATGACGTTTGATGAGAGATTGGATCGATTGGGATTATATTCGCTGGAGTTTAGAAGAATGAAAGGGGATCTCATTGAAACATTTAAAATTCTAACAGGACTGGACAGACTAGATGCAGGAAGGATGTTCCCGATGGCCGGGGAGTGCAGAACCAGGGGTCACAGTCTGAGGATAAGGAGTAAGCCATTTAGGACAGAAATGAGGAGGAATTTCTACACCCAGAGAGTGGTGAACCTGTGGAATTCTCTACCACAGAAGGCAGTGAATGCCACTTCATTAAGTATATTCAAGAAGGAGTAAGATATATTTCTTAAGGCTAAAGGGACCAAGGGATATGGGGAGAAGGCAGGGACAGGGTACTGAATTTGGATGATCAGGCCTGATCTCATTGAATGGCGGAGCAGGCTCTATGGGCCGAGTGACTTACTCCTGCTCCTATCTTCCTATGCAGGTATCTCATCCCTGGAATCATGCTCGTAAATCTTTTCTGTATCCTCTCTGAGGCCTTCACATCCTTCCTAAGGAGCGGTGCCCAGAATTGGACACAATACACCAGCTGAGGCCGAACCAGTGTTTTATACAGGTTCATCATAATTTCCACGCTTTTGTACTCTATACCAAACTTCATAAAGCCCAGGATCACATAAGCCTTTTTAACTGCTTTCTCAACCTGCCCTGTCACCTTCAACGATTTGTGCATATATACCCCT
Organism: Somniosus microcephalus; assembly: GCF_052327205.1. Classification (NCBI taxonomy): domain Eukaryota; kingdom Metazoa; phylum Chordata; class Chondrichthyes; order Squaliformes; family Somniosidae; genus Somniosus; species Somniosus microcephalus. The sequence goes on from NC_141016.1 coordinate 36,493,142, forward strand.
AGCTCTCTCTGTTCATGCACCCCCTTTATGATTGTACCCTTTAGTTTATATTTCCTCTCTTCATTCATTCTCCCAAAATGTGTCACTTCGCACTTTTCTGCATCAAATTTTATTTGACACGTGTCTGCCCATTCAACCAGGCTCTCAAGTTCCTCTTGAAGTCTATCACTATCCTCGCTGTTCACTTTACTTCCAAGTATTGTGTCATCTGTGAATTTTGAAATTTTGCCCTTTACATACATATCAAAGTCAATAATATATATCAAGAGACGCAGTGGTCCTGGAACTGATTCCTGGGGAACATCACTGCATAGTTTCATCCAAGCTGCAAAACAACCATTCACCACTACTCTCTGTTTCCTGTCACTCAGCCAATTCAGTATCTATGCTGCCACTGTCCCTTTTATTTCATGGGCTTTCAACTTTGCTGGCAAGCCTATTATGTGGCACGCTGTTGAATGCCTTTTGGAAATCCATGTACACCACGTCAACCACATTGCCCTCAACAACCCTCTGTTACCTGATCAAAAAATTCGTTCAAGTTGGCTAAACACGATCTGCCTTTAACAAATCCATGCTGGCTTTCCTTAATTAATTCACACTTGTCGAAGTGACTGTTAATTTTGTCCCTGATTATTGTTTCTAAAAGCTTCCCGACATGCGAGGTTAAACTGACTGGCCTGTAGTTGCTGGGTTTATCTTTACATCCTTTTTTGAATAAGGGTGTAACATTTGCAATTCTCCAGTCCTCCGGCACCACACCCATTTCTAAGGAGGATTGGAAGATTATGTCCAGTACCTCCGCGATTTCTTCCTTCACATACTTCAGTGTCCTAGGATGCATCCCAACTGGTCTTGGTGACTTGTCTACGTTAATTACAGCCAGCCTTTGTAGCACCTCTTCTTTACCATTTTTATGTCATCCAGTATCTCCTCTACCTCATCGGTCACTCTGTCTAAGGCAGCATCTTCTTCCTTGGTGAAGACCGATGCAAAGTACTCATATAGCACCTAAGCCATACCCTCTGCCTACATGCATTGGTATTTTATGTAGTCGCTAATCAGTCCCACCCCTCCTCTTCTGCTCTGACACTTGCTCCACTGACCTACTTCATTCCCCAGAACCAGATCCAGCAATGCCTCCTTCCTCGGTGGGCCAGAAACATACTGATCAAGGAAGTTCTCCTGAACAAACTTCAGAAATTCTTCCCCGTCTCTGCCATTTGGACCATTACTAGCCCAGTCTATATTAGGATAGTTGAAGTCGCCCATTATCACTACTCCATAGTTCTTGCACCTCTCCGTAATTTTTCTGCAATTTTGCTCCTTCATAGTTGTCACACTTTGTGGTGGGCTATAGAAAACACCTAGTAGTTTAATGGCACCTATATAATTTCTTAACTGTAGCCATATAGATTCTGTCCTTGACCCCTCCAAGACATCCTCTCTCTCCAGCATTGTAACATTCTCCTCAAACAATACTGACACACCACCTCCTATCTTTCTATATCTTTCTTCCTGAAAACCTTAAACACCGGATGGTTTCATACGTAATCCTGCCGTTTTTTGAACCAAGATTCCGTTATTGGCACGACATCAATTTTCCATTCGGTTATTTCTTCCTGCAGTTCCACAACCTTGTTTACTATGCTTCGTGCGTTTACATACATACACTGTAAACCTATCTTAGTCCATCCTGTGTTCTCTCTTAGTCTGACCCCACTTAATACCTTACTGTTTCTTAATTTGGTGTTATGTGTCTCTCCGAATCCTTTCTGCCCTTTGTTTCCCCTTTCTAATGCGACACCCTGGTGCCCATCCCCCTGCTAACTTAGTTTAAACCCTCTCCAACAGCACCAGCAAACCTCCCCGTGAGGGTATTGGAACCAACTCTGTTGAGGTGCCACTAGTCCAGCCTGTACAGGTCGCACCTCCCCTAGAACCAGCCCCAATGCTCCAGGAATCTGAAGCCCTCCGTCCTGCGCCACTTCTCCAGCCACGCATACATCTGCTCTATTCTCCTATTGCTACAGTCACTCGGCGTAGCCCCGGTAGTATTCCAGAGATAACTACCTTTGAGGTCCTGCTTTTTAATCTCTTTCCTAGCTGCCTGAAATCTGCCTGCATCACCTCATCCCTCTTTCCACCTATGTCGTTGGTACCGACATTGACCACAACCTCTGACTGTTCACCCTCCCCGCTCAGAATGTTCTGCAGCTGTTCAGTGACATCCTTAACCCTGGCACCAGTGAGGCAACATACCATCCTGGAGTCACGTCTGCGACCGCAGGAACGCTTGTCTGCTGCCCTGACTATCGAATCCACTACCAGTGTTGCTTTCCCTATCTTCGTCCTCCCCCCCTGTACAGCTGAGCCAACCATGGCGCAGTAGACTTGGCTGTGGCTGTACTCCCCAGAGGAACCGTCACACACACCAGTACTCAGAACAGAATACTGGTTGGAGAGCGAGATGCACTCAGGTGATTCCTGCACTACCTGCCAAGTCCTCCTCTTCTGTCTGGCGGTCACCCATTCGCTCTCTGCCTGCACAGTCCTTAGCTGTGGGGTGACCACCTCCTGAAATGTGCTATCCATGTATCTCTCTGTCTCGCGGATGCACCACAGTGATGCCTGCTGCTGTTGAAGCTCTTAAACCCGAAGCTTGAGCTCCTCCAGCTGATGACACCTCCTGCAAACATGGTTGTCCAGGACACAGGAAGCATCCTGGAGTTCCCACATATCACAGGATGTGCATTCCACGGGATCGAGCTGCACTTCCATGGCTTTGTTTATTGGACTAGAAACTAACTTTACAGAAAATTAAGACTAAGATGTACATAATCCAAGTTATTAAAAAAATATAATATCAACAGTGACTAATTTAATATAGTATTACCAGTTACTAATTTAAAAAGTATTAAAATATACTACTTTAATGGAGTATTAAGGGTTACTAATCTCCAAGATCCGACTTTATCCCTATCCCGATATTTAACCGCGTCCCCTAACTTGGAGGAAAAAAAACTGTGTGACCTTTACCAACCAATCAGTTACCAGCTTCCTGTGACATCATTCCTGGTGTATTTCTGGAATCGCCGCTCAGCTTCCTTCATGCTGCCTCCTCTGCCTCCGTTACCGCTGCTTCCGCTCAGTTTCGAAATCTGTCTCCTCTTGTTCCCATGTAACAGCATTGTGCGGCAGAATGGCCTTTCCCTGTTCATATGTACCTGGCTCAAGGGATTAAATGTCCTACTCCTGTTCCTATGTATGAAACTCAAGGGGCTGAATGAGCCTCCTCCTGTTCCTACGCAACAGGTTCTAGGGACTGAATGGCCTCCTCTTGGTCCTATGTAAAAGGCTCGAGGGGCTGAACGGGCCTCTTCCTGTTCCGATGCAACAAGCTCGAGGGGACGATTGGCATCCCCTTGGTCCTTTGAAAAAGTCTTGTGTCATGTTCCTATGTAAAAGCCTCAAGTGGACTGATTGGGCTCCTCCTGTTTCTAAGTAACTGGCTCAAGGTGCTGACTGACCCTATTACTGATCCTATGCAACCAGCTCGAGTGAGTGAACAACTGCCTCCTGTTCCTAAGTTTCAGGCTCGAGGAGCTGAATGGTCCTCCTCCTGTTCCTATGCAACAGGCTCAAGTGGCTATCTGGCCTCCTTCTGTAACTATATCGCAGGCTCGAGGGGCTGAATAGCCTCCACCTTTTTCTACATAACTGGCTCGAGGGGCTGAATGGTCTAGTCATTTTCCTATGCAACAGCCCGAAAGGCAGAATGGCCTTCTCCTGTATCTATGTAACAGGCTCGAGGGGGTGAAAGGCATTCCCCTGTTCCTATGTTACAGCCTTTGGAAGCTAGATGGTCTCCTCCATTTCCTCTGCAACAATTTGGAAGGGCTGAATGGCCTCCTCTTGTTCCCATGTTGCAGCCTCGCATGACTGAATGGCCTGTTCCTGTTCAAATGCACCTGGGATAAATGGCCGTCTCCTTTTCCCATGTAAGATGCTCGAGGTGCTGAAAGGGCCTCCTGCTGTTCCTATCCAACAGGCTCAAGAGGCAGCATGGCCTCCTCCTGTTGCTATGTTATAGGCTCCATGGGCTAAATGGCCACCTCCTGTTCCTATGTAACTGCCTTTAGGGGCTGAATGGCCTCCTCTTGTTCTTATGTAACAGCTTGGATGGGCTGAGTGGCATTTTCCTATTACTAATCAACAGGCTCCAAGGCTGAATGGCTTCCTGTTCCTTTAAAACAGTCTTGATGGACTGAATGGCCTCCTCCTTTTACTATGTAACAGACTCGGGGCGCAATGGCCTCCTACTGTGCCTATTTAACAGGCTCAAGTTGATAAATGCCCTAATCCTATTCCTATGCAACAGGCTCGAAGGTCTGAATGGCCTCCTCTTGAATATGACAGGTTCAAGGGGCTCAATGCAGCACGGTGGCATAGTGGTTAGCACTGTTGCCTCACAGCACCAGGAACCCGGGTTCGAATCCGGCCTCAGGCGACTGTCTGTGTGGAGTTTGCACATTCTCCCCGTGTTTGCGTGGGTTTTTTCCGGGTGCTCCGGTTTCCTCCCACAGTCCAAAGATGTGCGGGTTAGGTTGATTGGCTATGATAAATTGACCCTTAGTGTTAGGGGGATTAAATACATGGGGTTACGGGGATAGGGTGGGATATGTGTTGGTGTAGGGGTTACGGGGATCGGGTGGGATATGTGTCAGTGCAGGCTCGATGGGCCGAAATGGCCTCTATCTGCACTGTGGGGTTTCTGTGATTCTGTGAATGGCCTCCTCCTGTACCTAACTAAATGGCTCGAGGGGTTAAATGGCTTTCTCCTGTCCCTATGTCACAGGCTCGGGTGCCTGATTTGCCTCCTCCAGTTCCTATGCAACAGTTTAAAGGGGCTGAATGTCCTCACCCTTTTCCTGTGTAACAGGATCGAGGGGGTGAATGGCCTCCTCCTGTTCCTATGCAACAGGCTCAAGGGACTGAATTGCCAATCATGTTCCTATGCAACATTTTCAAGGGGGTGAATGGCCTCCTGCTTTTCCTATGTAACAGGCTTGAGGGGCTGAATGAACTGCTCCTGTTCCTATGCAACACGCCCAAAGGGCTGATTGGCCTACACCTGTTCCTATCTTATTCCTGTTCATATCTATCAGGCTCGATCAACTAAATGGTCACCTCCTGTTCCTATGCAACAGGCTCGAGGGTCTAAATGGACCAATCATATTCCTATGGAACTGGCCCAAGGGGGTTATGACATCCTCCTTATTCTATGTATCTGTCTCGAGGGACTGAATGGGGCAACTCCTGTTCTGAGCAACATGCTCGAGGGCCTGAGTCTACCTTCTCCAGTTCCTAAGCTGCAGGCTCAAGATGCTTAGTGGTCCTACTCCTGGTCCTATACAACTGGCTCGAGAGACTTCATGGCTTCCTCCTATTCCTATGTAACAGGCTTGAGAAGGCTGATTGGGCCTCCTCCTGTTCCTATGTAACAGGCTCGAGGGACAGAATGGGCCCCCTCCTGTTCCTGTGCAACAGGCTCGAGATGCTTAATGGGCCAACTCCTGTTTCTATATAACTACCTTTAGAGGATTAATGGCCTCGTCCTTTTCCTATGTAATAGGCTTGAGGGGCTGAAATGCCTCCTCCTTTTACTAAATAACTGGCTCAAGAGGCTGAAGAGAAAAATTATGTTCCTATGCAAAAGGCTCGAGGGCTGAATGGCCTCCTCATTTTCCTTTATAGCAATCTCAATAGGCAGGATGGCCTTTTCCTGTTCCTATGTAACAGTCTCAAGGGGCTGAATGTCCTCTTCCTGTTCCTATGCCACGGGCTCGAGGGGCTGAATGGCCTAATCATGCAACAGATTCAAGTGGCCGAATGGACTCTAGTTTTTCCTATGTAACTATCTTGAGGGGCTAAATGACCTCCTCCTGTTCCTATGTTACAGGCTCCATGGGCTAAATGGCCACCTCCTGTTCCTATGTAACCAGCTCACGGGGCTGAATGGCATCCTCCTGTTCCTATGTAGCAGCCTGTTGGGGAGGAATAGCCTTTTCCAATTCATAAGCAACAGGCTCCAGTGACTGAATGACCTCCTCCTGTTCCTTCATAAAAGGTTCGAGCGGCAGTATGGTCTCCTCCTGTTCCTTTGTAACAGTCTCGAGGGACTGAATGGCCTCCTCCTTTTCCTATGTAACAGGCTCAATGGGATGATTGGCCTACTCCTGATCCAATGCAACAGGCTCAAGGGGCTGAATGGCCTCCTCCTGTTCCTGTGAAACATAGGCTCGAGGGGCTGAAGGTCCTCCTATTGGTCCTATGTAACAGGCTCGAGGGGTGAATGGGCCTCATCCTGTTCCTGTGAAACACAGGCTCGAGGGGCTGAAAGTACTCCTCTTGGTCCTATGTAACAAGCTCGAGGGGATGAATGGCCTACTCCTGTTCCTATGTAACAGGCTCGATGAACTAAATGGTCACCTCCTGTTCCTATGCAAAAAGCTCGAGGGGATGAATGGCCTACTCCTGTTCCTATGTAACAGGCTCGCTGAACTAAATGGTCACCTCCTGTTCCTATGCAAAAAGCCCGAGGGGCTGAATGGCCTCCTCTTCTTCCTTTATAGCAATTTCAACACGCAGGATGGTCTCCTCCTGTTCCTTTGTAACAGCTAGAGGGGGTGATTGGCCAACCACGTTCCTGTGTTACAGTCTTGATAAGCTGAATGATCTCCTCATTTTACTCTGTAACAGTCTCGAAGAGTTGAATGGCGTCCTCTTGTTCCCAAGTAGCAGCCTCGCATGACTGAATGGCATGTTCCTATTCATATGTAGCAGGCTCAAATGGATAATTGTTCTACTCCCTTTCCCATGTAAGTGGCTCGAGGTGCTGAATGGCCCTCCTCCTCTTCCTATGCAACAGGCTCAAATGGCAGAATGGCCTCCTCCTGTTCCTATGTTACAGGCTCCAGTGGCTGAATGGCCTCCTCCTGTTCATATGTTACCGGCTCCAGTGGTGGAATGGCTTCCTCCTGTTCCTATGTAACAGCCTGAATAGGCTGGATAGCATTTTCTTATTCCTAAGCAATAGGCTCCTGCAGCTGATTGGCCTCCTCCTTTTAATTCATAACAGATTCGAGCGGCAGTATGATGTCCTCCTGTTCATTTGTAACAGTCTCGAGGGGCTGAATGGCCTCCTCCTGTACCTATGCCACAGGTTCGAGGGGCTGAATGGCCTAATCATATTCCTATGCAAAAGTTTCAAGTGGCTGAATGGTATTGTGGCGACACGCCACCATTGGACATAATCCGCTCACGGCGGCACGGGCAATTTACGCAGGCGCACTGCCGGCAGCAGCCGCCCCCAGCCGTGGGCCCTTTCCTCTGGCAACTTGTTTCCCGCAGGGACAGGCTGCCGGGAGCACTTCCTGTCTGGGGAGTATTTAAGTGGTTGCGCGGGCTTTTTAAGCACTTGTTTTTGCCATGATGTAAATTAAAGCAGTTGTGTTCCATCAACTCTGGTCTCGACTCCCACGTTTGCCGCGGTATCTCAACACTAGTGACCCCGACGCTCAGGACGAATCCTAAGCTAGCATGGCAGATACAAATGCAGTCACGGTTAAACCACCGGACTTTTGGGAGAACCTGGCCGAGGCCTGGTTCGTTCAAGCCGAGTCCAGATTCCGGCTGAGAAGCATTACAGTCGACGCCACGAAGTATGGCTACCTCGTCGCCTCTCTCACCTGCGCCACAGTCCCTAAGATTTGTGCAGCGCTGCAGGATCCACCAGAGAAAGGCAAGTACGAACATCTGAGGGCCGCGCTCCTTAAAAATTTCAGGCGTCCTCCTACCAGCGCAACTGCCAACTCCTCGACATCCCAGGCCTTGGTGACGCTTCACCATCAGACTTACTTTCCCACATGCTGTCCCTCTCGGACGACAAAACACCCGGCGCCCTCTTTCGTATACTTTTCATTCGGCAGCTCCCCGCCAGCATCCGCCCGTTCATTGTGGAGTCTGGCTCCATGGACATGAACGAGATAGCCGAAAAGGCCGACCGGCTGCTCTCTGCGTAGACCGCCCGTGACGTCGCGCCCGACCTCACAGCAATGACCACGTGGTTCCCCCGGCTCACTAGGCCTGGCCGCCCTTCCACTCCGGGTCACTGCTACTACCACACCCGTTTTGGCACTAGGGCCCAACGTTGCACACCACCGTGCACTTTCAAACCCTCCCCCGCACCGGCACCCATGATGGCCGCGGGGCAAAAGGGGCCCCTGCTGTACGTCACCGACGACAACACCAACAGCCGAATCCTGTGCGACACAGGAGACCAGCACAGCATCACCCCCGCATTCGCCCTCGAAATCCAACGCGGTGCACGGGGCGTCATGCTGGCTGCAGCCAATGGCTCTGACATCCGCACATACGGCACCCACATTGTCACGCTCGACCTTGCAGGCCGCTGCTACCGCTGGGAGTTCCTCACAGCCAAGGTCCTCTGCCCACTCATCGGCGCCGACTTCCTACGCGCCCACGGCCTCCTTGTCTACATTCCGAGGCACCGCCTCGTCGACATCAACACTATGACCCCCATCCCTGGCACAGTCACCCCGGCCCGTTCAGCCGGCCTGATGACCTACTGCCTCGCCAGAGCCACGGATGACTACTCGGCACTACTAGCCGAGTTTCCCGCCCTCACTAACCCGACCTTTTTGGCCAAAGTCGCCAAACATGGTGTGGAGCACTATATCCCCACCACCAGCCCCCCGGTCTCTGCCCACGCCCGCAGACTCGACCCGGCCAAGCTGGAAATCGCGCGGGCCGAGTTCACCACCATGGAGCAACACGGCATCATCCGCTGCTCCAGCTGCCCTTGGGCCTTGCCCCTCCACATCGCCCCCAAGCCTGGCAGAGGCTGGCGCCCCTGTGTGGACTACCGCTGCCTCAACGATGCCACCACCCCCGACCGATACCCAGTGCCGCACATCCAGGACTTCTCGGCCCGACTGGCCGGACAAGGTCGACCTGGTGCGCGGTTATCATCAAGTCCCCATACACCCCATGGACATCCCCAAAACGGCCATCATCACCCCATTCGGCCTGTTCGAGTTCCTGAGGATGCCCTTTGGCCTCAAGAGTGCAGCCCAGGCTTTCCAGCGCCTTATGGACTCAGTCCTCCGGGACCTGACCTTTATATTCGTCTATCTAGACGACATTCTTGTGGCCAGCTCCTCCAAACAGAAATACTTCGAACACCTTCGCATCTTGTTTGGGCGCCTAGCCCAACATGGGCTTATCCTCAGCCCAGTGAAGTGCCAATTCGGCCTAGCCGAGAACAATTTTCTCGGCCACCACATCAACCCTGCTGGGGCCGTCCCCCTGCCCAACAAGGTGCAGGCCGTCCAGCAATTCCCCCACCCTAAAACCATCAAGGGCCTCCAGGAGTTCCTCGGGATGGTGAACTTTTACAACAGGTTCATCCCCAGAGCTGCAGCACTCATGAAGCCCCTATACGATTCCCTTCGAGGTAAATCCGGCAAGATGGCCGTAGTCTGGACCTCTGAAACGTCAGCCGCCTTCGATGCCACCAAAAACGCGCTCACCAATGCCACCCTGCTCGCGCATCCGAGGGCCGATGCCCGGGTTGCACTCACCACTGACGCCTCCGACCATGCGGTCGGAGCTGTGCTTGAGCAGTGGGTCAATGGCGCGTGGCAGCCACTTGCCTTCTACAGCCGTAATTGCGCCCCCCGGAGGTCAAATACTCTACTTTCGACCGCGAGCTCCTCGCTCTCCACCTGTCGGTCCGCGATTTCATGTTCCTCTTGGAGGGCCGCTCCTTTACCGCGTACGTGGACCACAAGCCACTCACATACGCGATGGCCAAGAACACCGACCCTTGGTCCGCTAGGCAGCAACGCCAGCTCGCGGCCGTGTCCGAGTTTACCATGGACATCCAGCATGTCTCCGGTAGACACAATGTTGTCACTGACTGCCTGTCCCATCCCGCCATCTGCGCGAATCACCAAGCGGTCGACTACGCGTGACTAGCAGCGGCCCAGCTCACGGAACCAGACCTCCTCTCGGCAGCTACCAGCCTGCCAGGTCTACGCCTAGCCAAGGTCGCGCATGGGCCCGAAGCCATGGCAGTCACTTGCGACATGTCACTCAGCCAACCCAGGCCGGTCGTCCCTGCAACCTGGCGCCGCCGCATCTTCGACGTGCTCCACAGGCTCTCCCATCCGGGTTCCCGCGAATCTGTTAAACTCCTCTCCCAGCGCTTCGTCTGGCGTGGCCTCAGCAAAGATGTTCGGACTTGGGCCAATTCCTGCCTCGCCTGCCAATGGGCTAAGGTGCAGCTGCACACAAAAGCACCCCTGGGAGACTTCGAGGTACCCAGCCACCCCTTCGACCACGTACACGTCGACATCGTCGGTCCTCTGCTGCCATCGCAATGCCAAACTTATCTTCTCATGATGGTCGACCGCTACACACGCTGGCCTGAGGCAGTGCCGTTGACCTCCACCACCACAGCCGGCATCGCCAGGGCGTTCGTTAACACCTGGGTCGCGAGGTTCGGCGTACCGGCCGATATAACCTCTGATAGAGGTGCCCAGTTCACCTCCGAACTCTGGACGGCCACAGCACGCAACCTCGGGGTGATGCTGCACCGAACCACGGCGTACCACCAGCAGGCCAACGGGCTGTGTGAACGCTTCCATAGGTCACTCAAGGCCTCACTCTGCACCAGCCTGCAGGACAGTACCTGGACTGACCACCTACCATGGGTGCTACTAGGCCTATGCACCACGGTCAAGGAAGACCTCCAGTCCTCAGCAGCGGAGTTAGTCTACGGACAACCGCTGCGCGTACCGGGCAAATTCCTCCTGGAGGCTAACACGCCTTGGTCGGCCGAACAGCAGCGGCTCAACTCTTTCTCTTCCGCTCAACAGTTCACCCCACTTCCGGTCAACCGAAACGGCGAACTCGCACCTCACGTTCCACCAAACTTACAGCAGGCACGCTTCGGCTTCGTGCGACACGACGCACACCGCGGACCCCTGCGACCCCCGTATGATGAACCGTACGAGGTACTACAAACCGGGGACAAGGTCTTCAAGCTGCGACTCGGCGACAAGGTCAAAACGGTCTCCATCGACCGACTCAAACCAGCACACACAGAACCAGGGGAACAGGTCCCCGTGGCCCGACCTCCAACTAGAGGCCGTCCCGCCAGCAAGCTAGCACAGCCGGCGGCGAACCGCCCGGCCCCACCAACTAGACCAGCGGCCACTCAGAGCTGCTCCGGCAGAACCATTAGACCACCATCACGACTCGTCCACTCCTCCTAAGCGATTTCTGGGGGGAGCTCTGTGGCAACATGCCACCATTGGATATAATCCGCTCACGGCGGCACAGACAGTTTACACAGGCGCACTGCCAGCTGCAGCAGCCCCCAGCTGTGGGCCCTTTCCTCCGGCAACTTGTTTCCCGCAGGGACAGGCTGCCGGGAGCACTTCCTCTCTGGGGAGTATTTAAGTGGTTGCGCGGGTGTGGTGATTATTTCCTATGGTTAATAAGACGTATTGTGATTGGTGAATGGGGTGGTTGTTCTCTGTATTAGTAAGAAGTATTGTAATTGGTTGTTTGTTTCTACCTTGAGATATATGTTGTAAACTCATTGGTAGTGGATGTCAGGTGATTTGTGGTGGCCATCTTAAATTCAGTTCTTTCTGGTCATTGTTGGAGACTGGTGTTGAAAGATGTGCTACTGGGTTTTTAAAGTTAATAAAGCCTAGATTAGAAAGGCAAATCTATTCTTTATTTCAATTTATTAACTTTGTATCAGAATGGAGCGATATCTTCAACCGGAACGATTCAATGCTGACCCTAATTCTGCAGGAGTGGATGATAAATGGAAACATTGGTATTGTACATTTACAAACTTTTTGGGTGTGTTGGAACAAGAGTCTCTGAATAAGCTGAATATGCTGATCTACTACATTGCTCCGGATGTGTATAAGTATATTTTGGACAGTAAAACTTACGAATTGGCTATTTCTACATTGGAGAAGATTTTTGTTAAACCAAAGAATGAGGTACTTGCACGTTACCTTCTATCTGCCCGTAGGCAGCAGGTGGGAGAATCTTTGGATACTTATTTACAAGCACTTCGGCACCTTGGTGCTAAATGTAGTTATAAAGCTGTGACGGCCGAAGAATATAAGGAAGAATCGGTACGGGATGCTTTTATTAATGGACTACTGTCTAGATCAATTCGTCAGCGGTTGTTAGAAAATAAGACTTTGGATCTCAAGAGTGCTTTTGAGCAAGCTTCTACATTGGATATGGCTCAGAGAAGTTCGGATTCTTATGCTCTTTCTAATCAGCCTGTGACTGTGGTTTCGGCAGTTCTGGACGAAAAGGAATTAGGTGGACTTAATGGGAGTGGTTTACTAGATTCTGAAATGGTTTCTACTCCAACAGCTTCACCTTTTACTTTGGCGGCTGTTGCCTCTAGGATTCAAAAGTGTTATTTTTGTGGGAACATCCGGCATCCTCGTTTGAATTGTCCTGCCCGGGAGGCTGTATGTAGTAAATGCGGCAAGAGAGGTCATTATGCACGTGTTTGTAAATCATTAGGTTCAATTACCTCCTCTTCTGTGACTATTCAACCCGTAGAGAGGGCGTTTATTGCATCAATTTCTGCTGCATTTGCTCATGGCCTAAACAAAGCTATAGTTATGGCCCAAGTTAATGGGTTAGAAGTGAAGGCTCTCATAGATACGGGCAGTACCGAGAGTTTGATAAGTCTTCAGTTTGTGAAGGAAAAGTGTTTGAAAATCTTGCCTGTTACTTATCAGGTGTGTATGGCTCAGACGACCCTTACTTCACAAGTAGCTGGTTGTTGCCTTGTGAAATTGATTCTTCTAGGTAATACGTATACTGATATATGCCTATCTGTTTTGCCTAATCTTTGTGCGGATATTTTGATTGGTCATGATGTGCTTAAATTACACGAGAGTCTTAGTCTTTCGTTTGGAGGGACTAAGCCACCCTTATCCATTTGTGGATTAACCTCTTTATCCATTTCTCCATTATCACTTTTTTCCAATTTGATGCCGGAATGTAAGCCAATTGCTACCAAGTCAAGAAGGTATAGCAGTCAGGATAGAGAATTTATTAATTCTGAAGTCCAACGTCTTTTATTGGAAGGAATCATTGAACCTAGTTGTTCGCCTTGGCGGGCTCAGGTAGTTGTCACCACTAACGAGAGGCATAAGAAACGAATGGTGATAGACTACTCTCAAAATAGGTATACTCAATTAGATGCGTACCCTTTGCCTAAGATTGATGAGCTTATCAACAAAGTATCTCAGTATAAGTTTTTTAGCACTATTGATTTAAAGAGTGCTTATCATCAGATTCCTATTGCTAAGAGGGATCAACCATATACAGCCTTTGAGGCTGGTGGAAAGCTGTATCAGTTTTGACGAATAGCATTTAGTGTTACTAATGGTGTTGCTTGTTTTCAACGGGCAATGGATGCTTTTATAAGTGATAACTCTCTCTCTGACACCTTATCATATTTAGATGATATCACGGTGTGTGGTAAATCAAGGGTGGAGCATGATTCTAATTTAGAAAGATTCCTTCAAGCTGCGGAAAAAGTTGGTTTCACTTTTAATAAAGAGAAGTGTATCTTTTCGACTACTGAGGTAAATCTACTGGGGTATATTATCTCGGGAAATAAGATTAAACCAGATCCAGAACGTCTGCGACCATTGATCGATTTACCTTATCCTACTAATTCTAAGGCTTTGCAACGAGTTGTTGGACTGTTTTCTCACTATTCTAATTGGATTGCAAACTTTTTGCAGAAGATCCGGCCCCTTATACGGGTTACGACATATCCTCTATCATGGGAGGCCAGGACATGTTTTGATAAATTTAAAAAGGATATCCTAGGAGCAGTTGTGCATTCTATTGATGAGCAGGTTTCCTTTGTGATTGAGATGGATGCTTCTGATTTTGCAATTGGGGCTACTCTGAACCAAAATGGAAGACCTGTGGCCTTTTTCTCACGTACTTTGAACAATAGTGAAAAAAGGCATTCTTCAATAGAGAAAGAGGCATATGCAATAGTAGAAGCACTGCGTAAATGGAGACATTATTTATCGGAGCGACATTTCACGTTGGCAACTGAACAAAAATCTGTGTCCTTTATGTTTGATGTTAAACATTCTGGAAAGATTAAAAATGATAAAATATTGAGGTGGAGGATTGAGTTGGCATGTTACCATTTTGATATAGTTTATCGTCCGGGGAAGGATAATGTTGCTGCTGATGCACTGTCGAGGGCTTATTGTTCTGTGATTCACGGAGATACGCTTATTAATCTTCACAATGCTGTATGTCATCCTGGGGTTACGAGGATGATACACTTCGTACGCAGTAAGAATTTGCCCTTTTCAGTTGAAGACGTCAAGCGGATGGCTTCATCATGTTCTATCTGTGCTCAGTGTAAACCGAATTTCTTTAAGCCTCAACGAGCTCATCTTATAAAGGCTACTTCTCCTTTTGAACGTTTGAGCGTTGATTTTAAGGGGCCTCTTCCTTCAACGACTCAAAATCGATACATATTTACTGTTGTGGATGAGTTTTCAAGGTTTCCTTTTGCTTTTCCTTGCACAGATGTATCAGCTGCTACAGTTATCAAATGTCTGACTCAACTTTTTGTCATCTTTGGGATGCCTGCGTATATCCATTCGGATCAGGGAAGTTCTTTTATGTCTTCCCAGTTGAAGGAATACCTTCAGAGTCGGGGAATTTCTACTAGTAGAACTACCCCGTATAACCCCCAGGGTAATGGACAGTGTGAACGATACAATGGGGTGATCTGGAAGGCAGTTATGTTGGCTTTGACATCCCGGAATCTTAAGAATACACAGTGGGAAATGGTACTGCCTGATGCCCTGCATTCCATTAGATCATTGCTTTCAACGGCTACTAATGCGACCCCCCATGAAAGGCTCTTTAATTACCCACAGAGATCTACTACGGGATATTCGGTACCTTCATGGCTTACTATGCAGGGACCTGTGTTGCTTCGACGCCATGTTAGATTGTCAAAATATGATCCTTTAGTGGAGGAGGTGGAGCTGTTGGAGGCAAATTCCCAATATGCTCATATTCGATTCCAAGATGGGAAAGAAAGTTCTGTTTCAATTAAAGACTTGGCTCCTTGTGGTGGCCAGCCCTCTTCCGAGGATACTAATAATAGTCATGATTCAGATAATGTGGATGTTGTTATAGATACTACGAATGTTTCCAATCCTATTGCAGATAATTGTACTTCTATTAGTCAGCCTTTGATGGATTTTCATGACCATCCTAGTTTACTTCCTGATGGGATTTCCAATCCGGAAACCGTTGATAATCGGGATATGGATAGCCTGTCTGCAGAAGATACTTCGGTGCCTCCGGGTGTGGGAGGGCAAGGAATTTCACCAAGGTTAAGAAGGTCGACACGAACAAGATATCCGGTCGACCGATTGAAAATGGACTTTTAAATTGATAGTAATGTTTTAAAGTTATTGAAATATTATATTTGTATTTTAGTTGTAAATAAATTAATTATAAATTGTAAAGGTTATTTAGGTTGGAGCATGTTTTAAAAGGAGGGGTGAATGTGGTGATTATTTCCTATGTTTAATAAGAAGTATTGTGATTGGTGAATGGGGTGGTTGTTCTCTGTATTAGTAAGAAGTATTGTAATTGGTTGTTTGTTTCTACCTTGAGATATATGTTGTAAACTCATTGGGAGTGGATGTCAGGTGATTTGTGGTGGCCATCTTAAATTCAGTTCTCTCTAGTCATTGTTGGAGACTGGTGTTGAAAGATGTGCTACTGTGTTTTTAAAGTTAATAAAGCCTAGATTAGAAAGGCAAATCTATTCTTTATTTCAGCGGGCTTTTTAAGCACTTGTTTTTGCCATGATGTAAATTAAAGCAGTTGTGTTCCATCAACTCTGGTCTCGACTCCCACGTTTGCCGCGGTATCTCAACAGTATCCTGCTTTTCCAACGTAACAGGCTCCAGCGGATGAATGGCCTCCTCCTGTTCCTTTTTAACAGTCTCGAGGGACTGAATGGCCTCCTCCTTTTCCTATGTAACAGTCTCAATTGGATGATTGGCCTACTCCTGTTCCTATGCAACAGGCTCAAGGGGCTTAATGGCCTCCTCCCGTTCCTGTGTAACATGACCGAGGGGCTGCAAGAGCCCTATATAACAGGCTCGAGAGGGACTGAATGGTCCTCCTCCTGTTCCTATGCAACGGGCTCAAGTGATTGATCAATCACTACCTGTTTCCACGTTATAGGCTTGAGGAGCTGAATGGCCATCCTCCTGTTCCTATGCAACAGTTTCAAAGGGCTGAATGGCCTCCTCCTGTTCCTATGCAACAGGCTCGAGGGGATTAATGGCCTAATCATGTACCTAAGCAAAAGTTCCAACGGGCTGAATGGTCTCCTGATTTTCCTATGTAACAGGCTTGACGGGCTCAATGGCCGCCTCCTCTTCCTTTGCAACAGACTCGAGGGGCTGAATGGCCTCCTCCTGTTCCTAAGCAGCATGCCCAAGTGTCTGAATGGCCTACTCCTGTTCCTATGCAACACGCTCGAGGGGCTAAATGGCCTAATCATGTTCCTATGTAACTGACTGAAGAGGGCTTTATGACATCCTCCTTTTTCTATGTAACAAGCTCAAGTGACTGAATGGGCCAACTCCTGCTCCTATGCTATAGCATTGAGATACTTATTGGGCCTACTCCTGTTCCTATACAGCTGGCTCGAGAGGTCTGAATGGATTTCCTCCTGTTCTTATGTAAAGTAATATTGCACACTTCATGACCACCAGATGTCCCAAAACGTTTTACAGCCAATGCTCCTCTTCGAAATAGTGCCATAGGATGTTTCACCTCCAGCTGAGAGAGTAGACGAGGCCTTAGTTCAATCTCTCATCCGAAAGACTTCACCCCCGACACTGCAGCACTCCCTCGGTACTGGAGTCTCAGCTTAGATATTTGTGCTCAAGTACCTGGAGTGTGTCTTGACCCCACAACATTTCTGACTCAGAGGCGAGGGTGCTGCCCACTGTGGCACGGCTGGAACAGGTTCGAGGGACTAAATGGCTTCCACCTGCTCCTATGGGGCAACTGAAGTGCAGCCAAAAGCCAGAAATATGTGAGGAACTCAAGTTTGCCAGATGTTTAATGCAGAAATAGCCAACATAAATCCCACAGATCTCAACAACAGGTGAAACAGCAACAGTCCTTGTAATGAGCTCACTGTGCTCATTTCACACATTGTAAAATCTCTGTCCTCCATTTTACACCATTGCCTCCTGTTGTATCCGTGTGTTAATAGAGACACTGAAGGCAGGAGTTGGTTTCACAGGTGTTTACTGAACAAAGTCTGGAGGTGAACTAACTGATACAACACAATAGACAGTCTTATATAGCCCGAGTGGCCATTACCGGCATTACAGTACACAGGGGGCTCTTAAAGGCACATACACTACAATTCCTCCCCTTTTAGCCAACCAGTACATAATATTTTAAGTAATCATTAATTACATGTTACAAGAACAATAATCTACACATTGCTGCAGTTAATCAATTATAAGTCAGTCTCTCTGGAGGCTTTCTGACTCGGTCCGTATAATGCCTCGGTGGTGTAGTAGTTTCTGGTGGTGTAGTAGGTTCTTTTGGCAAGGCTGATTCGGCTTGAATGCCAGTGTCAGGTTCATCTGGTTACAGTATCACCGGATCAGAGGTAGATACTATGGGTATCTCTACTTCATCATTAGGCGTATAGAGTTGTGGTGTAGGTTGTCCCTTTTCGGATGACTCTGTGATCTGGTCAGCATGGCGCCTTATTATGCTTTCTCCAATGTCCACGGTATATATCAGCAGTCCTAGTCGTGTGCAAATAGTTCCAGGCTGCCATTTCTCGGTACAGTAGTCCCGGGCCAAAACTTGTTGACCTATCTGGAAGGTTCTAGTTGGCCTTTCATTCATGCCTTGAAATTGCCGGTTCTCCACGTCCCTTCTGATGTTTGGCTTGATCAAATCTTAGGCTTCTATTGAAGAATATCATGGCGGGAGTTTAGTTTGTAACCATATGTGTTGCATTCCTGTATGCAAACAAGAAGTTATCTACCTTATGCTGAAGTTTTATGTCTTCATTACCCATGGCCTTTATGGCCTTCTTGAAGGTCTGGACAAACCTTTCAGCCAATCCATTGGTGGCGGGATGGTATGGGGCAGACGTGTAGTGCTTAACCCCATTGTTTTTTAAGAACTTCCTGAATTCTTCGGACACAAATTGAGGTCCGTTATCAGAACAGATCTGTTCAGGCAGACCATTCCGGGCAAATATGGTCCGTAATACTGTGATGGTTTTTTCCGTGGTGGTGGAGGACATCTTTATTACCTCCGGCCACTTGGAGTGTGCATCAACCGCGATTAAGAACATTGAGTCCATAAGTGAACCAGCAAAGTCGATGTGTACCCTTTGCCATGGAGATGAGGGCCACTCCCATGGATGTAGAGGGGCTTGTGGTGGAGCGTTTTGGACCTTCTGGCATCCTCGGCAGCTCTTGGTCATTTCTTCGATGTCTCCATCGATACCTGGCCACCATACAAATGCCCTGGCTAAGTTCTTCATTTTCACTCCACCCAGATGCCCCTCGTGAAGCTCCTCAAGCACTTTATCCTGGAGTTTGGGTGTAATCACCGCTCTGGAACCACACATCAAGGTTCCTTGGCACACTGACACCTGTTCTCTTCTTTGCGAGAATGCTGGCAACAGTGGTTCGCCATGTGCTGGCCATCCCTTCACTGTTAAATCGCAGACTCGTGAGAGATTCGGGTCATTTCTCGTTTCCCTTTCAATGGCAGAATTTGTTACTGGTAGACATTCGACTATGGTAGAGTGGAACATCTCCACTGGGTCTACTGTAGGTGCCTCTTCTACCGTTGGCAATGGTAGGTGCGATAAACCATCAGCATTCCCATGCTGTTTTGATCCTTTGTATTCTATGTCATATTGGTGTGCCCCTAGAAAAAGGGACCACCTCTGTACCCTTTGCGCTGTCATAATGGGAACACCCTTTTTAGGGTTGAATATGGAGATGAGGGGTTGATGGTCAGTCAACAAGGTAAATTTTTGTCCGTGTAGGTAATGCTTGAATTTCTTCACTCCCCATACCAGGCTGAGTGCTTCCCTGTCGATTTGGGCATAGTTACGCTCAGCTGAGTTCAATGAGCGTGATGCAAAAGCTATCGGCCGTTCCGAGCCATCAGGGAATCTATGCGATAATACCGCTCCTACGCCATAAGGGGATGCATCGCACGCCAGTCTGATTGGCAGTGATGTGTTGTAATGAGCCAAAACTTCCTTGGACGTGTTTAAGTTTTTGCATTTATGGAAGGCACGTTTACAGTCTTCGCTCCATTTCCAAATTACTCCTGTTTGTAGCAGTTCATTAAGAGGGTGCAGAAGAGTTGATAAGTTCGGTAAAAATTTATGATAGTAATTTATCAATCCCAGGAACGACCTTAATTGTGAAACATTTTCAGGTGCTGGGGCTTTTATGACCGCTTCAATTTTTTCAGGTGACTTATGCAACCCTTCCTTATTAATTATGTGGCCACAATATGATATTTGTTTCTGGAAAAGTTCGCACTTGGGGCGATTTGCTCGTAGGCCCCGTTCTCTCAGCCTAGTGAGCACCTGCTCCAAATTGGCAAAGTGCTCGTTGTCATTTTCTCCTGTTACAAGGATGTCGTCTAGGTAGCATTGAGTCCCCGGAATCCCTTGGAGGACTTGCTCCATAGCTCTTTGCCAGATAGCTGGAGCTGATGCTACGCCGAAAACCAGTCGACTGTACTGGTACAGGCCTTTGTGTGTATTTATCGTGAGATACTTTCTAGAGGCCTCTTCAACCTCCATCTGTAGATATGCCTGTGCCAATTCAATTTTGGTGAAACGTTTCCCTCCGGATAGTGAGGTGAAAATATCTTCTATCCTCGGAAGAGGATACTGTACCGTGTGAAGGACCGGGTTTACAGTCACCTTGAAGTCTCCACAGATGCGAATTTTTCTCTGTTCTTCAGATTTATCATTATTCAACGTTTTCTTCATGACCGGGACGATGGGTGTTGCCCACTCGCTCCAATCTATCTTAGATAATACGCCTGCCTTTTCGAAATTCTCCAGCTCTGCCTCGACTGCTGGACGAATAGCATATGGCACCGGCCTTGCCTTAAAAAACTTGGGAATTGCCGCATCTTCCACTTTTATTGAGGCGGTGATGCCTTTCAAGGTTCCTAGTTTCTCTTGAAACACTTCCTTGGCGTTGGCCAAGATGCCTTTTAATCGTTCAGGTATGACGTCATCGTCATTTTTTTCTTACTGGTCACCGTCAGTGCATGAATGGATTGCCTGTCTAAACGTATCTTCCTGATCCATTCACGTCCCAACAGCGGTGGACCACCATCTTGTAGAACGTATAAATACAACTTCTGTATTTCCTTGCTGTTGTATACAACAGGCACCCTTATTTTTCCTTTGGGGTATACTTTCTGCCCCGTATATGTTTTCAAGATAATGGATCTGTCTTTTAAAGGTATATGCGGAAATAGCCGCTCGTAACCCCGTCGATTTATGACGGTCAGAGCTGATCCTGTATCTAGCTCCATTTTAACTGGGGACCCTGCTATCGTGAGGGTAACCCAAATGGTCTGGTAATCTTCTTTGGCAATTACATTATGTAATTTAAGACAGCTTAGTCTCTTGTTTCCGGAGTCGCTATCACTCTTCTGGTCTTCGGAGCTACTGTCCGTCATCATTTGTACCTTTCTGTACTTTTCTTTATTGATTTTTTTTTCTTGCCTGTGGATTTTTTTTGTCCAGATCGGCATACCCGTGCAATGTGTCCAATCTTTCCGCATTGCCTGCATGCTTTGTCCTTGAACCAGCATTTCCTCTGGTCATGGGTGGATCTGCCGCAGTGATAACATCTCTCGAAACCCTGTGTCATTTCATGGGTGCCGAAGTCCTGTGTCTTTTACTGTATCTCTGCAGCTCCTCTTGCTGCTGCTTCGTATGATACAGCCATACTGAAAACCTTGTCCAGTGTCAAATCTTTCTCAGAAAGCAGCCTTTTCTGTGTTCCTTCACTTAGGAGACCGCAGACGAATTTGTCTCGAAGAGAATCTGCCAGTCCTGCCCCGAATTGGCAGTGCTTTGATAGCTTTCTTAATTCGGTGAGGTAATCAGCTTTACTTTCATTCTTGTGCTGATTCCTCTTGAAGAATTTGAATCGATCCGCTATCAGCAGCGGTGTTGGGTTTAAGTGCTCCTGTAGGGTATCAACAATTACCTTAAAATTCTTGTCCTTTGGTTTGGCTGGGGTGATTAAGTTTCGTAACAGCCCGTATGTCTTTGCGCCCATTAGATTTAGAAGTACTGACGCCTTTTTATCATTTTCTATTCCATTTGCTGTACAATATACCTCCACTCTTTCCACATATGTGGTCCAACCCTCTATATCGTTATCAAAAGCATCAATGTTGCCAGCCTTAGGCATCCTGGAAAAAAAATGGCACTTCCCGTGCTTTACTTTCTTTCCTGCAGAAAAGATATGGCACTTCCCGTGCTTTCCCGCAGCTGCTGCTGCTGACAACGCTGTTTTCCGCGTTTCTTAAAAATGTTTTTAATTTTTTTTATTTACTGGTGGAGACTCGTTCCCGCCGGACTCTCTGGGACTTTTCCCCCCCTCTGCTAGGTCTGAACGCCGACCTGCTTTGCAGCACCGGCCGTCTCCCGAGTGCTCCCCCCTGTCTGTTCCTGCTTGCCTCTGCCTTCGCTGCTTGGCCTTGCCGCAGAGACAGCCGATGGAGCCCCAGCCCGCCCAGGAAGGATTATTGCAGTACCTGCCACCAGCTCGGCTAGCTCGTGAAACCACAGTTTTTTGTTTTTTTTCTTGCTTTTCTTCGACTTTGAATGTCTGAGGAATCGATGTCCTTGAGGTGCTGCTGAATTGCAGGTAAGTCCGTTTCCAATTCGTCACCACTGTTGTATCCGTTTGTTAATAGAGACACTGAAGGCAGGAGTTGGTTTCACAGGTGTTTACTGAACAAAGTCTGGAGGTGAACTTACTGATACAACACAATATACAGGCTTATATAGCCCGAGTGGCCATTACCGGCATTACAGTACACAGGGGGCTCTTAAAGGCACATACACTACACCTCCAAGCAGTGAGGCCCCTTGACTCTGGTGGAACCTCTGAACATCTGCCTCCCAGAGCACTTCCAGATCACTGAAGAGCAAGTGGTCAGATCGGGAGTAAATCTCTTACTATTTTGCTTCGAAAATTTTCCTTAACCTCACCCAACCTAGAAGGACAAGGGCAGCAGGCACATGGGAACACCATTACCTCCAAGTTCCCCTCCAAGTCGCACACACACCATCGCAACTTGGTGATATATCTGCCGTTCCTTCATCGCTGGGTCAAAATCCCGGCACTCCCTGCCTAACGGCAGTATGGGAGCACCTTCCCGACATTGACTGCAGTGGTTCCCACCACCACCTTCTCAAGTGGTGACTGGGGATGGGCAATAAATGCCGGCCTTGCCAGCGACGTCCACATCCCGAGAATGAATTGAAGAAAAACCCAAGAAGACCAATCTTGTCTTGTGCCAACCCAATTCTATTGGCGTCAGAGTCAATCTTTCTGACCTCTCGGAGGCAAGTCGCCAATTGTTGGCACTCGATGTCCAAATGGGGGCTGTTGTGTATGGATGCAATATCATCAGCAACCTCGAGGATAGAAATTCTGCTCCAGCACTCCCGCTACGCTCCAGGAGGGCTCTGTTTCCAATGTCACGCACACCAACCACAGAAGATCCTCCGCTGAGCCTTATTCTCAACTCGATTGGACACGTATCCATTCCCGTGATATTCTGCTACAATAGCCCCCCTGTTTCTGTGTACATCTTCGTTACATTAGTGTTCTCCTGCTCTTCAGGAAGTGAATGATGGTTGGGTCAATTCCGCAGGTGCTGCAGTGCACGGTGCCTAAACCAGGTAGTCGTTCGACACATGTTGGCTCACAAACGGGCTGTCTGACCATGGAGGGCAGCTCCCGTGATCCTGAATCTGTCTTCACTCGACCCACGTTTAACAGAGGGATTCACCGGTTACAGATTAAGAGCGGGAGCGTTACTGATTTCCAACTCCTTGACCCAAGCACCTGGTTGAGATCTTTTAACCTAACACAGACCAGAACCAGGATCTAGGATCTTGGCCTCTGAATTCGGTGTCATACAACGTGGTTCCACCCATCCACTGAGCCATGAAGGTCGATGCTAATTGTACTTTCAAAGACTGTGAAGCGCTATGGGACATCCTGAGGTCATGAAAGGCGTTATAAAAATACATGTTCCTTTTGTCCGTTCAACATTATTGCTGATGATGTTGAGACATTTTAGTCAGGAATTTGCTGTTCAGTCTTTCCGGTAAACTCTACACCTCTTCTATATTTTGCTGCAACTTTTATCAGGCTGAATGTGGTCCGCTTAATCAGCAGAGCAATCAGCACAAATCCTGCAGAACATTTCAGAATGGAGCTGAGGAGTAGAAATAAATGTCAGCTGATCCCACAGTTAGACCGAAGTGCGACGCACAGCTTGTGATGTCTGGGGTAAGCGCCTTCTGATCTCGGGGCAGCCGAGCGCGACACGGAAGCGGGGGGCTGGAGCCCACTGACGGGAGAAAGATAGAGCTTACATTTCTGCAGCTATTTTCCGGACTTCCCAAAGCGCTTCACAGCCAATGAAGTACTTCTTAGTCACTGTTGTACTGTAGGGAAACACGGCCGCCAAATTGCGCACAGCAAGTGACCACAGACAGCAATGTGACAATGACCAGAAAATCTCTCCTTTGGTGATGCTGGTTGAGGGATAAATATTTGCCCCACGACACCGGGAAGTAGCTCCCCTGCTTTTATTTGCAATAGCAACCGTGGGATATATTACGTCCACCTGAGAGGGCAGACGGGGGCCTCGGTTTAACGTCTCAGCCCGATACATGGCACCTCCAACAGTGCAGCACTCCCTCAGTACTGCCCCTCCGACAGTGCAGCACTCACTCAGTACTTCCTCTCCAACAGTGCAGTACTACCTCAGTACTTCCCCTCCGGCAGTGCAGCACTTCCCCAGTGTTGTCCATCCGGCAGTGCAGCACTCCCCGGTGCTGCCCCTCCGGCAGTGCAGCACTCCCCGGTGCTGCCCCTCCGGCAGTGCAGTGTTCTGAATTACAGAACAAGACATTCAGTTTATTTTTGATCAACGTCAAAATGCAGGAACTAATTTTAATCAAAATTAAAAGTGCTCACATTCAGTGGGAATTCTAATGGGTGGAGACCGTGAGCTGCCCGGGCACTTGTTGCTTTGCAGTAAAAGAAAGAATGACTTACATTTCTGTAGCGCCTCTGTGAGGAGAACACAAACAGGCTGCAAAGGGATATAGATAGCCTAAGTAAGTGGGCAGTAAGGTGGCAGATGGAGTTTAATGTAGGGAAATATGAGGTTTCATCACTTTGATAGGAAGAATAGAAAAACATAATACTTTTTAAATGGTGAGAAACTTTCAAATGTAGATGTTAAGAGAGATTTCAGTGTCCTCGTGCAAGAAACACAGAAAGCCAGCATGCAGGTACAGCAAGCAATATGGAAGGCAAATTGCAAGTTGTCATTTAATGCAAGGGGGTTGGACTATAAGAGCAAGGACGTCGTGCTACAATTGTACAGGGCCTTGGTGAGATCACAGCTGGAGTATTGTGCACAGTTTTGGTCTCCTTACCTAAGGAAGGATATACTTGCCTTAGAGGCGGTGCAACAATTTTCACTAGATTGATTCCTGGGATGAGAGGGCTGTCCTATGATGAGAGATTGTGCAGAACGGGCCTATACTCTCTGAGTTTAGAAGAATGAGAGGTGATCTCATTGAAACATACAAGATTCTGACACGGTAGATTCTGAGAGGTGGTGTCCCCTGGCTGGAGTGTCTAGAACTAGGGGGCATAGTCTCAGGCTAAGGGACAGGTCATTTAAGACCGAGATGAGGAGAAATTCTCTGCCACAGAGGGCTGTGAATGCTGAGTCCTTGAGTATATTCAATGCTGAAATAGATAGATTTTTGAACTCTGGGGGATTCATGGAATATGGAGATCGGGCAGGAAAGTGGATTTGAGGTCGATGATCAGCCATGATCTTATTGAGGAGCCATATGGCTGACTCCTGCTCTTATTTCTTATGTTCTTAAGTTCACGGCCACCCGATGTCTCAAAGCGCTGTACAATCAATGAAGTACTTTTGAAGTGTAATCACTGCTGTAATGTGGGAAACACAGCAGCCAATTTGCGCACAGCAAGCTCCCACACACAGCAATGTGATAACGACCAGATAAACTGTTTTTGTTATGTTGATTAAGGGATAAGTATTGGCCCGGACGCCGGGGAGAACTCTCCAGCTCGTCTTCAAAAAGTGTCATGTGATCTATTACGTCCACCTGAAGGCAGACGGGGCCTCGGTTTAACATCTCATCTGAAAGGCAGAAGGTCTGACAGTGCAGCACTCCATCAGCACTGCACAGCCTAGATTTATGTGCTCAAGTCGCTAGAGTGATGAGCTTCTGACCACATATCCACTCCATTACCAAGAGCGCCTACTTCCACCTCCGTAACATCACCCGTCTCCACCCCGACTCATCTCACCTGCTGCTGAATCCATCATCCATGCCTTTGTTATTTCCAGACTTAACTCTTCCA
Organism: Somniosus microcephalus; assembly: GCF_052327205.1. Taxonomy (NCBI): domain Eukaryota; kingdom Metazoa; phylum Chordata; class Chondrichthyes; order Squaliformes; family Somniosidae; genus Somniosus; species Somniosus microcephalus. The sequence continues at coordinate 36,519,052 of NC_141016.1, forward strand.
AACCTCTCCAGGCCGGCCTCCCATCTTCCATCCTCCCTATACTTAAGGTCATCCAAAATTCTGCTGCAAGTATAATAAATCGCCCCAAATCCCATTCACCCATCACCTCTGTACTCGCTGAACTACATTGGCTCACCTTTGATCCACGCCTCGATTTTAAAATTCTCCTCCTTGTTTTCCAATCGCTCCATGGCCTTGCCCTTCCTTATCTTTGTAACCTCCTCCAGCCCTTCAACCCGCCGAGATATCTGCTCTCCTTCAATTCTCGCCTCTTGTGTATCCCTGATTTCCATCACTTCATCATTGGTGGTCGTGCCTTCAGCTGCCGAGGCCCAAAGCTCTGGAATTCCCTTCCTAAAGCTCTCCGCCTCGCTCTCCTGCTGTAAGTCGCTCCTTATAACTTACCACTTTGATCAAGGTTTTGGTCACCTGTCCTAATATCTCCTCATGTGGCTCGGCATCAAACTTTGTTTGTCAACGCCCTGTGAAGCACCTTGGGACGTTTTACGACATTAAAGGCGCTAAATGAATGCAATTTGTTGTTGTTATTCAATACATAGAATTTAAAGCACAGAAAAAGCCCATTCGGCCCAACAGGTCCACAGGAGCGTCCTCCCACCCCTCTTCATCTCACCCTATCTAAGCTAATCTAATCCTATCAGCATATCCTTCTATTCCTTTCTCCCTCATCTCTAGCTTCCCCTTAAATATGTCTATGCTGTTCACCTCAACTACTCCTTGTGGTCACGAGTTCCACATTCTCACCACTCTCTGGATAAAGAAGTTTCTCCTGAACTCCCTATGGGATTTATTAGTGGCTATATATTGAGCCAGAAATTAGGATCGGGTGCTTGCCGCGCGTGCAAGCCCCTGATCTGCACTCATCCTGCGCGCTGAAATCTGAAGCCCGGGCCTGCTTGCATTTCCTGTCCCTGGCCCGGTTCCGATGTCGGCGCGCTGTGCTTACCTGATCCAGCGGTGTAGTTAGTGTGATGTGCCGGCTGGGATCAGGTGAGCACTCTGCAGCCAATCAGGGGAGGGGAAACTCATTCATAAGTTTGATAGTAAAGACTGTCAAACTCATGAAAAGTACGGGCGCCCAAAAGACTAGTTTAACTTTAATTAAAATTTAAAAAAACATCCCAATAATTAAATAAACTATAAATAAATTTAAAACACTATTTAAACCAATTAATAAAATTTTTGATTTTTTTTTTTACGAATTCGGGTCTAAAAATAAACTTACCTTACTGTACAGTCCTTAAAAACAATGAAGCTGTGGAAAAAATGTCATAATTTTAAATAATAGACTACTTACCTTCAAGAATCCACTCCTTTCACCTTTTTTCATTTCCAAAAAGTCCAGGCCCTTGCACACGCGCAAATCTGTCAAAACAATGGAAGTTGAACGCATGTGCGCAGAGTCCTTCGCGCACACGTTGGACCTCTTAGCCCATTAGTTCGATGGAGAGGAAATGCCAGTTTCCCGCGCATGCGCTGTGCATGCTGGAATCTGGCAATTCCTCTGGCCACACGCGTGAGTACACCATCTGTACTCACGTGTTGGGAATGTAATTACTGGCCCATTATATTTTTGACCCCTAGTTCTGGACTCCCCCACAAGTGGAATCATCTTCTCTACGTCTACCCTATCATAACTCTTGATAATTTTAAAGACCACTATCAGTTCACCCCTCAGCCTTCTTTTTTCTAGAGCAAAGTGCCCCAGCTTGTTCAGTCCTTCCCGATCGTTGTAACCTCTCAGCCCTGGTGTTTTCTTTGTGAATCGGATTCACTTATTTCAATGAGTATGATTTGTTTTCATGTAGTAACAGACAGTAACGATCACATTGAGCAGCCCCACACATCAATAGCTCATCCTGCTAGATTAAACAAAATCACTTCTAACTATTCCTTAGAACAGACAAGGCTAATTGGAGATTTGATAGAGTTCTTTAAAATCATGAAGGGTTTAGATCCAGTAAATAAAGATAAACTGGCTGAAGGGTCGATAACCAGAGGGCACATATTTAAGGTGATTGGTAAAAGAACCAGAGGAGACATGAGGAAAATCTTCTTTACACAACGAGTGGTTAGGATTTGGAATGCACTTCCTGATGAGGCAGTGGAAACAGATTCAATAGTAGCCTTCGAAAGAGAATTGGATAAGTGATGGAAGGGGAACAATTTGCAACGATATGGGGAAAGAGCGAGGAAGTGGGACTAACTGGATTGCTCTTCAAAAGAGCTGGTGCAGGCTCGCTGGGCTGAATTGACTCCTTCTGTGCTGTACTATTCTGTGATTCTATCATTCTGCTCACCTGCAATCTAACCTTCCTCCACCCTTAGGTGAGCCTGATTGCCTGTGTTTTTCACCATTCTATTGTCACCCAGGAGGTATCCAATCTCCAGGCCCCATCTACAATCTCAGGTGGATGTAAAGGACTCCACGGCCACTATTTGAAAGAAGAGACGGGGGAATTCTTCCCAGTGAAGTGGGGCTAAAATTTACCGCTCAACCAGCATCACAAAATAGCAGATTATCTGGATATTATCTCATTGCTGCTTGTGGGATCTTGCTTTGCACAAATTGGCTGCCACGCTTTCTACAACAGTGACCACCTTTGAAAAGTGCTTCATTGGCTGTAAAGTGCTTTGCGACATCCTGAGGTTGTGAAAGACGCTATATAAATGCAAGTTCTGTCTTTTAACAGATATCGTGTGTGTGGTGAGACCTTTTCAACAGTAATGCGTTTTTACACAAATAGCGCCTTCTAGTGATGATGAGCAATATCGCAGGCAGCGCGCGCACACACCTTGTAAAGTGTGTGATAGATTTGAAACATTCCTTTATCAGTGCTTTTGTTTAAAGTGTTAAAAGATAAGCTTGCCCCTTTTCAATTAGGCTCCAATAATCCTGCAGGCTCCCAATTTGTAGAGACATAATTTTTTCATTGCTTGAGACCGTACACCTGTCTAGTTTAATCCCCAACAAACAGCAACTTGCATTTAGACAGCACCTTTACTGTAATAAAATGGCCCAAGGTGCTTCACAGGATCGTAGGTCAGACAAAACTTTAACACCGAACCACATAAGGAGATATTGGGACAGGTGACCAAAAGCTTGTCAGAGGTCGGTTTTCAGGAGTTTCTTCAAGGAGGAGAGAGAGGCGGAGAGGTTTAGGGAGGGAATTCCAGAGTTGGGGCCGAGGCAGCTGAAGGTACGGCCGCCAATTGTTGGGCAATGAAAATCGGCGATGCACAAGAGGCCAGAATTGCAGGACGGCAGAGATCTCAGAGGGTTGTAGGGCTGGAGGAGGTTACAGAGTTAGGGAGGGGAACGAGGTAATTGAAGGAGTTGAAGACAAGGATGAGAATTTTAAAATCGAGCCATTACCAGACTGGGACCCAATGTAGGTCAGCGAGCACAGGGGTGCTGGGTGAACCGGACTTGGTGCGAGGTACGATATGGGGCAGCAGATTTTTGGATGAGCTGAACTTTACAGAGGGGGAAGATGGGAGGCCGGCCAGGAGAGCGTTAGAATCGTCGTGTCTGGAGGAACAAAGGCTCGGATGGGGGTTTCAGTAGCAGATGAGCTGAGGCAGGGGCAGAGACGGGCGATGTTACGGGGGTAGAAGTAGGCGGTCTTGATGATTTTGAGGATATGGGGTCGGAAGTTCAGCTTTGCGACAAATAGGAGACAGAAGGGGGAAAACAAGCAGAGAATAACCATTTGAGTCTGTACAAGCAACAGATCTGATAAATTCCCAGGATTAACTCAGAGTCCCGATGTATATGTATATACATTGTCAGCAACATCGCCCAATGTCAGGGCGGAAGGGGTGTAAGAGTTAGCAGAAAGATTAAACTGCAGAAGCTGCTTGGCCCATAAGAACTCTCACAGATCAGATCATGGTGTGAATTGCGGAGCTCCATACAGCTTGTAGATCATTAGCAGTTATATTATCGACAGTCCCACAACCTTTTCAAACTTTCATGAAAACATTACAGTTCATATGAATGTGGATAAGTGTGTCTGTGTGTGCCTTTGAGTGTGTTTGAGTGAATGAGTGTGTCTGTGTGACTGTGTTTGTGCAGTGTGTGTGACTGAGAGTTAATGTGTGTGTGTTTGTGCGTGCGAGAGTGAGAGTGAGTGTATGTGTGTGAGTGTTTGTGCGTGTGAGAGTGAGAGTGAATATGTGTGTGAGTGTTTGTGCGTGTGAGAGTGAGAGTGAGTGTATGTGTGTGATCGGGGCCTCAGGATAATTCGCTGAGCAATTGGCCCAATGTTAATAAAGCTCTGATCTGTTTAGTTCTCAGCTCCGAGCTGTAAACACAGGATCAAAGGATAGTTGCGGATCAGACATTCAGTCATCGAGAGAGACCCTAAACTCCCGGCATTGCAGCCACTAGTCTTTTAGTAAATAATGCCAGGATTGTTTCCCCTACTCTCGTTGAGTTCATTCCAATTGTCGATCACCCATTGTGTAAAGAGTTTGCTGGCTTCAGTCCTAAATTTATCTTCTGCCAGTATGAACCTGTGTCCCCTTGTCTTTCTTTAACAATTCAATTTAAATGAACATTCCAGATTTGTTTTTTCATTCCCTGATGATTCATGGGAAGAGGAGGAGACCATTCAGCCCCTCGAGACTGTTCTGACATTCAATTCGACCATGGCGGATCAGTAGTCGAAGGAAGATTGTGAGAAGCACTACATGAAGCATTTCTATCTTTCTCCGCTTGCTACCAGGTACAATTTACTTTCTGATCTGAATTCAGGAAATTGGATTCATTATAGCCCTTCGATTGAGAGAGCAACCACTTAATGAAGACATTCAACGGCATTACCATCGCCGAATCCCCCACCATCAACATCCTGGTGGTCACCATTGACCATAATCTTAAGTGGGACAGTCACATAAATATTGTGGCAACAAGAGCAGGTCAGAGGCTAGGTATTCTGTGGTGAGTGTCTCACCTCCTGACTCCCCAAATCCTTTGCACCATCTACAAGGCACAAGTAAGGAATGTGATGGAGTAATCTCCACTTGCCTGGATGAGTGCAGCTCCAACAACTCTCAAGAAGCTCGACACCATCCAGGACAAAGCATCCCGCTTGATTGGCACCCCATCTACCACCTTAAATATTCACTCCCTCCACCACCGGCGTACCCTGGCTGCAGTCTGTACCATCTACAAGACGCAATGCAGCAACTCACCAAAGCTTCTTCGAAAGCTCCTCCCAAACCCGTGAGCTCTTCCACCCTGCAGGACAAGAGCAGCAGGCACCTGGGAACACCACCACTTCCAAGTCACACACCATCCTGACTTAGACATATATCGCTGACCCTTCATCGTCGCTGGGTCAGAATCCTGGAACTCTCGAACTAACAGCACTGTGGAAGTACCTTCACCAATGGACTGCAGCGGTTCAAGAAGGCTGCTCATCACCACCTTGTGAAGTGCTATTAGGGATGGACAATAAATGCTCGCCTTGCCATCGACGCCCACATCACAGAAACGAATAAAAAAACTGATTTGGCTTTCAAACTTAAAGAGAGCAGATATCGAATCATAGAATCATAGAGCAGAGAAGGAGGGCATTCGGCCCATCGTGCCTATTGAAAGATAATATTAAATCTGCTTTCAATTTTTTTCTTTCAGTCTTGCGTCGAGATCTGGAGCAGATGAATTGCTCCTTGAGTTTCAACAACCTCAGACTTGATGACATTGCCGTGTATTACTGCTATGTGGATTTCCATGGCTTAAAGGATGAGACTTTCACAGACCCGTCCAGCTACCAGCTTGTCCGTAATTCACAGTAAATTTTATTTCGGTTGCAGGAACAGGTTGTGAGATGGCAACGAGTGGAATGCAAGTTTATTTTCCTAAACAATGCCCTCGGCAACTGCATCAGGAGCAGCCCATCCCTTTTTGAGATACCCTAGGGTCAGGTTTGACCAGAAGATGAGATAATCATACACAGGTTAATGGGCTTTCTAAATAAAGGCACAGAGTACAAAAGCAAGGAGGTCATGCCCCTTTGTATATCACTGGTTAGGCCCCAGCTGGAATACTGTGTCCAATTCTGGGCACCACACACTTTAGGAATGATGTCAAGGACTAAGAGAGGGTGCAGAGATTATTTACCAGAATGGTTCCAGTGAAGAGGGAAATCCGTTATGCGAAGAGAGTTAGAGAAACTGGGATTGTTCTTCTTAGAGCAGAGAAGTTTAAAGGGAGATTTAATAGAGGTGTTCAAAATGATGCAGGGTTTTGATAGTGTAAATAAGGAGACATTTTTTCCACTGGCATAATGTCGGTACGTAACTAGAGGACACAGATTTAAAGTAATTGGGAAAGTAACCAGGAGAACAATAATTTTCCTGCGGGGAGTTGTTGTGATCTGGAATGTCCTGCCTGAAAGTGTGTTGAAGCAGATTCAATAGTAATCTACCTTGGGTTCACTCTTTTTTTAACTTATTCTTCGGATGTGGGCATCACTGGCAAGCCCGACATTTATTGCCCATCTCTAATTGCCCTTGAGATGGTGGAGGTGGGCCTGCTTCTTGAACTGCTGCAGTCTGTGTGGTGAAGATACTCCCACAGTGCGGTTAGGCCGAGAGTTCCGGGACTGTGACCCAGCAACGATGAAGGAACGGCCGATATATCTCCAAGTCGGGATGGTGTTTCTGACTCGGACGGCAACTTGGAGGTGATGGTATTCTCATGCACCTGCTGCACTTGTCCTTTCAAGATTGGGCGATGTTAAGGAATATTTCTGAAGCAGAATAGTAAAAGCTAGTCTCTACCAGGCGCTTTTCTGCAGATCTGGCCACTTGCCTTTAAGTGATTTAAGGTGCACAGGGAGGCAGATATTCGGACTTTCCACCAGAGACAACGAAACTCCCTGGTTGGAGGCAATGGCGTAAAACTGCAAACGTTGAGTTCCTTCCATATTTCTAGCTTTTGGTTGACCTTCCGTTGCCACACTGGAAGAGGAAGAGGCCCGTTCAGCTGCTCGAGCCTGTTACCATTAGGAACAAGAGCAGGCCATTCATCCCTTTGAGCTTGTTAGATAGGAAAAGTAGGAGGCCATTCAGACCCTCGAGAATGTTGATTTTGACAGGAGGGGCCATTCAGCCCTTCGAGACTGTTGTTTTCATTCGTTCATGGGATGTGGGCATCGCTGGCAAAACCAGCATTTATTGCCCATCCCTTGTTGCTCTTGAGAAGGTGGTGGTGAGCAGCCTTCTTGAACCACTGCAGTCCCGGTGGTGAAGGTACGCCCACAGTGCTGTTCGGGAGGGAGTTCCAGTATTTTGACCCAGCGACGATGAAGGAACGGCGATATACTTCCAAGTCAGGATGGTGTGTGACTTGGAGGGGAACTTGGATGTGCTGGTGTACCCATGTACCAGATTCCCTTGTCCTTCCAGGTGGTAGACGCCGTGGATTTGGGAGGTGCTGTCGAAGAAGCCTTGGTGAGTTGCTGCAGTGCATCTTGTAGATGGTATACACTGCAGACACGGAACGCCAATGGCAGAGGGTGTGAATGTTTTAGGTGATGGATGAGTTGCCAATCAAGCGGGCTGCTTTGTCTTGGATGTTGTCAAGCTTCTTGAGAGTTGTTGGAGCTGCACTCATCCAGTCCAGTGGAGAGTAGTCCAACAAACTCCTGACTTGTGTCTTGTAGATGTTGGAAAGGCTTTGCGGAGTAAGGAGGTGAGACACTCGCTGCAGAATACCCAGCCTCTGACGTGTTCTTGTTACCAAAGCATTTATGTGGCTGGTCCAGTTAAGTTTCCGGTCAATGTTGACCCCTCATGATATTAATGGTGTGGGTTTCGGCCGTAGAATGTCAATGGGTGGTGGTTAGACGATCGCCTGTTGGAGATAGTCATTTCCTGGCACCTGTGTGACACTAATGTTACCTGCCACATATCAGCCCAAGCCTGAATGTCGTCCAGGTCTTGTTGCATGCGGGCATGGATTGCTTCATTATCTGAGGAGTTGCGAATGGCACTGAACATTGTGCAGTCATCAGTGAACATCCCCATTTCTGAACTTATGATGGAGGGAAGGTCAATGATGAAGCATCTGAAAATGATTGTGCCTAGGACACTGCCCTGAGGAACTCTGCAGCGGTGTCCTGGGGCTGTGCTCATTTACCTTCGACCACCACAACCATTTTCCTTTGTGCTAGGTATGTCTCTAGCCAGTTGAGCCTTTTCCCCCCAATTCCGATTGACTTCAGTTTTACAAGGGCTCCTTGATGTCACACTCGGTCAAATGCTGACTTGATACCAAGGGCAGTCACTCTCACCTCACCTCTGTAATTTAGCTCTTTTGTCCATGTTTGGACCAAGACTGTAATGAGATCTGGAGCTGAGTGGTCCTTGCAGAACTCAACCTGGGCATCAGTGAGCCAGTTATTGGTGATTAAGTGCTGCTTGTTTGCACTGTCAACGACACCTTCCATCACTTTGCAGATGATTGAGAGTAGACTGATGGGGCAGTAATTGGCTGGATTGGATTTGTCCTGATTTTTGTTTACAGGACTTACCTGGACAGAGTTTCACATTGTTGGATAGATGCCAGTGTTACAGCTGTACTGCAACAGCTTGGCTAGAGGGGCAACTAGTTCTGGAGCACAAGTCTTCAGCACGACAGCCGGGATGTTGTCGGGGTCTGCAGCCTTTGCTGTATCCAGCGCACTCAGCCGCTTCTTGATTTCACATGGAGTGAATCGAATTGGCTGAAGACTGGCTTCTGTGGTGGTGGGAACATCAGGAGGAGGCCGATATAAATCATCCATTCAGCACTTCTGGCTGAAGATGTTTGCAAATGCTTCAGCTTTGTATTTTGCACTCACGTGCTGGGCTCCACCATCTATGAGGATGGGGATATTCATGGAGCCTCCTCCTCCCATTAGTTGTTTAATCTCCACCAGCATTCACGACTTGATGTGGAAGATTTGCAGAGCTTTGATCTGATCCATTGATAGTGGGACGCTTCGCTCTGTCTATAGCATGTTGCCTCCGATTTTCAGCATGCATGTAGTCCTGTGTTGCAGCTTCCCCAGTTTGGCACTTCATTTTTAGACACGCCTTGCGCTACTCCTGGCATATTCTTCTACACTCCATATTGAGCCAGGATTGGTCCCCTGGCCTGTTCGTAATGATAGACTGAGTGATATGCCGGGCCATGAGATTACAGATTGTGGTGGAATACAATTCTGCAGCTTATAAATATTTTTGGAGACACAGGGCCTTGGTGAGACCACAGCTTGAGTACGTGTGCAGTTTTGGTCACCTTACCTAAGAAAGGATACAATTGCCATAGAGGGAGTGCAGCAAAGGTTCACCAGACTGTTTCCTGGGGTGGCAGGACTGTCGTATGAGGAGAGATTGGGTCGACTAGGTCTGTATTTACTAGAGTTGAGGAGAATGAGATGGGACCTAATTGAAACGTATACAATTGTAACATGGCTAGACAGACTGGATGCAGGGAGGATGTTTGCCATGGCTGGGGGGGGTCTAGAACGAGGGGTCACAGTCTCAGGATATGGGGAGAAATCACTTCACTCTGAGGGTGGTGAACCTGTTGGAATTCTCTGCCACAGATGGCTGTGGAGACCAAGTGACTGAATACATTTAAGAAGGAGATAAATAGATCTCTTGACACACAAGGAATTAGGAGAATGGGGAGAGATTGGGAATATGGTATTGAGATCGAGGATCAGCCATGATTATGGCCCGAATGTCCTAATCCTGCTCCTATTTTTCTATGTTTCTATAAAACTAATACAAAAGAAGAATAAGATGTATTATCTGCCCTTTCACCTCCTCCCTTCCCACCATCCGGAGCCCTAAACACTCCTTCCTTGTGAAACAGAGATTTACTTGTACTTCTATTAATGTATTATACTGTATTCACTGCTCACAATGCAGTCTCCTCTACATTGGGGAGATAAAACATAGATTGTGTGATCGGTTTGCTGAACACCTCCATTCAGTCTGCAAGCGTGAACCTGTGTTTCCAATTGCATGCCATTTTAATTCTCCATCACCCTCCTACTCTGTCCTCTCTGTACTCGGCCTGCTCCATTGTTCCAATGAAGCTCAATGGAAGTTCAAGGAACAGCACCTCATCTTTGGATTAGGAACTTTACAACCTTCTAAACTCAACACTGAGTTCAACAATTGCAGATCATAACCAATGCTCCCATTTATTCAGAGAGCAGGTGCTGGTAATGGTTCTGCTGTTGCCATTTATTGCTCCTCTAGACCCATCCTTTTTTTGTCTTGCACCATCATCGCTTTTGTCATTTAATCATTGCAGCATTCCACCCTATCACAGACCTCCACTTTTGTTCTTTCCTCCCCTCCACTTTCCCTGCCTCTGTACCTGCTTAAAACTGTTACAGCTCTAACTTTTTCCAGTTCTGATGAAAGGTCATCGACCTGAAACGTTAACTCTGTTTCTCTCTCCGCAGATGCTACCTGACCTGCTGAGTATTTCCAGTATTTTCTGGTTTTAATTTAGTAACACATTGTCAGAAACTCCGACTGAGCAAATAAACCGGTTTTCAGTGCTGAATACCGGTGAGGGTGGCGACATCTCGAAGGAGTACAGTCCAGATCACATCGACAGCACCATGGGGCAAATTACTGCATGGGGGGCTGAGCGAAGCATAGGATTGCAGTGGTTGTAGGCGATTTAATAGTCAGGTGGCAGACATGCATTTTTGCAACGGCCAACGTGAGTCTCACATGGTCTGTGGCCTCTCTGGCGCCAGGGTAAATTATATCACAGAACGAGTGCAGAACATTCCACGGGGGAAGGGGAGCAGCCTGATGTCGTGGTACATGTTGGAATGAGGGAAGAAAAGCTTTGAGGTCCTGCAGTCCGAGTCTCAGGAGCTAGGGAGGAAGTTGAAGAGCAGGACCTCAAAGGTGGAAATCTTTGGATTACTCCTGGTGCCACGTGCCAGTGAGGGTGGGCACAGTAAGATAAGGCAGGATGATGGTGGCTGGAGAAATTGTGCAGGAGAAACAGTTACACATTCCTCGGGGATTGTGACTAGTTCTGGGGCAGGAGTGACCTGTACAAAATGGACGGGTTGTACCTCAGTCGGGCAGGGACCAATGACTTTGCACCGAGGTTAACGAGTGCTACACGTGAGCGTTTAAACTAATTTGGCGGGGGAGGGGCACCGAGATGAAGCAATGGATAGGAGAGACAAGGTGCACAGAGGATTCGAAGTGGCAAACAGCATTAGAATAAAGAGTAGCTCTGAAATAGGAGGGATCATAGAAGGGGAAAAGAGAGGCAGACAAGTTGGGATTCGGAGTACATAAGTGTAAAAACACAGAAGGTGGTCAATAAGGTTGGTGAGCTGCAGGCACAAATTACCACATCGGATTATGATATAGTGGCAATAACGGAAGCCTGGCTCAAACAGTGGGAGGATTGGGATGTTCGACAGATGGGTTCTAGGTTACTGAGTGAAGTAAGCGTGGAAATTGGGGAAGTTCTAGTCACTATCTTCCAACCCTCCTTAGATATGGGGATGGAGCTAGAGGACTGAAGCATAGTAAATGCGACATCCCATTTAAAAAAGGGGAGAGGGATAAACCCTTCAATTACAGAGCAGTTAGCCTAACGTCGGTGGGGGAACATTTAAAGACAATAATCCGGGACATAAGTAATTGACATTTGGAAAAGTATGGGCTAATAAATGAATGTCAGCATGGATTAGTTAAAGGACAATCAGAGGAATCCTGCCTCTGTTTTTTTGCACATTACTAAGTCTGGGCCAGTGAGGTCGATTTTATCAAACTTCCAACCTGATCCAGGGTGAGAACTGAACCTAAGACTGTGCATTTTGGGAAACCTCTTGTCGGGCCAGTAATTACATTTATCAACTGGCATAAAGAAAAAACCCCTTCCGTTATGACTCGTTTTCTGCTTTACTATATACCTGATATTACTGATGCTTTCCTTTATGCAGTTCATTTATTTTTCCTGCTCTCCAGCACACAATCCTGTCATAGCTCAAATGATTCGAACACAGCACTGGATGCAGTAACAAAGCTACAAATTTCACCCCGAACGCCATCAAACTGTCACTTTTGCTCCAATCCTGACGTATAATTTCCCTGTTTGTTTCCTTCCTTACATTTAACTTAATGACGATTGTGATCCTATCTCGGTAAGTGCAGTCTTTCCAACTGTGTCCTTCGCTATCTGGTGGCCATGGCAACGGCGGATCTATATTCAAATTGCCGTCCTGCTTTTCACAGCCAGAGACTGTTCTGTCTGGTCCACAGTCACTTTAACCTTTGATCGATTTGTGGAATTTGTTTCCAGAATCTGAAAGCGAAATATTGCACCGAGCAAATGGCGATTGTTGTTCTCGGAGCAGTAACTGTGCTGTCCTGTTTAAAGAACATGTTCAGGAATGTTTTGCATACAAGTCAATACAGGCTTTCTAATAATCCATGGTTTTGTTATGTAACAGACAAAGTTCAGTTTCACAGTGTGGGCAGCATTCTAATTTCTTTGCCATGTTCCTACCCGTTTTGATTGTTTCTGATTTTGTTCAATGTTTTAAACGTCAGACACATTTTAGTGGCCGCAGGAGATTCCGGGGCCACAGCAGTGGGGAGAGTCCCAGTGACCCAGAGAGGGAGAGCCGCAGGAAATCCATCGGTTTACTTGTAGTACTAACAGGATATAAGAATATAAGAACATAAGAAATAGGAGCAGCAGTCGGCCATATGGTCCTTTGAGCCTGCTCCGACATTCAATAAGTTCATGGCTGATCATCGCCCTCAATTCCAGATACGCGTCTGATCTCCACATCCCTCGATTCCGCTAGAGTCCGAATATCTGTCTATCTCAGCCTTGAATATGCTCAAAGACTCAGCATCCACAGCCCTCTGGGGCAGAAAATTGCAAAAATTCACATACATCTGAGTGAAGAACTTACTCCTCATTTTTGTCTTAAATGGCCTACCCCTTATCCTGAGACGATGCCCCCTAGTTCTAGGCAACCCAGCCAGGGGAAACAACCTCTCAGCATCTACCCTGTCAATCCCCTTCAGAATCTTGTATGTTTCAATGAGATCGCCTCACATTCTTCTAATCTCCAGAAAATATAGGCCCATTCTACAGCAACTTTCATCATAGGACAGCCCTCTCATCCCAGGAATCAATCTAGTGAACCTTCAATGCACCACCTCCATGGGAAGTATATCCTTCCTTAGATAAGGAGACCAAAACTGTGCACAGTACTCCAGGGGTGCTCTCACCAAGGCCCTGTACAATTGTAACATGACTTCCTTACTCTTGTACTCCAAACTGCTTGCAACAATACTCAACATACCATTTGCCTTCCTTATTGCTTGCTGTACCGGCATGCTAGCTTTCTGTGCTTCCTGAACGAGGACACACAAATCTCCTTCAACACCAACATTTAAAAGTTTCTCAACATGTAAAAAACACTGTGTTTTTAAATCTTCCTACCAAAGCGAATAACCTCATCTACATTATACTCCATCTGCCAACTTACTGCCCACTCACGTGGTTTACCTGTATCCCTTTGCAGGCTTTTTGTTTTCTCCTCACAGCCTCCTGTCCCACCTAGCTTCGTAAGATCAGCAAACTTGGATACATTACACTCGGTCCTTTCATCCACGTCATTCATATAGATTGTAAATAGCTGAGACCCCAGCACTGACCTTGTGGCACCCCACCAGTTGCAGCCTGCCAACCCGAAAAAGACCAGTTTATTCCCACTCTCTGATTTTTGTCTGTTAACCAAACCTCTACCCATGCTACTATATTACCACTAACCCCATGAGCCCTTCTCTTGTCTAATAACCTTTTTTATGTGGCACCTTACTGAATGCCTTTTGGGAATCCAAATATGCTACATCCCCTTTATCTACCCTGCTAGTTATATCCTCCGAATAATAAATTTGTCAAACACGATTTCCATTTCATAAAACCATATTGACTATGCTAATCAGGTTATGATTTTCTAAGTGCCCTGATTCCAAACCCTTAACAAATGATTCCATATGGTCAGCAATGTATGACCTGGGAGAGCAGCCTCATGAAAGTTCATCTACCTGAAATGTTAACTCGGTTTCTCGCTCCACATATTTTCCTGCTCTGCTGAGTGTTTCCCACACTTTCTGTTTTTATTACTGATTTCCAGCATCTGCAGTATTTTACTTTTGGAACCGAATTTCCACCTGGGTTACTCCTGGAATTCGAACTTTTATTCCAGCTCCTGGGTTTATAAATATCTGAGTCCCAAGGTCTGATTTTTGCAGCACCACACTAGTTACAGCCTGGCAATCTGAAAATGACCCATTTTTCCCTACTTTCTGTATTCCCTCTGTTAACCAATCCTTAATCAATGCTAATACCTTACCCCCAAACCCATGTGCCGCTATCTTGCTTAATAACCTTTTATGTGGCACCTTATTGAATGTCTTTTGGAACTCCAAATATACTATATCTACTGGTACCCCTTTATCTACGTTGCTAGTTACATCCTCAAAAACCTCTAATAAATTTGTCGAACATGATTTACATTTCATGAACTATGTATCCTCTGCCTAATCATATGGGCCCTTAATTTGCCGTTTAGGCTTCCCTAAATGAATTGCCTCTGATCTGCAAATAAAATGCCCGCATACCTGTTGGTCCGGGAGGTTTGGAGATTCACTGTCCTGGACTTCTCCGGGTACTCGGTGGGTAGAGGCTCACGTACCTCAGGGGGTAACGTGGTTTGCAAGCGCCCCTGGGATCGTGTGGGCCTGCCCAATGAATGAAAGAATGGGATCCCATTCATACTTATGGGGAGTCTGTATGTATGGAAACCCCATAAGCATGAATGGGGATACTCCCAAAAATATATCTACACAGCAAATAAATAAAAAATACATATTTAAAATTAATTAAAATGGAATTTATTAAATATCTAAACAAAAATGTAATTTTCTGAAAAATAAGTTAAAATGTTTAAAGGGGCTA
Source organism: Somniosus microcephalus (assembly GCF_052327205.1). Taxonomy (NCBI): domain Eukaryota; kingdom Metazoa; phylum Chordata; class Chondrichthyes; order Squaliformes; family Somniosidae; genus Somniosus; species Somniosus microcephalus. The sequence goes on from NC_141016.1 coordinate 36,534,107, forward strand.
AATATAAACTTATCTTATTGCACAGGTTTTTAAATGTATAAATGATTGATTAAAAATTATGTTTATGCTTTTTTAAACACTTACGCTGGAAAAATCAGGCCTGAAACCTGCTTATAACAGGCACAAGAATTTCATGGGCTTTTGCTGGGCAGAAGTTGGGCAAATATTCCAACTTTCTGCCCGTGGATGCCCTTTTCCTGGGGATGCACTGGATCTGTCAGGAAAATTCTTGACTGATCACAATTTCTGGTTTTATCGTGCATGCACTTCACACGTGAATACCCGGAATTTGCGCAGCCATTATGGGCGTTCACACGTCATACATGCCCACAGGGGTCGCAAATTACAGCCCATTATGCTTTTCTAAATACCCTGTTACCAAATCCGTAATAATGGATTCCTGCAATTTCCTGACTGATGTCAGGCTGACTGGCTTGTAGTTCCTGGTTTTCACTCTCCTTCCTTCCTTGAATAACGGGGTTAGATTTGCTATCTTCCAATCCGGAGGGACCTTTCCTCAATCTAGGGAATTTTGGAAGATCACAACCAATGCATCTGGCGCACTCTGCCCAATTTTGATTCCCTCCCACCCCCGCTGCACCCCCACACGGTGGTGATGTATTGGACTTTGAAAAGATCTACAGCAGAGCTACGAGAAGAACATCAGCTACTGGAATAGTCTCAAGGGCCTTGGTCTATTCAGTTTAGAGCAGCGTAGACTCAGAGATGACATGATGGATGTCTATGAAATAACTAAAAGGCTGGGTAGCATGCCTATTGATAGACTATTTCAGTTTAACAGATCGGAACGGACCAGTAGACACGGTTTAGATGATGTAAGAGTAGCAAATGACGGGGTGTTTGACGGTTCTTCTTTTCCCAGAGAGTAGTAAGCCTGTAGAATACATTGCAACCTGGTGTTGTTGGGTGCTGATTCTTTGTATACTTCCAAGAAGGAGCTGTACCGTTTATTTACTGGGGTAGAGATCACATCATATAGAAGGCAAGCTTCTATATAGAGAGCATTTCATCAAATTAGGAGTTCGTTTGTACAAGATCGAAGCCTTTGGTATTACTGGTAAGATATTGAGCTGCAGTGAGAACTGGCTGGAAGGTCTTAGGCGGAAAGTAGTTAAGGATGGATTTGGATCTGTTTGGAGACCAGTCACCAGTGATGTCCCATTGGGATCAGTATTGGGATCTTTGCTCTTGACCATTTTTCTTATGGATCTAGATATAGGTGTTGGGGGCACGATCTGCAAGTTTGCAGATGGTACTAAGATTTTTGCGAGTGTCAGGACTGCCGATCATGCTCGATTGCTTCAGGCCGCTCTTGATGTTTTGGGGGTCTGGGCTTGTGATTGGCAAATGATATTTAAATTGGTTAAGTAGGACCAGGGGTCATAATTTTAAGTTGTAACTATTAAGTACAAGACCAGCACTAGCTGAGATGTCAGGGGGTGGGACATTTCCCAGAGAATAGTGGGGCTCTGGAACCATCTGCCGGCTCGAGCGGTGGATGTCGATTCGCTGACTTCCTTCAAGTGAGAGCTGGACCTGTTTCTGGCCGGGCTGGAGATCAGTTTGTAGAAAAGGTTGGTACTGTATAGAATTATCAGAGCCGGAGTGATCTCTTGGACTAGATTCGATTGCATAGGAGAGGAATTTCCGAGATTTTTACCCCCAAATTGGCCATGGTTTTCAGCTGGTTTTTCGCCTCTCCCAGGAAATCACATGATGACGGGTGCAGTGGAAAGTGTATTTACTGTGACAGACAAGTTATCACACTTGTGTGGGACATGCTGGATGGACCAGAGTGTATTTTCCTGTCTTTGTTTGTAAGTGTTTGTAGGTGTGGCGGGGTCCCAGAATCATCCCCTGCAGCACTTTTCCATTTGATCTCGTGCTCTGTTCCTATTTATTGCCCATCACCCGTTGCATTGAGCAGATGGTGGCGGGCCTTCTCCTTGACCCACTGCAGTCCTTGTGGTGATGGTGTTCTGGACCATTTATTGCCCATTCCCGAGCTGCCCTTAGAAGGTGGTGCTGGATCTTCTTCTTGATTCCTGCTGTCCTTATGGTAATGGTGTTACCATGATGCTGTTAGGTGGAGAATTCACGTGTTTTGTCCAAGTGATGATAAATGAACGGTGATATATGTGCACGCTAGAAAGCTTTGCCTATTTTTGTAGTTCCCATCTTCACTTAAAGTGGCACATTTCCCTCCCACCAGAGCAGCAAGGTGATTGACTCCTCCGAGATACACGAGACCGACTCCAAATATTTCCCACCTCCATCTTTCTGTGCGAGTGCTTCAAGTTACTGTGACAACTGGTTGTTGCCATCACTCGGAGCTCACACTCACAGTATTGTAAGTCTGTTTGATATCTACAGAACTCACCTCAGGGGTCCCAGTCTATCAGATCGGGGCAGGACCGGATACCCCTGTAGAAACCTGTGAGTGCGGGCAGAGTTATGACTGGCTTTCCCCTGTTTTAACTGATTTTCATCTTGTTGACAATACGGGTTGGGGAATTCTTTAGTTAAATGTACATTTCTGGTGAGTTGTTTCATTCCACGAGACATCCGGGGAGTGAATTATTTGCCAGTTTTAGACTCGTGGTACCTATATAGTAACACGTCCGATGTGTCCATTCATTGAACTGTATTAAATATTCAAGCTCTTTTCATTCTCCAGCTCTACATTCACTCTTGGAGAAATCAGAGTCACATTTAAATTGATTTAATGAGTTACAATGGACAGTTTCTGCAAACAGCCGTCTACCTTCGGATCCCCTCTTTGAATTGGATCATAACGAGTTACCCATTTACAGTGATACAGGCCTCACTCCCCTGATTGTGTTAGATTCGTTGGAGCTTTAATGTTTCATTGACCTATATACGCAGATAATAAATCAGCATAAACCGCTCCTGGATTCTTCTAATTCACTTCAAAACTACAGGGAGAATTGTTGCTCCTGTTGTACCTGAATTTACTGATAGGCTTGGACACAGTAAGAGTCTATTTATCCTGAGCTGTTGAATTTTTTGTTATAGATTTAGGAAAGTAAACACAGATTATGGTCATCTTGTACTCTGATGCAGACTTTGCGATAAGGGATAAGTTTATTTGCAGACACTAAGCTGTCATGTGTTTCCAGTGAATGAATGTCATTACCCAGATATGCTTCATCCTGATACGTTGACCCGCTTGATGATATGCAGCCTATGTTCAAACCCCCAGATGAAATGTCCAGCAGCAGTATGTCAATATTTCACGGGAGCATTCAACAAAACACGAGCACAGAAACCACCACAAAGCCAGGTGCTTCCTGTCAGTTCAGCAGAACAGCAAAACACAAAACGACTTCTTTGAGGCTCTGCAGACTGCGAGCAGCTTTTCACACAGTGGGGCTACGGAAGGTCATCCTAGGTTCCCAGCGATCACCGTACATAAAACACTTGCCTTTTTGTTTAAAAGGAACACATCACATCTGTCCCTGGTACAGTGCATCGATGGTGAAAATTCAGATCTTCTGATTACAAGTAAATATGTCTGTGGTCTCTGCTTCTCTCTGAGAGTCTCACTGAGTGGTTGAAACACATTTCCTCAAATATCTGGCAACTTCTCCCAAAAAGTTGCAAAGTCATGGACTGTGACTCTGAAGCAGTTCTGAGCGGCACGGCTCAGACACACTGTTGCTTTACAGTGGATCAATGCAGTAAAACTGTGAAAGCATCAATGATGGTCCCTGGACAGTGGGTGACTGTAGAATCACAACAGTCAGTGACAGTAGTCAGAGCAGAGTCAGCTCCAGTGCAAAACTGGGCCATAAACAAAGGGGTCGCTGTACATTGGGTAAATGCAGCAAAACTGGGCAATAAACAATGGAGGTCGCTGGATAGTGGGTAAATGTAGAATCACTGCAGTCAGTGATAATAGTCAGAGCAGGGTGAGCTCCAATACAAAACTGTTAGAAAATAAACAAAATTTTCAGGAAATAAAATATGTATGAGCAGGCAATGATAAGTACACAAATAAACAAATTATGTTTAAAATAATGTAACAAGAGCAAATCATCAGTGAAGATCAATGAACAATCATTTAGAACGGTGATCCTTGTGATGGGGCCGTGTTGCATAGAAACACTTTTTGGGCAGTATGTCTTCAGAGTGAACTGATTCAAACACTGGCTTTATACAAATTGAACATACAATGATAACAATTACAAAGAACTTCTTAGAATCTACAGCACAGCAAGAAGGCAGCTTGGCGCAACTGAACTATGGCGGTGTGGAAATTCCACACCGGCATCCTTCCACTCTAATGACCTCATCCCACCATGCCCCGTACCCGTCCATTAACTTCCCTCTCATTTAAGTATCAAGCCTCCCATTGAATGCATCAATGTTATCTACATCAAACACCCCATGTGGCGGAGTGGGCCTTTGGCATAGTGGTAGCATTCCCACCGCTGGGTCAGAAGGCGTAGGGTTTTGAACCCCACTCCAGACAGTCCTGGCAAGTGGAGTTGGAGCTCCGGCTCTAAATTCTGGGTTGACATCCAGCGGGATACTTGCGTCCGTGGGTGTGGGCCCCGCCCCACTCATATGGGTTTTGGGAGCCCCTAAAACCCTCCCGCCATAGGACTAACCACCCTAATGGCTGGTATGAAGATGGTTATGTTCACGGAAAGAGCATTAACTGCGGCAGAAATCCTTCCACCACTTCATACAGTTCCCCAAAGGGAACAGTGTGAAGACATGTATGACGACGACCCCATGTGGCAGCGAGTTCTACATTCTCACCACTGTCAGTGTGAACAATAAATCCACCTAACTGCTTTATCTGATCTGTTAGAGGCTATTTGATATTAATGCCTCCTTGTCATGAACCCAACCACAAGCAGCAACAGTTTCTCTTCATTCACCCAATCGGTCTACTTCATAATTTTGAAGATCTCTGAACTGCCTCCTCTTAGTCTTCTCTTTTCCAGAGAGCAGAGCCCTGGCCGGCCTAATCTTTCTGATAGTCGCATCTTCTCATTTCACGTAAAATTCTTGACACCATTATCTGCATTTTCTCTAGTCCTTCATTATCATTTTTATAATATGGTGACCAGAACTGCGCACATTGCTCCAAGTGGTCTAACCAAGGTTCTATCTAAATTTAAAATTACCTCCCTGCTTTTGTATTCTCTGCCTGTAGAAATGAACCCAGCACATTGGACTCTTTATGACCTTTATGTGTTGATAGATTTAGTGATTTGTGTATGTATATTCCCAGATCTCTTTAGTTCTCTACCCCATTTAGTTTCTTACCATCCAAGGAGTAAATGGCCTCCTCATTCCCCCAAACAATATAAACCACCTCAAAGTAAGTGAAGTTGGCGGGGATATAACAAAAGAGAAGATCTGTAATAGGGTGGAAGGCAGGAATGTTTAAATGAACAACAGATTCATTACCCGCAACCGCTGTCCGAAAAAATAGGTAACATAGAAGATAGGAGCAGGAGTAGGCCATTCGGCCCCATGAGCCTGTTCCGCCCTTTAAAGAGATCATGACTGATCATCCAAATTCAGTAACCTGTACCTGATTTCTCCCCCTAACCCTTGATCCTTTTAGCTTTAAGAAATGTATCTAACTCCATCTTTAATATATTTAATGAATTGGGCTCACCTGCCGTCTATGGTGGTAAATTCCATAGGTTCACCACTCTCTGGGTGAAGAAATTCCTCCTCATCGCAGTCTTAAATGGCGTACCCCTTATCATTAGACTGTGACCTTTGGTTCTGGACTCCCCCGCCATCGGGAACATCCTTCCTGAATCTAATCTGTCTAGTCCTGTTTGAATTTTATAATTTTCAATGAGATCCCCTGTCATTCTTCTAATCTCTAGTGAATATAAACCTAATCGACCCAATCTCTCTTCATATGTCATTCCTGCCATCCCAGGTATCAGTCTGGTGAATCTTCGCTGCACTTCCTCCATGGCAAGAGCATCCTTCCTCAGATAAGGCAACAATAACTGCTCACAATACTCAAGGTGTGGTCTCACCAAGGCCCTGTACAACTGCAGCAAGACATCCTTGCTCCTGTTCTCGAATCCTCTCGCTATGAAGGCCAACATACCATTTGCCTTCTTAACCGCCTGCTGCACCTGCATGCTTACCTTCAGTGACTGGTTCACAAGGACACCCATGTCTCAGTGTACTTCCCCCTTTCCCAACCTATTGCCATTCAGATAATAATCTGTCTTCCTGTTTTTGACACCAAAGTGGATAACCTCGCATTTATCCACATTAAACTGCATCTACCATGTACCTGCCCAATCAATCAACCTGTCCAAATCATACTGGAGTTTCTCTGCATCCTCTTCACAGCACACACACCCACCCAGCTTTGTGTCATCTGCAAACCTGGAGATATTACATCTAGTTCCCTCGTCTACGTCATTAATATATGTTGTGAGTAGCTGGGGTCCTAGCATCGATGCTGCAGTACCTCACTAGTCACTGCCTGCCACGCAGAAAAAGGCCCCTTTATTCCAAATTCTTTGCTTCCTCTCTGCCAAACTGTTCTCTATCCAATCTTTACCTTACCCCCAATCCTATGTGTTTTAAATTTGCATGCCATTTTCTTATGCGGGCACTTATCGAAAGCCTTCTGAAAGTCCAAATACACCACATCCACTCGTCTCACTTATCGATTTAACCAGTTACATTCACAGAAAGTTCCAGTAGATTAGTCAAGCGTGATTTACATTTTGTAAATCCATGTTGACTTTGTCCGATCCTGTCACTGTTTTCCAAGTGCTCTGCTATTACATCTTTTATAATGGACTCTAGCATTTTCCCAACTAACGATGTCAGGCTTACTGGAGCAGTGGTTATGCTCTGATACTGTTGAATTCGATGTTGAGTCTGGAACGTTGTCAATACCTCATCGAATGATCAGGTGCTGTTCCTCGAGCTTCCGTTTCATGAGAACAGTGTATAAGGTTACTGTCAGAGAGGTCAGAGTGGGAGTGGGATGAAGAATTAAAATGGCGTGTGATCAGAAGCTCATGGTCATGATTGCAGACAGAATGGAAGTGTTCAGCAAATCGATCACCCAATCTGTGTTTGGTCCCCCAAATGTAGAGGAGACTACATCGTGAGCAGTGAATGTAGTATACTAAATTGAAAGAATTGAAAATCACTGTTTCACGTGGAAGGAGGATTTTGGGCCCTGGATGTTAGGAAGGGAGGAGGTGAAAGAGTAGGGCCTAGAAATTCAGTATCACCACGTTTGGGGTGCTATAGTCGAGCGTGCGCTAAATTTAACGCCAGGTGCAAATTATCGCCATCTTCAGTGAAATTGACTTGCATCACCCCAAGAAGTTCTTGGTGCGATAAATCAGGTGCTGCATGACTATCCTAAGGTGTTATGCCGGAGAGGCAAGGCGCTACCGCCGAGGGCGGGCACAGCGCAGGTGCGGCCAGTTAGCGATTGAATGCAGACATGCTGGTGCCAGTCAGCTGTTAAAGGGTGAGGGTCGATTTGGCTTGCAGCCATGCCCTGCACATTGGAGCCCTGATTCTCGGTGTGGACTGACCTGCTGCGACATTGCTAGGACAACGAGCAAGCGCAGCTATTTAGTGAGGGGCCGCTGAAGGTTCTGGTTGGTGCAGTGGAGCGCAGGCACCAGATCCTCTTTCCGGACAGTGGCATGAGGCCGCTGCCCAACGAGTACTGACAAGCTTGGAGGGAGGTGGCACAGAGAGAGACCTCCAGCAGCATGGTGCCTAGGACCCCGACGCAATGCAGGAAGAACTTAAACGACCTCACTCGTGTTGTCAGGGTGAGTACCCTTTCCAGTATCCTCTTCATCCCTGCATGTGCACCTTACTTTATGGCCAATGGGTACTGAAAGCCCCAATGCCCAGCCCTCATCCAACACCTATAGGCCTGTCGTGAAACTCACATGCACATTCACGAATTCACACACTGGAAGGGCTATTCGACCATGGGATGCAGTGCAGCCAAGATCAGGGCTTCACACTGTAAGGGCTAGTCGACCATGGGAGGCAGAAGCAATGGAACAGGGAATGCCATCCTGAACTGAAAGACCTGAGCCATCTGGTGCAGCATGTTGTGCGTATTATGGCAGGCCGCCTGAGTGGCCCCGTCGCCACTGGAGATGCTGAGCCCGTTCTGGAAATCGATGGTAAGGTCATCACCTTTTTGTCCTCTCTCTTTCCACTTGTGCCTCACACCAGCATCCTTTGCCACTATCGAAACAATGCAGTGCATTGCAGCACTCATGCCTCCCTCGCTGCCGCCCTGTCCTCACGCTAAAGCAACTCTTGTACCGCCCTGCTTTCAGACACTGAATCGCCAGGTGAGGAGGCGGGCCATCAAGCTGCCACTGGGACTGATTCAGAAGGCGAGGAGGAGGAAGAGGAAGCCGGAACATCAGTGCCACCCTCAGCCGAGGCAGGTCATGGCCATAATGGGGATACGTCTTCCCTGAAGGGGAGCAGGGGGGAAGGGTCCGAGGAGGGTGAAGCTCCGGGGCCCAGCGGGCTGCAGCAACGTGGGGGAGGTGGCGGTAGGGAAGTTCGGCGGCCTTCTCCCTGGAGGGAGAGTGTGGCCTCCAGTCCTGCTACAGTGAGCACTGAGGAGGTGCGGCTCCTTGCTGAAATGGCCACCCAGGCTGAGCGCAGGCACACTGAGCTCTTGGCTGCAGTGACAAGGATGCCTGACTCCATAGAGTCACTGGCAAGGAGTGTACAGGACTTCGGGGCAGCTCAGGCAAGGAGTCTGCAGGAGTTTGGGACAGCACAGGCATGGAGTCTGCAGGGCTTTGGTGCAGCACAGACGGATTCCAGCCAATGCTTAGTCATGACATGCAGTCACTGGCTGGTCTGATGCAGTCCCAGATCAGGGCCACACGAGCACTAACTGCAGCCACTCTCGCTGGATTGGGCAGGATTCGCCGGGGCCCTCGCCGCACTGCAGCACGCCAGCAGTCTGTGCTTCAGCAGATTGCTGCGCATGCTTCAGTGCTGCCCCGTGCGAGTGCCAGTGTCTCGTCCGACCAGGGAGTGCCTGTGCTCTGTCAGGTTGGCAGCATTCCTGCTGGCAACATTGTCACTCCTCCACTGCAGTTGCCACCACCCGTAGGGCAGGCTGCTGCCACCCATGCAGAATTGGAGCAGTCAGCAACCGGGCCCTCCAGGCCCAGAGCTGGTCCAGGCCATCACCCAAGGGCATCTGCCGACTCACTATCTGACAAACAGCAGCCTTCCCCTAGCCTTGCTGCAGCCACTGGGGTCCCATTGCGAAGGAGCTGTAGGGTGGGAAGGGGCCAATCGTGCAAGCGAGGCAGATCACCCCCGCAGGAGAAAAAGTAGGAGGTGTGGCAATATTCGTTTTTTTTTACTGAAGGCCGAGGATCATGGTCATTTTTGGTTAACTCTTTTGTACTTTGTCTCCAGGTGGTGAGAGCCAGTTATGTGTCTGACTGTTTTTTTTGGGTTGTCTCTGTATTTGTTTATCATGCGGGAAGGGCACAGAGTTTGTTGAATAAATAATTGTCTTTATTCAGATTGTGCATGTTTGCTCTTTGAACTATTTGTTGCCTTGACTGACTCATGGTTTGCGGACCGGTTGCATTCTTGTTCTTTCAATGGCACAAGCCATTCCCTCAGAGGGGGCCCAGAACCGACTTGCAATGAGCCGCTGACAGACGGCCCTTGCACTTTGTGCCTCCCTCCCATCTTCGTGCTCCTCCTCCTCCTCCTTCTCCTCTGGTGGTGCCGCAATGTCTTCTGGCAGTGGCTGAGTCCTGAGGATTGCCAGGTTGTGCAGCAGGCAGCACACTACAACGAAATGGGAGACTCGCTCAGGTGAGTACTGAAGGGTTCCCCCAGAATGGTCCAGACAGTGGAACCGTTGCTTTAGCACGCCGATTCTGTGCTCAATGATGTTCCTGGTCGCTTGATGGCTGTCATTGTATCGTTCATCAGCGGGGGTGATGGGCGCACGGTACTGGGTCATCAGCCAGGTGCAGCAAGGATAGCCCTTGTCCCCGAGAAGCCAACCTCCTGGGTGAGCCGGGGCTTCGAAAAGGTCTGCCACAGAAGTCTGGTGCAGGATGAAGGCATCGTGGCTGCTGCCTGTAAAGCGGGCATTGACAGCTGGTATCAGCTGTCTGTGGTCACACACCAACTGCACCTTCAACGATTGGAACCCCTTCCAGTTGCAGTAATCCATGTTATTCTCTAGAGGCGTCCGGAAAGCCACATGCGTGCAGTCAATGGTGCACTGGACCATGGGGAAGCCCGCTATTGTTGCAAATCCCATTGCGCGCTCTTGCTGCTTGATCAGGGTGATGGGGAAGGAAATGTACTGTCGTCTCCTTTTGAAGAGGGCATTCATGACTTGGCGGATGCAGCAATGCACCGCAAACTGGGAGACATTGCCAATGTCCCCAGTAGCGGATTAGAAGGAGCTGGTGGCATAGAAGTTGAGAGCCACTTTCACCTTCACTGCCACCGACAGAGACGTCCTGCTCCTCAGCTGAGGCTGCAGATCTCTCTGAAGCAGGTGGCAGAGCTCAGTGTCCACCTCCCTTCTGAATTGAAGACTCCGAATACACTGCTCCTCAGACATGTTGAGGTATGAGAACTGCTGGTGGAATACCCTGGGAGGGTAAGGCCTCCTGTGCCAGCGCCTGTTGGCCCTCCTCCATCTGGCCATGATTGGCACTCTCTCTCGGTGTCTCTGAGCCCCCTCAATGCAATGGAGAAACACAACGTTTCCACCCATTGCAGCCCCTTTAATATGTGGCCACTCAAGGCTGTGGCACTGAAAAATCAATCCAACTTCAAAGTTCTGGCTGAAGGCAGAAGAAACTGTGCGAGCGCTGAGTCAATGCAGAAAGCTCCCTCCCTCTGTCTCTCTGCAAATCTCTCTCACTCTCACACAGAAGGAGTGGTCCAAAAATGGCTACCACAAAGAAGCCAGGAACAGCCCCTTTTAAATAGTGCCCCCCCCCCACAGCCCCACAGCGACTGGGTACCGTTCCAATCAACCAGTCGCTGGGAGCGCCAGGCGCAAAGTAGGGGCGCACCAGTGAATTTCCGGTTTTGGGCACACCAAGGGTGTTGCACGAAGAAATGACATCAGGATCTGCATGCGCAGCTGAGCGGGCATTGCAGTTTTGCACTGCCGCAAAATGTCCGCTCAATTTCGCGAGAGGCGCAGGTCACGCCGTGCCCTAGCTACTTTGCACCCTACTTATAGCTTCCTTAAGGCGCTAGCGGCTGGTGCTACCAACTGAATTCCTAAGACTAGGTATTGCATCTAGTGCGCTTGCTTGGGATGGTGCCTTGGGAAGTGCAGCCAGTGTTGTGGGTGAAGGAAGAGTGGACCAGGGTGTCATGGAGGGAACAGTCCTTTCGGAATGTTTAAATGGGAGTGGACAGGAAGATGAGTTTTCTGGTGCGATGTAATATTTAACTATTGTCGAAATTCAGCATCATTCCACCAAAATGAAAAATCAGAGCAGGTGTTCAACAGCAGACAAATGAGATAAGCCTCGAGAGACAACTGCAGAGATCGTTCATTGGACACTCGCTCTCTAAAAGGTGACCTGATTTGTGGATCGAACTTCTATTGGCAATCACTGTAAAAACAATGGAAAATTATCCAAGTATGGAGTGAACCGATGTGTTTAAAATTGTCTCTTGGGACACAATGGAATCAATGCAGAAAGAACTAAAGATAGCAAGGGACAGGGACTGAATCACTGTACTGAACCGTCACTCAAAATCTAAGAAGAACTAAACAAAAAAGGACATGAGCCGAATCACTGCACTGAATTGTCCCTCACGATTTAACAATAAGAACTAAATACCCATAGAGCAGGCACCCGCTATTCGAAGCACCAAAATAACACAAGAAATAGGAGCTGGAGAAGGCCATTTGGCCCTTCGAGCCTGCTCCACCATTCAACAAGATCATGGCTGATCTTCTTCCTCAACTCCACCTTCCCGCACTATCCCCATATCCCATAATTTGCTTAGTTCCCCCCAAAATAATTGACCTCTGTCTTGAATATACTCAACCTCTGAGCAGCCACAGTGCTCTGGGGTAGTGAATTCCAAAGATTCACAACCCTTTGAGTGAAGAAATTTCTCCTCATCTCAATCCTAAATGGTCGACCACTTATTTTGAGACTGTGACCCCGCCAGGGGAATCATTTTATCAGATTTACACCTGTCAAGCCGCTGAAGAATTTTATATGTTTCAATTAGATCACCTCTCATTCTGCTAAACTCTTGGGAATATAATCCTAGTCTACCCAATCTCTCCTCATAGGAATATCACATCATCCAAGGAACCAGTTTAGTGAACCTTCGTTGCACTCCCTCGAAGGCAAGTATGTCTTTCCTTAGGTAAGGAGACCAGAACTGTTCACAGTACTCCAGGTGTGGCCACACTAATGCCCTGTATAATTGTAGTAAGAATTATTTACTGTTATACATTAAGCCCTTTGTAACAAAAGCTAACATACTATTTGCTTTCCTAATTGTTTGCTGCAACTGCATGTCAACTTTCTGTTATTCATGTACAAGGACACCCAGGTCCCACTGAATGCAATAATGTCCCAGTCTCTCACCATTCAAAAAATATTCAGCTTTCTTTTCCTACCAAAGTGGACAACTTCACACTTCCCCTCATTGTATTCAATTTGCAATGTTCTTACCCGCTCAGCCAACCTGTCTATATCTCTCTGTACCCTCTTCACGTCCTCCTCACAGCTAACTTTCCCACTGAACATTGTATCAAACTTTGATACGTTATGCTCAGTCCCTTCATTTAAGTCATTACTATAGATTGTAAACAGCTGAGGCCCAGGCACTGATCCTGGTGGTACTTTGCTAGTTACAGCCTGCCAAACCGAAAAAGTCCCGTTTATTGCTACTCTCAGTTTCATGTCCATTAACCAATCCTCAATCCATGCCAATATACTACACCCTAGTCCATGAGTCCTATTTTTGTGTAATAACCTCTTGTCTGCCACCTTATCGATGGCTTTTTAAAATCAAATTACACAACATGCACTGGCTCTCCCTTATCCATCCGACCAGTTACTTCTTCAAGAACATGTAACAGATTGGTCAAGCACGAATTTCCTTACATAAAACAGTGCTGACTCAGCCTAAGCATATTTCGATGTTTTAATTGCCCTGTTACCACGTTCCTAATAATCGATCCTAGCAAAACTATACCTTCTGAACTTCAGATCACATTCAGACTGAAGGTCAACCCAATAGCTTGCTAAAGGTTCCCTGCTGGAGTGATTGGCCTCTCTGAAATGCAAATCAAACCATTTGAGTATCTCTGTAGAACTTTGCTGTGAATTCTCCATATTCCTCTGTTTCTTCTACTAAAGAGACTGATTTGAGATTGTGGAGAATCCAACGGAATTTATAATAATGAGGCACACAAATCCTAGTCCAAACACAACACTATCAATCCCCGCACAATTGATTATCTGAGGTCCTTTTGAACGGCCCCTTTAGATCACCGAGAGGAGAACAGAAACTTTAAGTAGATATTTCAGCTGGTTATCGCTGTCATTTTCTAACATGATATAAAGGCCACTGTACAATAGGTCTGAATGGTTCAGGTCAGCTTTTGTCTGTGTTTTTAATGGCTTGTTTAACATTCAGTTAAAGACCTTGCAGTCTGTGACTGTCAGTAAACGCTGTAAACCACACGCTCTCTCAGGTAATACACTGATTTTAATCAGGATATAAAAAGAGAAAAAGGGAAACACACTAGGTTTAAACTGTAAAATATTACAGTGCTCAGACATAATGGAAGAACTGTCTTCGAGACTATTGAGTTGTCTACATTTAATATGATATTTACATCCAGGATTAAAAGGATGATAAAAACAGAAAATGCCGGAAGTACTCAGCAGGTCAGGCAGCAGCTGTGGAATGACAAACAGAGTTAACGTTTCAGGTCGGCGCCCTCCGCCACTTTTCCTGGCAGGATACATCTCCTTTTCATCATGGACATCCAGTCGCTCTACACCTCCATCCCCCACCAGGATGGCCTAAGGATCCTCTGCTCCTTCCTTGAGCGGAGACCCAAGCAATCCCCATCCACCACCACCCTTAACTTGCACAAATTCTCCTTTGACTCCACTCTCTTCCTGCAAATAAAAGGTGTTCCTAATGGAAACCGTATCGGTCCTAGCTATGCCTGCCTTTTCGTGGGATACATGGAACATTCGTTGTTCAGGTCTAGTCAGAACCCGTCCCTCACCTCTATTTCCAGGACATTGGTGACAGTATTGGTGCCACTTCCTGCTCTGCACCGGACTGCAAAATACCATCATCCTTGCTTCCAATTTCCACCTCTCCCTCGCCTTCATATGCTTCATCTCCGATCCTTCCCTTCCCTTCCTCGACCTCTCCATTTCCATTTCTGGGGATATGCTGTTTTACAATATCATAGATAAGCAAACTGAGTCCCACACCCACCTTAATTTCACTTCCTCCCATCCCGCTTCCTGCAAGGACTATATTCCATTCTCCCAGTTTCTCCATCTCTGTCGCATCTATTCTGAAGATGGCACCTTCCATACCATTGTTTCTGATGTGTCTTCCCTTTTTCTCAACCGATGATTCCCCTCCAACGTGGTTGTCAAGACCCTCGACCGTGTCCATCCCATTAATTGCACTTGTGATCTCACCACTTACCCTACCTCCCAGAGCCATGATAGGGTTCCCCTTGTCTTCATCTTCCATCCCACTGGCCTCCACATGCAACGGATCATCCTCTGCCATTTCCGCCATCTCCAGCGTGATGCGACCACCAAACAGATCTTCCCCTCTCCTCCCATTTCATCATTACAAAGGGACTGTTCCCTCCACGACACCCTGGTTCACTCTTAAATCACCTACAACATTCTCTCCCCATCCCACGGCACATTCCCGTGCAAACACAGGACATGAAACACCTGCCCTTTTACCTCCTCCACTCCTACCATCCAGGGTCACAAATACACCTTTCAGGTTAAACAGATATTTATAGAATCATTGAATAGTACAGCACTGAAGGCGGCCATTTAGACCATCGTGTCTGCGTCCGCTCTTTTGAAGAGAAATTCAGTTAGTCTCACTCCCCCACTCTTGCCCCATATCCATGCACTTATTTTCCCCTTCAAGTATGTATCACATTCCGATTTGAAGGCTACTGTAGAATCTATATCCACCACCCTATCAGGAAGTGCATTCCAAATCCTAACCAGTCTTTGCGTAACAAAGTTTTGCCTCATGTCACCCCTGATTCTTTTGCCAATCAGCTTAAATCTCTGACCTCTGGTTATCGATAGTGTTGTATCCATGTGTTAATGGAGACACGGAATGCAGGAGGTAATTTAACAAATGTTTACTGAACAAAGTCTGGAGGTGAACTGAACTATACAAGACGCTATACAGGCTTATATACCCGAGTGGTCACTACCGGTACTACAGTACACAGGGTTTTCAAAAAAACATAGTTTCTCTTAAAGGTACATACACTACAATTCCTCCCCTTTTAGATAAATAGTATATAACATTTTAAGAAATCATTCATTAACATTTTTACAAGAACAATAATCTACACATTTGCTGAAGTTAATCAATTACAAATTCAGTCTCCCTGGAGGCTTCCTGACTCGGTCCGGATAATGCCTCGGTTATGTAGTAGGTTCTGGTGGTGTAGTAGGTTCTTTTGGCAAGGTCGATTCGGCTTGAATGCCAGTGTCGTGTTCATCTGGTTCCAGTATCACCGGATCGGAGGTAGATACTATGGGTATCTCTGCTTCATCATTAGGTGTATAGAGTTGTGGTGTAGGTTGTACCTTTTCGGATGACTCTATGATCTGGTCAGCATGGCGCCTTATTATGCTTTCTCCAATGTCCACGGTATACATCAGCAGTGCTAGTCGTGTGCAAATAGTTCCAGGCTGCCATTTCTCGTTACGGTAGTCCCGGGCCAAAACTGGTTGACCTATCTGGAAGGTTCTAGTTGGCCTTTCATTCATGCCTTGAAATTGCCGGTTCTCTACGTCCCTTCTGATGTTTGGCTTGATCAAATCCAGCCGGCATCTTAGTCTTCTATTGAAAAACATCATGGTGGGAGTTTGGTTTGTAACCACATGTGTTGCATTCCTGTACGCAAACAAGATGTTATCTTCCTTATGTTGTAGATTTATGTCTTCATTACCCATGGCCTTCAAGGCCTTCTTGAAGGTCTGGACAAACCTTTCAGGCAATCCTTTGGTGGCGGGATGGTATGGGGCGGACGTGTAGTGCTTAAACCCATTGTTTTTTAAGAACTTCCTGAATTCTTCGGATACAAATTGCGGTCCATTATCAGAACAGAGCTGTTCAGGCAGCCCATTCCTGGCGAATATGGTCCTTAATACTGTGATGGTTTTTTCCATGGAGGTGGAGGACATCTTTATTACCTCCGGCCACTTGGAGTGTGCATAAACTGCGATTAAAACATTGAGTCCATAAATGGACCAGCAAAGTCGATATGTACCCTTTGCCATGGAGATGAGGGCCACTCCCATGGATGTAGAGGGACTTGTGGTGGGGCGTTTTGGACCTTCTGGCATCCTAAACTGCTCCTGGTCATTTCTTCGATGTCTCCATCGATACCTGGCCTCCACACAAACGCTCTGGCTAAGTTCTTCATTTTCCCTCCACCCAGATGCCCCTCGTGAAGCTCCTTTAGCACTTTATCCTGGAGTTTGGGTGGAATCACCACTCAGGATCCAAACATCAAGGTTCCTTGGCACACTGACAGCTGTTCTCTTCTTTGCAAGAATGCTGGCAACAGTGGTTCGCCATGTGCTGGCCATCCCTTCACCGTTAAATCGTAGACTCGTGAGAGAGTCGGGTCATTTCTCGTTTCCTTTTCAATGGTAGAATTTGTCACTGGTAGACATTCCACTATGGTCGAGTGGAACATCTCCACTGGGTCCACTGTAGGTGCCTCTTCTACCATTGGCAACGGTAGGCGCGATATACCGTCAGCATTCCCATGCTGTTCTGTTCCTTTGTATTCTATGTCATATTGGTGTGCCCCTAGGAAAAGGGACCACCTCTGTAGCCTTTCCGCTGTCATAATGGGAACGCACTTTTTAGGGTTGAATATGGAGACGAGGGGTTGATGATCAGTCAACAAGGTAAATTTTTGTCCGTGTAGGTAATGGTTGGATTTCTTCACCCCCCACATCAGGCTGAGTGCCTCCCTGTCGATCTGCGCATAGTTACGCTCAGCTGAGTTCAATGAGCGTGATGCAAAAGCTATAGGCTGCTCCGAGCCATCAGGGAATCTATGCAATAATACCGCTCCCACGCCGTAAGGGGATTCATCGCACGCCAGTCTGATTGGCAGTGATGGGTTGTAATGAGCCAACACTTCCTTGGACGTGCTCAAGCCTTTGCATTTATGGAAGGCACTTATACAGTCTTCGCTCCATTTCCAAATTACTCCCGTTTGTAGCATTGCGTTAACTGGGTGCAGAACCGTTGACAAGTTCGGTAAAAATTTATGATAGTAATTTATTAATCCCAGGAACGACCTTAATTGTGAGACATTTTCAGGTGCTGGGGCTTTTACGACCGCTTCAATTTTTTCAGGTGACTTATGCAACCCTTCTTCGTTAATGACATGGCCACAATATGATATTTGTTTCCGGAAAAATTCGCACTTGGGGCAATTTGCTCGTAGGCCCCGTTCTCTCAGCCTCTTGAGCACCTGCTCCAAATTGGCAAGGTGCTCGTTGTCATTTTCTCCTGTTACAAGGATGTCGTCCAGGTAGCATTGAGTCCCCGGAATTCCTTGCAGGACTTGCTCCATAGCTCTTTGCCAGATAGCTGGAGCTGATGCTACTCCGACAACCAGTCGATTGTACTGGTACAGGCCTTTGTGTGTGTTTATCGTGAGATACTTTTTAGAGGTCTCCTCAACCTCCATCTGTAGATATGCCTGTGCCAAGTCAATTTTGGTGAAACGTTTCCCTCCGGATAGTGAGGCGAAAATATCTTCTATCATCGAAAGAGGATACTGTACCGTATGAAGAACCGGGTTTACAGTCACCTTGAAGTCCCCACAGATGCGAATTTTTCTCTGTTCTTAAGATTTATCATTATTCAACATTTTCTTCATGACCGGGATGATGGGTGTTGCCCACTCGCTCCAATCTACCTTGGATAACACGCCTGCTTTTTCCAAACTCTCCAGCTCTGCCTCGACTGCTGGACGAATTGCGTATGGCACTGGCCTTGCCTTAAAAAGCTTGGGAATTGCCGCATCTTCCACTTTTATTGAGGTGGTGGCGCCTTTCAGGGTTCCTAGTTCCTGTTGAAACACTTCTTTGGCGTTAGCCAAGATTTCTTTCAATCGTCCAGGTATGACGTCATCATCATTTTTTTTCTTACTGGTTACCGCCAGTGCCTGAATGGAGTGCCAGTCTAAACGTATCTTTCTGATCCATTCACGTCCCAACAACGGTGGACCACCATCTTGCATAATGTATAAATACAACTTCTGTATTTCCTTGCCGTTGTATACAACAGGCACCCTTATTTTCCCTCTGGGGTACACTTTCTGCCCCGTATATGTTTTCAAGATAATGGATGTGTCTTTCAAAGGTATATGCAGAAATAACCGCTCGTAATCCCGTCGACTTATGACGGTCAGAGCTGATCCTGTATCTAGCTCCATTTTAACTGGGGACCCCACTATCGTGAGGGTAACCCAAATGGTCTGGTAATCTTCTTTGGCAATTACATTATGTAATTTGAGACAGCTTAGTCTTTTGTTACCGGAGTTGCTATCACTCTTCTGGTCTTTGGAGCTACTGTCCGTCATCATTTATACCTTTCTGTACTTTTCCTTATTGACCTTTTTAATGTCAGTGGATTTTTTTCCAGATCGGCATACACGTGCAATGTGTCCCATCTTCCCGCATTGCCTGCATGCTTTGTCCTTGAACCAGCAGTCCCTCTGGTCATGGGTGGGTCTGCCGCAGCGATAACATCTCTCGAAACCCCGTGTCATTTCATGGGTGCCGAGGTCTTGTGGCTTTTGCTGTATCTCTGCAGCTCCTCTTGCTGCTGCTTCGTATGATACAGCAACACTTAAAGCCTTGTCCAGTGTCAAATCTTTCTCAGAAAGTAGTCTTTTCTGCGTTCCTTCGCTTAGGAGACCGCAGACCAATTTGTCTCGTAGAGAATCTGCCAGTCCTGCCCCGAATTGGCAGTATTTTGACAGCTTTCATAATTCGGTGAGGTAATCAGCATTACTTTCATTCTTGTGCTGATTCCTCCTGAAGAATTTGAATCATTCCGCTATCAGCAGCAGTGTTGGGTTTAAGTGCTCCTGTAGGGTATCAACAATCTCCTTAAAATTCTTGTCCATCGGTTTGGCTAGAGTGAACAAATTTCGTAACAGCCCGTATGTCCTTGCGCCCATCAGAATTAGAAGTACCGATGCCTTTTTATCATCCGCTACTTCATTCGCCTTGCAATATACCTCCAGTCTTTCCACATATGTGGTCCAATCCTCTATCTCACTATCGAAAGCAGTAATATTGCCAGTCTTAGGCATCCTGAAAATCAAAAATGGCGCCTCCCACGCTGTACCTTCTTCCCTGCCGAGTCAAGATGGTGCCTCCCGCGCTTTTCCGCTGCTGCCGCTGCTGCCAAAGCTGTTCTCCGTGGTTTTTATGTACACATATATTTTAAACAGTTTCTCCGTCACTTGGAGAATCGTTCCCGTCGGACTCTCTGGGACTTTCCCCTCCCTCTGCTTGGTCCAAACGCCGATCTGCTTTGCAGCGCCGGCCGTCTCCTGAGTGCTCCACCCTCTGTCTCTGTTTGCTTCTGCCTTCCGACTCGCTGACCTGCCCCGCTGCAGAGCCACCTGATCGTGCCCCAGCCCGCTGCCCAGGAAGGATCAGTGCACTACCTGCCACCAGCCCGTTTAGCTGGTGAAACCACTGTTGTTTTTTTGCTTCGACCTTCGTCTGAGAAATCGATCTCCTTGAGGTGCTGCCGAATTGCAGGTAAGTTCGTTTTTAACTCGTCACCACTGTTGTATCCATGTGTTAATGGAGACACGGAATGCAGGAGTTAATTTAACAAGTGTTTACTGAACAAAGTCTGGAGGTGAACTGAACTATACAAGACGCTATACAGGCTTATATACCCGAGTGGTCACTACCGGTACTACAGTACACAGGGGCTTCAAAAAAACATAGTTCCTCTTAAAGGTGCATACACTACAGATAGTTCTGCCATTGGAAATGGTTTCTCTTCAGTTACACTCTCTAAACTCCTCTTAGCCTTCTCTGCTCGAAGTAGAACAAACCAAGCTTCTCCAGTCTATCCATGTAACTGTAATCACCCAGCCCTGGATCCATTCTAGTAACTCTCTCCTGTAGCCTCTCTAAAGCCTTCACTTCCTTCCTAAATTGTGGTTCCTAGAATTTCATTATACTTTTTTCAATTTAATATACAGTACATTTTGCTCACGATCCTAACTCCTCTACATTAGGGAGACCAAACGTTGATTGGGTGATCACTTTGTGGAACACCTCCATTCAGTCCACAAGCTTGATCCTCAGCTTCCAGTCACCCGTCGTCTTAATTCTCCGCACTAATCCCATTCTGACCTCACTGTCCTCGGACTCCTACACTGTTCCAGTGAAGCTCAATGGAAGTGCGAGGAACAGCATCTGATCTTTCGATTCAGCACTTTAGAGCCTTCAGGACTCAACACTGAGTTCAACGTTTTCAGATCATAACCACTGCTCCCATTTTTTTGCACAGCAGTTGCTGGTAATTATTCTGCTTTTCTCATTCTCAGCTCATCTAGACCCATCTTTTCTTTCTTTACTTGCCCCATTATGACCCCCTTTTGCCTCGCACCATCATCAAATTTGTCATTTAATCACTCCTGCTTTCCACCCTTCCTTTTTTTCTTTCTTTCCTCCCCTCTCCCTTTCCGTGTCTCTGTACTTGCTTAAAAACTGTTACATGTATATGATTTTCTATCTCTGATGAAGGGCCATTGATCTGAAACGTTAACTCTGTTTTTCTCTCCGCAGATGATGCCTGAGGATCAATGAGTGTAGTGCGTTTGATGTAGCCTATATGGATTTTAGCAAGGATTTCGACTATGATTTGAACAGGTTGGGTGATTGGGCAGACGCATGGCAGATGCAGTACAAAGTAGATTAATGCGAGGTTATCCACTTTGATGGCAAAAACAAGAAGACAGATTATTATGCGAACAGCAATAGATTGGGAAAAGGGGAGGTGCAACGAGAACTGGGTGTCCTTGTGCACCAGCCGCTGAAGGTAATCATGCAGGTGCAGCAGGCGGTTAAGAAGGCAAATGGTATGATGTCATTCATAGCGAGAAGATTCGAGTACAGGAGCAAGGATGTCTTGCTACAGTTGTACAGGGCCTTGGTGAGACCACACCTTGAGTATTGTGTGCAGTTTTGGTCGCCTTATCTGAGGAAGGATGTTCTTGCCATGGAGGAAGTGCAGGGAAGATTCACCAGATTGATACCTGGGATGGCAGGAATGACGTATGAAGAGAGATTGAGTCGATTGGGCTTATACTCGCTATAGAGTTTAGAAGAATGAGAGGGGATCTCATTGAAACTCATAAAATTCTAACAGGACTAGACAGACTAGATGCAGGAAGGATGCTCCCGATGGCAGGGGAGTCCAGAACCAGGGGTCACTGTCTAAGGATAAGGGGTAAGCCATTTCGGACAGAGATGAGGAGGAAGTTCTTCACCCAGAAAGTGGTGAACCTGTGCAATTCTCGACTGCAGAAGGCATTTGAGGCCAACTTATTAAATATACTCAAGAAGGAGTTACATACATTTCTTAAGGGTAACGGGATCAAGGGATATGTGGAGAAAGCCAAAACAGGGTAGTGAAATTTGAAGATCAGCCATGATCTCATTAAATGGCGGAGCAGGCTCGAGGGGCCGAATGGCCGACTCCTGCTCCTATCTTCTATGTTTCTATGTCACGCATGGCAGACTGGTCACGAAAGTAAAAGCCCATGGGATCCAAGGTAATGTGAAAGTTGGATCTGAACTTGGCTCAGAGGCAGGAAACAAAGGGTAATGGTCGAAGGGTGTTTTTGTGACTCAATGGTTGTTTCCAGTGGGGTTCGCCAGGGCTCAGTACTGGGTCCTTTGCTTTTTGTTGTATGTATCAATCATTTGGACTTGAACGTAGGAAGTATGATTAAGAAGTTTGCAGATGATACAAAAATTGGCCGTTTGGTTGATAATGAAGAAGAAAGCTGCAGAATGCGGGAAGATATCAATGGACTGGTCTGTTATGCAGAACAGTGGCAAATGGAATTCAATCTGGAGATGTGTGAGGTAATGCATTTGGGGATGGCTCACAAGGCAAGGGAATACACCATAAATGGTAGGGCAGTGAGAAGTGCAGAGGATCTCAGGAACTTTGGAGTGCCTGTCCACAGATCCCTGAAGGAAGTGGAACTGGTAGATAATTGGTTAAGGAGGCATATGGGATGTTTGCCTTTATTCGCCGAGGCAAAGAATATAAGAGCAGGGAGGCTATGCTTGAACTGCATAAAACACTAGTTAGACCACAGCTAGAATACTGTTGCAATTCTGGTGACCACATTAGAGGAAGGATGTGATTGCACCAGTGAGGGTACAGAGGAGATTTACGAGGATGTTGCATGGGCTGCGCAATTTTAGATATGAAAAAAATTGGATTGGCTGGGGTGGTTTCTTTAGAACAATCGTGGCTAAGGGAAGACCTAATTGAGTTGTATATAATTATGAGGGGCCATGATAGAATGGCCAGGAAGGACCTATATCCCTTTGCAGAGGGATCGATAACCAGGGGGGCATAGGTTTAAAGTAATTGGTAGGAAGTCTAGAGGGGATTTGAGGAGAAATATTTTCACCCCGAGTGTGGGGGTGGACTAGAACTCACTGCCTCAGTGGGTTATTTTTTATTCGCTTATGTGATCTGGGTGTCGTGGGCAAGGCCAGCATTTATTGCCCATCCCTAGTTGCCCTTGAGGAGGTGGTGGTGAGCCGCCTTCTTGAACCGCTGCAGTCCATTTGGTGAAGGCACTCCCACGTTGTTGTTAGGTAGTGAGTTCCAGGATTTTGAACCAACAACGATGAAGGATCGGCGATATACTTCTAAGTTAGGGTGGTTTGTGAATTGGAGGGGAATTGGAGGTGTTGGTGTTCCCATGCATCTGCTGCCCTTGTTCTTCTAGGTGGAAGAGGGTGTGTGTTTGGGAGGTGCTGCCGAAGAAGCCTTAGCGAGTTGCTGCAGTGCATCTTGTAGATGGTACACACTGCAGCCACTGTACGCTGGTGGTGGAGGGAGTGTATTTTTAAGCTGGTGGATGGGTGGTCAATCAAATGGGCTGCTTTGTTCTGAATATTGTCGAGCTTCTTGAGTTGGAGCTGCAATCATCCAGGCAAGTGGAGAGTATTCCATCAAACTCCTTATTGTGCCTTGTAGGTGGTGGAAAGGCTTTGGGGATTCAGGAGGTGATATATTCACAGCAGAATACCTAGCCTCTGACATGCTTTTGTTGCCACAGTATTTATGTGGCTGGCCCAGTTAGGTTTCTGGTCAATGGTGACCCCCAGGACGTTGATGGTGGGGTATTCCATGGTGGTATTGCCAAATGAATGTGCAGTCATCAGCGAATATCCACATTTCTAACCTTATTTTGGAGCGAAGTTCATTCATGAAGCAGTTGGAGATGGTTGGGCCTAGGGCACAGCCGTGAGGAACAGCTGCTGCGATGTCCTGGGGCTGTGATGACTGACTTTCAATCACCATAACCATCTTCCATTGTGCTCGGTATGACTACAGCCAGTGGAGCGTTTTCCCCCGATTCCCATTGACTTCAGTTTTACTCGGGCTCCTTGATGCCACACTCGGTCAAGTGCTGCCTTTATGTCAAGGGCAGTCCTCTCACCTCACCTCTGAAATTCAGCTCCTTTGTCCATGTTTGGACCAAGGCTTTAATGAGGTCTGGAGCCGAGTGGTCTTGGCGGAACCAAAACTGGGCATCAGTGAGCAGATTATTTGTGATTAAGTCCCGCTTGATAGCACTTTTGATGAAACTGACCATCACTTTGCTGATGAGTGGTGTAGACTGATGGGGCGGTAATTGGCTGGGTTTGATTTGTCCTGCTTTTTGTTGACAGGACATACTTTGGCAGTTTTCAACAATGCAGATAGATGCCAGTTTTGTAGCTGTACTGGAACAGCTTGGCTAGAGGTGCGGCTAGTTCAGGAGCACAGGTCTTCAGCATGATTGCCGGGATGTTGTCGGGGATGATGGGCTGTAGAGGCCGAAACCATCATCACATTTAAAAAGTACTTGGATATGCACTTGAAGTGCCGTAACCATCATGGCTACAGACCCAGTGTTGGAAAGTGGGATTAGGCTGGATAGCTCTTTGTCGGCTGGCACTGACAAAATGGGCCGCATGGCCTCCTTCTGTGCTGTAAATTTCTATGAATCTATGACCTGTTGAGTGTTTCCAGCATTTTCTGTTTTTACTTCAGATTTCCAGAATCTGCAGTATTTTGCTTTTGTATTAAAAGAATGATGTTATGCGAATATATTATAAGATTGAACAGTGTTCTTTTTGCGCTATTGCCAGCGAAAAAGTCCCCTCTCCTTTCTAAACACCCCCTGTAGCTGGAGTAGAATAATCCCCTTTGCCTTACATTGCCCATTAAATTTCAGGTGAGATTTTTGCCTGATCCCTGTGCCCCTCTAACTATATACTGTCTGTCCAGTACATTTCTGGTGAAATTTCATCCTCACCCTCTGGGTATTAATCTGACGGGCGGATGGCACACCCTGTCCAGAACCTGGCTGATTTTAATTCTACTGAAATAATGTAAATAATGAAATGACACACCAGCTTGCTATGGAATTAAACCACTCTACAAAAACGCACCCATTTCCCATCAATACTCGACTCTACAGTTGAAATTAATCAGTAGTTTCTGTTCAACGTCCGCAAAAAGGTCGGACTTGCGGTGCAATTCACTTCCATTGATGCAGCTCTTGGAGTTAGAGGCTATTCAGCTGCCAAGGGCCTAAGCTCTGGAATTCCCTTCTTAAGCCACTTTTTTATCATTCGTTTATTGGATGCAGACGTTGCTGTCAAGGCCAGAGTTTATTGCCCATCCCTACTTGCCCATCAGAAGGTGGTGGGGAGCCACATTCTTGAACCGCTACAGTCCATGTGATGAAGGTACTCCCACAGTGCTGTTAGGTAGGGAGTTCCAGGATTTTTACACAGTAACAATGAAGGATCAGCGACATACTTCTAATTCAGAATGGTGTGTGACTTGGAGGGGAACTTGGAGGTGGTGGTGTTCCCATGTGCCTGCTGCCCTTATCCTTCTAGTTGGAAGAGGTCGCGAGTTTGGGAGGTGCTGCCGAAGAAGCCTTGGTGGTTTGCTGCAGTGCATCTTGTAGATGGTGCATACTGCAGCCATGGTCTGCTGGTGGTGGAGGGAGTGAATGTTTAAGGTGGTGGACAGGGTGCCAATCAAGCGGGCTACTTTGTCCTGGATGGTGACGAGTTACTTGAGTGATTCTGGTACTGCACTCATCCAGGCATGTGGAGAGTATTCCATCACACGCTTTAATTGTGCCTTGTAGATGGTGGAAAGACGTTCGGGGATCAGGAGGTGAGGCACTCGCCGCAGAATACCTAGCCTCTGACCAGCTCTTGTCGCCACAATATTGATCTGGCTTCTGCAGTTAAGTTTCTGGTCAATGGTGACCCCTAGGATGTTCATGATGGAGGATTCAGCAATGATAATGTCGTTGAAAGATAGGGGCTGTGGTTAGACTCTCGCTTGGTGGAGATAGTCATTGCCTGGCACTTGTGTAGCGTCAAAGTTACCAGCCACTTATCCGTCCAAGCCTGAACGTCGTCCAGGTCTTGTTGCTTGCAGGCATGGACTTCTTCGTTATCTGAGGAGTTGTGAATGGCACTGAACACTGCAGTCATAAGCGAACTTCCCCATTTCTGACCTTATGTTGGAGGGAAGTTCATTGCTGAAACAGTTGAAGATGGTTGTGCCCAGGACACTCCCCTGAGCAAATCCTGCAGCGAAGTCATGGGGCTGTGATGATTTACATTCAACCACCACAAGCAGCTTCCTTTGTGCTAGGTATGACTCCAACCAATCGGGAGTTTTCCCGCCGATTCCCATTGACTTCAGTTTTACTAGGACTCCTTGATGCCAGACTCGGTCAAATGCTGCCTTGATGTCAAGGGCAGTCACTCTCACCTTACCTTTGGAATTCAGCTCCTTTGTCCATGTTTGGACCAAGGCTGTAATGAGGTATGGCGCTGAGTCGTCTTTGTGGAACACAAACCGGGCATCAGTGAGCAGGTTATTGGTGAGTAAGTGTCGCTTGTTATCACTGTCGATGACACCTTCCATCCTTTTGCTGATGATTACGAGCAGACTGATGGGGTAGTAATTGGCCAGATTGAATTTGCCCTGCTTTTAGTGGACAGTATATACCTGGGCAGTTGTCCACATTGTTGGATAGATGCAAGTGTTTTAGCTGTACTGGAACAGCTTGGCTACAGCCACAGAAAGTTCTGGAGCACAAGTCTTCAGCACCACAGCTTAGATGTTGTCGGGGCCCATATCCTTTGCTGTATCCAGTGCAATCAGCCATTTCTTGATATCACACGGAGTGAATCGAATTGGCTGAAGACTGGCTTCTGTGATGGTGGGGACGTCAGAGGGAGGCCGATATGAATCATCCACTCAGCACTTTTGGCTGAAGATGTTGCAAACACTTCAGCCTTGTCTTTTGCACTCACGTGCTGTGCTCCATCATCATTGAGGATGGGGATATTCATGGAACATCCACCTCCCTTTAGTTGTTTAATGGTATACCACTGGATGTGGTAGGACTGCCGAGCTTTGATCCGATCTGATGATTGTGGGATCGCTTGGCCCTTTCTGTAGCTTGCTGTTCCACTTTTTAGCATGCATGTAGTCCTGTGTTACAGCTTCCCCATATTGGCACCCTGTTTTCGGTGCGGCTGGTGCTTCTCTTGGCATGCTTTTCTACACTCCTTATTGAACCAAGGTTGGTATCCTGGCTTGGTGGCAATGTTAACTTAATGAATATGCCAGGCCATGATGTTACAGATTTTGGTGGAATACAATCCTGCTGCTGCTGAAGGCCCACATCTCCTCACTGATGCCCAGTTTTTAGCTGCTAGATCTGTTCTGAATCTATCCCTTTTAGCATGGTGGTAGTGCCACACAACACGATGGAGGGTGTCCTCAGTGTGAAGACGAGACTTCGTATTGACAATAACTGCGGTTGTCACTGCAACAAATACTGTCATGGACAGATGCATCTGCGACATGTAGATTGGTGATGACAGGGTCAGGTGGGTTTTGCCCTCCTATTTGTTCTCTCACTACATGTCGCAGGCCCTGACTGGCGAAGATGTCTTTCAGTGGTCGGGCAGCTCGGTCAGTAGTGGTGCTACCGAGGCACTCGTGGTGATGGACATTGAAGTCCCCACCCAGTGTATGTTCTGTGTGCTTGTTTCTCTCGGTGGTTCTTCCAAGTGGTGTTCAATTCGGAGAGGTACTGATGGGCGATAACTCAGAACTTGCGATCTGTCAAGTTTCTTGTTGACAGATCGTACCCAGCTGCTCCAATTTCACTTTTGGTGGCGCAGATTTGGGCTATTTGCCCAACTACTGCCCAGTGAATACCCACCAAACCCTTTAGCCTGGCAAAAGTAGGCGTAAGACCTTCTTTTACCAGCATGAGCATTTAAATAAATGTTAAAACAATGTTTTAATGACTTAAACATTCACTTACTTTTAAAATGAGTTCAGGTTATTTTTCTCCCGTTTAAAAATGTTTAAATTTATTATTCAAAGAATTAAATCTATTTTTAAATGTTTAATTAAAGGGTAATTTAATTAACTTTGAACCTGTGATTATTTAATTTTATTTCTGTGTTGTGAAAATGTATTTATCAGGTGATTCCTATTCTGCTTATGGAGATTCCGTCCGTAAATGGATCAGTTTGCCAACTTTGTCACTGATTGGCCTGGTTAATTCAGCCCAGGGCCGTTTGCGAACAGCCTGCTCCCCTGGGATCCGTGGGCCTTTATGCAGGTGCAGGCCCAGGACCGCGAGAGTCCGAAGCTCCAGAGCCATCAGGTAAGTACGGAGGTTTCTTGCGGTTTGCAGGTGTACGCGGGTGGCAGCAAGCCTCCGACCACAATTTCCAGGCCATTATTTCCTTATATGGCTCGGTGTTAATTTTTGTTTGTTAGCGGACCTGTGAAGCGTCATGGGACGTTTTACTTTGTTATAGGCCCGGTATAGATGTTGTTTTATTCCAGTTATTGTTAAAGTTCAATAGTATTATTCCATTTGCCTAAACTGAAGATCAAACATGATCGCAATACATTCGCGACCTGTGGTGTTGGATTCAGACTGTATTAAATGACAAGACACACAGTTAGATTGCGGATAGATAGGCCCAGATATTCAGTGGGCCACATTAGACAAAGACGAATAACTAAATCTAATGATGCGATTCTACCGGACCTGTTCCCAGAATAGATAATAATACAAGTATTTTTCATAAAGCCTTTAATAAATGAGCGGACACCACAGAGCTCACTGTTGGGAACTACATTCACAGTCACGCACCTCTCAATCTTTTCAACCCAACAGCAAATATAGTCATTTCAGTACTCGCTTATTGTATGGAGAAATATATGTAATGAACCAGCACTTTATGCTCTTGGTTATGTATCATCTACGAAAAACATTCATGAAATTATTTAGCCTAACTGAAACAATGCGAATCGACCATATGTTTTACCAAAACAATATCTGAGTAGAACTGCCCATCGGCGAAACTCACAGAAGAGTGTTTAGATAAACATGAACCTATTTAAACATATTGGTTTAACTACTGGAGCCTGAACTTCCCGGAGCAGCAGTTCCACCGCTCGAGGGTAGAACAGAAAATATGTGAGAAACAGTGAGCGGTGGGAGTGAGTGGGACTGGAGATTGACACGGAGAGGAGAGTGAAAGCTTTGATCTACAGCATGTAGTGACACTACTTTTATCAGAGGGATGGAGAGACAGAGAGAGTGACAGACAGACAGAGACGAATAGATATAGAGAGACACAGGCAGAGAGAGCAATGCAGACAGACACAGACAGAGATGAGGAGAGTGAACACATTTAACTACAGCACGAGGCGGCCCTGTACAAGAATCAACGGGATGGAGAGAACGTTAAAGAGAAACTAACGAAGAGGGAGACAAATGTTAAAGTGCAGAGAGAGAGTCAGAGAGAGCGAGATGACAGAGAGAGAGAGTGAGAGATATAGAAACAGAGAGAGGAGATGGAAACCACTGAACTAGAGCAGGCGAAAAACCTGTACCCTAATCAGAGGAATGGATTGATAGAGAGATAGATAGTTAGATAGATAGATAGAGAGACAGAGAGGCAGAGAGACAGAGCGACAGATAGATAGATAGATAGAGAGCGAGAGACAGACAGATAGACAGAGAGAATGACAGATCACCAATCAGAGGAATGGAGAGAGAGAGACCACAAGACAATAGAAAGATGGAAACAGAGAATCTGGAGCAGGCAGGGTGATAAGCGGGGAAAAGGTCAGGAGGATTTAATAAGATCAGGACAGAGTGGCACAACTGGTAGACGCCGATTTCAGGGAAAGGTAAAAGAAGGAGAAAGACTGGGAAAGACATTTCATGGGCTTTCTCTTCGCGCTCATTTAATGACATACGGCAGACATACACCGACGTTAAAGATTTTATGAGAAAAATAGACTGTGCTGGGCAGAATGATTGGGATGATAGAGTGCGGCAGGGAATGGCCGAATCATACCGGTGTGCTGCATGTTCGACTTCATTGTTCTGACCTCCTAGGCATGCAGTAGAAGCAGTCCCTCTGCTCCATGTAGAAGATCCGCGACCAAGTTACGATGCGGCTTCCGGGCAAAAATGGAACCCGTTTCATGCAGGCAGGACACAGGGTAAGATAATTTGCAGACTGTGACATAGCAACCGTGGGGGCCATCAATCCCAGAATGAGAACACTCCTATTAAACCCTCTAACACGGGGCCGTGTATTTTCAATTCCGTAGTTGGTGCTGCGTGAGTCTGGTAAATGGTGCTGAATGTAAACTTCTAGAACATCAAGAAGACTGACACCCTGCCAGCGGCCCTGTGTCCCAGCATCCACCGTGCTGAAGGCAGTTGTCCCGTCTTATGTGTAAAGGGGAATCTCTGAGACTCTGGGGACAACGCTGGAGGCATTACCTGTAGTCTGAAGAACCCTCCCAGTGCTCTGTACTGGAAGACGGCCCCGGTCCGCTGGATAAACTCCAGTGGAACATTTGGACACAAGAGGTCCCGAACCCTTGGTTCTGTCAAAATGCATCTACACTCTCTGCAGTCTGGTCAATAGAGTCTGTCTGTGCCAGGGGGAGCGTTTGGAATCCCTATCTCGACCTGTGTTTACTTCTTGACACCAGTTTACTGGAACCATTGGTCTCTCAGTTGCCCCTCCGCCATACTGCTCTGTGTCTCTGACACACCAGCACTGCAGTGTCCGGCTCCAAATGAGTCTGTTGGTGTCCCTACCTATCACAGTTTCTCCAAATTTCTGAGGAGCCAGAAATCTTGTTGCATTCTCCCTGACTACGTTCCCTTTCTTTGTATGGAGCTGTCCTAATTATCGCATCACATTTAGTATTGACTCGAAAGGACCACTGGGGTTGGAGGCTCTTGTTCTGCTTTGCTTTATATTCGTGAGATTGAAAAGTTGTGTGAAAGCGACTTTCATTCACCCTGTGATTGTAAATCCCGTTTTGTTCTTTAGCGGATATTTTACATTAGAGGCAGAAGGTGTCAGATGTGACATCGGGCAAAACAAATGGACCTGAGCGACAATTTAGTCTGTGTCTCCTTTTTCACCAGACCCAGTCATATATGCCGCCAACTAAAGGGGGATTGTCCGTGGATCGGCTCTCTACCCCTGTATAGTCCAGGGCGAGGAACACTCGGGGACGCTGTTAAAGTGAATAAACCAAAGACTGAATCTCTGTTCAGAGTGAGATCACTATAGCTGCAGTACCGCAGGGAGCCAATGGACCCATCCTGGGACCGATCACTGATATTAAGCTCCAGCTTTAGTGCATGTAAGGGACGAAGGGAATTCTACCGGGTGAATAATTATCACGTTATTTATGCGGAATGGAGAATGATTTCATATTAACTGGTTATATATAATGACCTCAATATTTTATAATTTAAAGCAACTGCTGCTCCCGGCTGGTGCCGACCGCCAGCGGGAATGGTGGCCGGCCCGACTCGGGGATCTCCCGGCACGGAATGTTCATGGACCTCACATTCTCCTCTCTGTATCCGTGAAGTCAATTTAAAAAAAGTGAGCGCCGCTCCATTATGAACCGCTCTTGGGAAAGCCATTAACTGTGATTGAATTCATCTGATTATCGGTGTTTAATCACTCAATCCTATTACATTTACTTCCATGTTGGGAAAGTGCTGCAGCACATCAGAAAGTGAGCGGATTCACTCGTCTTTATATGTAATAAAATGATATCAGTAATAACGATCAGTAAAGTTGGTCTGAGACCAATGTTATCTCTCATGTGGTTTTACGTCCGTGTTTCCCTGATTGACCCATATTTTCACTCACAAACCGGTATTCAATGTTGAATAACAGTCCGGGTGAAGTTAGCTCGGGGGCTTGCAGTCAGAAGCAAATGCAGGCACTGTGGGAGTCTGGGCTGCACAGTGGGGCACAAAAGAGTGTAGCTCTGGCGGGCCATTGGAGATTTGATAGTCAACGGAATATACAGGCGTTTCTGTTCCCAATGGTGTATTGCCTCCCTGGTGCCGAGGTAAAATATATAATTGAAGGGGTGCGAGTGGAACGGGAACAGGAGAAGTTGTGGTCCATATTGGAAAGAATGGCATTGGCAGGAAAAGGGCTGAGGTCAAACAGGCAGATTTTCAGAAGTTAGGAAAAATATTAAAGAACAGCTCCTCAAAGGTGGTCTGCTCTGAATGGCTCCCAGTGACAAGTGCCAGTGAGCACAGAAACGGGAAGATAGTGCAGGTGAATGCGTGGCTGGAGAAGTGGGGCAGGAGGGAGGGTTTCAGATTCCTGGGGCATTGTGACCAGTTATGGGGTAGGGGGACTTGTACAGGCAGGACGGGTTGCACCTTAACAGGGCTGGAACCAATGTCCTCATGGGGAGTTTAGTTCGTGCTCTAGGCGAGGGTTTGAACTAATTTGGCCGGAGAAAGATCACCAGGACCCAGCAGCAGAGAGGAGAGACCAGGTGCATAGAAACCTGGGAGGGACAAACAGCAACAGAACAAACAATAGCTTAGTAAGAGCAGTAAATAAATGGAGAAAGAATACAAAGCCGACTAGCATGGTGTTGGAATGCATGTGTGTTCGTGCGAGGACTGCTACTAATTTTGCTGACAACACAAAGCTGGGTGGGCGTGTATGCTCTGAGGAGGATGCAGAGAAAACCCAGTATAACTTGGGCAGGTTAGTTTATTGGGCAGCTGCATGGCAAATGTAGTTAATGTGGAAAAATGCGAGGTTATCCAATTCGGTGGCAAAAACAGGAAGGCAGATTATTATCTGAATGGCAATAGATTGGGATAAGGGGAAGTGCAACGAGACCTGGGTGTCCATGTTCACCAGTCGCTGAAGGTAAGCATGCAGGTGCAGCAGTCGGTTAAGAATGCAAATGGTATGTTGGCCATCATAGCGAGAGGGTTTGCGTACACAAGTAAGGATGTCTTGCTGCAGTTGTACAGGGCCTTGGTGAGACCACACCTTGAGTTTGGTGTGCAGTTTTGGTCGCCTTATCTGAGGAAGGATGTTCTTGCCATGGAGATAGTGCAGCGAAGATTCACCAGACTGATACCTGGGATGGCAGGAATGACGTATGAGGAGAGATTGGGTCGATTAGGCTTATATTCGCTAAAGTTTAGAAGAATGAGAGGGGATCTCATTGAAACATATAAAATTCTAACAGGACTAGATAGAGTAGATGCAGGCAGTATGTTCCCGATGGCAGGGGAGTCCAGAACCAGGGGTAACAGTCTAAGGATAAGGGTTAATCCATTTAGGACTGCGATGAGGAGGAATTCCTTTCCCCAGAGAGTGCTGAACCTGTGGAATTCTCTTCCACAAAAGGCAGTTGAGGCCAATTCATTGAATATATTCAAGAAGGATTTGGATATATTTCTTGAGGCTAAAAGCATCGAGGGATATGGGGAGAAAGCACGGACAGCGTACTGAATTTGGATGATCAGCCATGATCTCATTAAATGGTGGAGCGCGCTCGAGGGGCCGAATGGACTACTCCTGCTCCTATCTTCTATGTTTCTATGTAAATAAGGATGACGAGCTACAGGTGCATGTTACCACATAATAAATTCACTATGATGGAAACTTGGCTTAAACATGGGCAGGAATGTGAACTGATCATTCATGGCGATAATGTAGTAAGGAGGGAGAGGGAAGGGGAAAATAAAGGATGGCTGGCAGATTTGATCAAGGATAATATTACAGTAATAAAGAGGGACGATATACTAGATAGTACAACCACTGAATCTTTCAGCTTAGGATTAAGGAACAGAAAATAACCTGTTACATTTCTGAGGAATGAAACAGTACTGGACCTAGTTCTGGGAAACAAAGCTGGGGAAGTCCAGTGTGATTCAGAGTGAGGCCATCTGGGTAATAGTGATCATAATATAATTATGCATAAGTTGTTATGAACATGCTCCAAGAGAAATCAAAGTTGAAATTAGCAAATGGAAGAGAGCTAATATTTCACTGATTTGTGAAGGGTCCTAGCACATTTGGACCAAAAAAAATCCGGGAAGTTAATAAAGGGACAATGAGCGGCCTTCAAGGCGGAAACAGGTCGTGTAGAATACAAGCATATCCCCATAAAGAGGGAAAATGGGGCATCTAAATCTAGAGCTCACTGGATGACAAAGGAAATAGAGATTAAAATAAAACAGAAAAATGTGGTTATTTAAGGTACAGAATACAATTGAAAACGAGGCAGAATACAGAGAGTGCAGAGGGCAATTAAAAGTGATATAAGAGCAAAGCGAGTATGCGAAAATATTAGCTTTTATTGGTAAAGGGAGCCACTAATCTTTTATAAACCTATAAAAAGTGAAATGATAGTTAAAGGAATTGTGAGGCCGGATAGGGGCAAAAAAGGGAATATTCTTGTAGAGGCAGAGGGCATGACTGAGCTATTGGATGGATACTTTGCAACTATCTGCACAAAAGAAGAGTGGGGAGTAGAGATCTTGGATAGGATGAAAAGGTTATGTTGCTAAATATGTTGGCATCACTCAAATTTAACAATTCACCCGTTCCAGATGGGAGGAATCTGTAGGGTTCTGAAAATTCCCACATTCCCCAAAAGTTATGGATAAAGGGACCTTGTATGGACAAGTTATTAAAAAAAGGTACCCAAAATGGCTTCTGAAACCTCGTGGCCAAAATGGACAGGAATTTAAAAGCAAGGCCCTGCAAAATGGCAGGCCCTGAAACGAAACCTAACATGCATAAAGCTGTGGGAAGACTTTGTAAAGCCAGACAGCTAGGTAACCAGAGAATATGCATCCTTCATCTTGGAACAGATCAAGTAAGAATGGACCTATTCAACCTGTTTGCATACATAATTGGTAACAGCTCACAGGTAGCTGCCGAGCCAGGAAATCCAATTATTTCTCATAAATAACAAACAGCCAGGATATCGAAGCCATTAAAACAGGGAGACCACCACCCCAGAAGTCGTTAAAATAAATGACATTAATCATTTACACGAGCCCGCCAAAGGTTAGACAAAGAACTGACCTGATTTGGCGCGCAGATAAGGGGTGAAGAACCAGGTATAATTGTAGGCCCATCGGTAGTGATCACTGTCTTAGCTCTTCTCTTGGTCTCTCGCTTCCTCTTCTCCATCCCCGTGCTGCTCAACACTGAGGACGCCGATTACAACACCGGGGGCCAGACGCGGGAGAAGGACAGAACCGAAACAAACGAGCACAGGACAAACAGGCTGCAACTGGCCAGACGAAATCAGACAAGACAAATGGTAAACTGGGAAAGTCAGAGAAGGGCAGCAGAAAGATGCGTTGGGGGACAAACGGCCTAGTTATAAGCTGGCGTTTGTGAGAATAAGTTGGTGTTCAAAGCCTTTGAGAATAAACTAGCGTTGAAAGCCTGGACAGAAAAATCGGACAGTCAAGCCCATTTAAGGATATGATGGTGTTCGAAGCATGGGTCGTGAAATCAAGTTGACAATATAAACCACCACCCGAGCCCCAACTGTCATAAAACCTGTCAGCAACCAAACTGCCAGAGGAAGAAGTGGAAGACCCATCGTGAATCAACGAAGATGTTAACGGAGGAGAAGAGAACGGGTACTTTACTCAGATGACTCCATCGCCGTGCCCTGTGAACACATGACGATCGTGAACCCCAGCGGACAACACGAGTGAACCTCAAAACCCATTACCAGTTAAATCAACAGGTTTCGAATTGGTGAGCATGAATTCCTGGCCCCTCATAGCTTAATCTAGTTAGGTATTGGGGGTGGGATAAGGATCAGGGGATTTTAATGCATTTGTTTCCCTCGAAGAGCCGTGTGCTCCCCGTTCCCATCTAAGTGTAATTGTTTTATGTCTGTAACTAAAGCAGTAATTCTCAGTAAGATTGTTTTATATTATTTTTTTTTTAATTCACGGTTTTCTTGTACCAAACCACTTGTCTACTCGATTTTCTGTATCACCACCTGTACCTAAGTCCGGTGTCTAGAACACAGGGGTGTGGGAGCGATTCGAACTGCTCAGGGACAGTCAGGGGCAGAATTGACTGGGCACACGCCACCCCCTACAGAAATGGCGCCCAGGGCAGGAAACCAGCAGCAGGAGTGCGAAAGAGCGCCTATATTTCCTAAGGAGGCTGAAGGGACGTAACCTGTCACCCCTGATCTTCTCTAACTTTTACCGCTGCACAATAGAGAGCATCCTGACAAACTGTATCACAGTATGGTATGGCAGCTGTAGCTACTATGACCGGAAAGCCCTGCAGCGGGAAGTCAAAACAGCCCAACGCATTACCGGCACCCGGCTACCGACCATAGAGCATGTATACCAGAAACGCTGTTTATGGAGGTCACGGTACATCATCAAAGACCCTACCCACCCCAGCCACAGTCTGTTCCCCCTCCTGCCATCTGGGAGATGCTACAGATGCATTCGCACCCGTACGACCAGATTTAGGAACAGCTTCTTTCCCAGGGCTGTCATCCTACTGAACTCCACAAATAAACTCTAAAGCCTGCACATCTGCCAATGCACTTTATTATGGTTATGTTTATGTTAATGTATTACAAGCCAAATGTATGTTGAATGTTTAAATGTCTTAATCTAAATGTACACTCTTGGGAGCCGCAAGCCTACATTTCTTTGTACTGCACTTGTGCACTAACAATGACAATAAAAGTTGATTTGATTTAGATTTGATTTTGAATGGTTCGGATGAGCAAACCGTGATGGAGGAAAGTATTTCTGATTATGTGTTTAGCAAGGTGAATATCACGAAGAAGTGGATCACCAATCTGTTAAAGGCTGGGCATCTGGTTGATGCCGCAGCTAATTGGACAGAAGGGAAGGAGCACAGGAAATCCCTAGAGAAGGCAGTCTGGCTGATGGGTTCCAAGAAGGAGGCCCAGCTTTTGGACAGGCTCGTTGCAGCACAGGCAGCCGAGGTAAATGAGTCAGCCCTGCAGATCCAGGACAAGGCTCTAGCAGGGGAGAAGTTACTGATAGCATTGCAGGCCCTGAATCAGGAAAGGGTACAGTTACTGGGAGAACATAAGGCCAGGTTGGAATTCCTGCAGTGCCAAGTCACTGAAGCCAAGGGTAATGAGTTGATGTTGTGGGAAAAGAATGCTTGCTTAGCGAGACAATTAAGAGAGCAGGAGGAGAAAGTGAAGAATATAAAGGCAGCTTTCAAGCTACCGAGTAAACAGGGGTTTGCAGACGCAGATCATGGCCCCTGCAAAGAACAGATAGAGTAGCTGAGCCTGTCCCTAAGGAAGGCAAAGTGCATGGTGTGCCTCATAAGCCCGAAGGCAGGCCAGGCGGATTTTATAGGATCGCTAACTGCCGACGTGACATCGGCCGTCTCCATTTCTCTGCTCCCCTCACTCACTCCAACCTACCTCCCTCTGAACTTGCAGCACTCCATTCTCTTAGATCCAACCCTGACATTGTCATTAAACCCGCTGACAATGGTGGTGCTGTTGTTGTTTGGCGTACTGACCTCTACCTAGCGGAAGCTGAATGCCAACTCTCCGACACCTCCTCCTACCTCCACCTGGACCATGACCCCACTACCGAACATCAAACCACCGTTTCCAAGACTGTCACTGACCTCATCTCCTCTGGAGATCTTCCCCCCGCTGCCACCAACCTCATAGTTCCCCAACCCCGCACAGCCCGCTTCTACCTCCTTCCCAAGATCCACAAACAGGACTGCCCTGGTAGACCCATCGTTTCAGCCTGTTCTTGCCCCACGGAACTTATCTCTTCCTATCTTGACTCTATCTTTTCTCCCCTTGTCCAGTCTCTTCCCACCTACATCCGTGACTCTTCGGACGCCCTCCGCCACTTTAACAGTTTCCAGTTTCCTGCCCCAACCGCTTCCTTTTCACCATGGACGTACAATCCCTCTACACCTCCATCCCCCACCCGGATGGCCTGAGGGCACTCCGCTTCTTCCTTGAACAGAGGCCCGACCAGTCCCCATCCACCACGACCCTCCTCCGCCTGGCTGAACTTGTTCTCACATTGAACAACTTCTCCTTTAACTCCACTCATTTCCTCCAAATCAAAGGTGTTGCCATGGGTACCCGCATGGGTCCTAGCTATGCCTGCCTTTTCGTGGGCTATGTGGAACAATCTTTGTTCCAGTCCTACTCGGGTCCCCTCCCTCACCTCTTTTTCCGATACATTGATGACTGTATCGGTGCCGTTTCCTGCTCTCGCCCCGAACTTGACAATTTCATTCACTTTGCCTCCAATTTCCACCCTTCCCTCACCTTCACATGGTCCATCTCTGACTCTTCCCTTCCCTTCCTCGACTTCTCCGTCTCCATCTCTGGGGATAGGTTATCGACCAATATTTACTACAAGCCCACTGACTCCCACAGCTACCTGGACTACAATTCCTCCCACCCGGCTTCCTGTAAGGACTCTATTCCATTCTCCCAGTTTCT
Source organism: Somniosus microcephalus (assembly GCF_052327205.1). NCBI lineage: Eukaryota > Metazoa > Chordata > Chondrichthyes > Squaliformes > Somniosidae > Somniosus > Somniosus microcephalus. Next base: position 36,572,657 of record NC_141016.1, read on the forward strand.
CCGCCTCCGCCGTATCTGCTCCGACGATGCCACCTTCCACACCAGTGCTTCAGACATGTCTTCCTTTTTCCGCAACCGAGGATTCCCCTCTACCGTGGTTGACACTGCCCTCGACCGTGTCAGTTCTATCTCCCGCACCTCTGCCCTCACCCCTGCCCCTCCCTCCCGGAACCACGATAGGGTTCCCCTTGTCCTCACCTTTCACCCCACCAGCCTCCACATTCAACGGATCATCCTCCGGCATTTCCGCTACCTCCAAAGTGATCCCACCATCAAACGTATCTTCCCCTCCCCTCCCCTTTCAGCATTCCGCAGGGACCGCTCTCTCCGAGACACCCTAGTCCACTCCTCTATCACCCCAGACAGCCCTTCCCCTTTGCCTGGCACCTTCCCGTGCAAGCGGAGGAGATGTAACACCTGCCCGTATACCTCCCCCCTCCCCACTGTCCAGGGCCCCAAACACTCCTTCCAGGTGAAACAGCGATTTACTTGTACTTCTCGCAATCTAGTATACTGTATTCGCTGCTCACGATGCGGTCTCCTCTACATTGGGGAGACCAAACGCAGATTGGGTGACCGCTTTGCGGAACACCTCCGTTCAGTCCGTAAGGGTGACCCCGAGCTTCCGGTCGCCTGTCATTTCAATTCACCGCTCCATTCCCACTCGGACCTCACCGTCCTTGGCCTCTTGTACTGTTCCACGGAAGCTCAACGTAAACTCGAGGAACAGCACCTCATCTTCCGATTAGGCACTCTGCAGCCTTCCGGTCTCAATATCGAGTTCAACAATTTCAGATCATAACCTCGGCCCCAATTTCATTTTTACTTATATTTTTCCACTCCTTTCCTCCCCCCCCCTTTCCTTTTGTTTCTCTCTCACACCTGGCAGCTATCTTTCGCCCTGCCAGTACACTTTACACCTAATCCCAGCATATTACCATCTCGTCTAGCTTCTAATCTCTTTTACTTCTTTTGGGTCTTTTATTCTTTTGTCCGATCGCAGCCCTGCCTTCAATCTAGTTCCTTTTCTCTCCAGTTTTGAAGAAGGGTCAAACCCGAAACGTCAACTCAAATTTCTCTCCACGGATGTTGCCTGACCTGCTGAGTTTTTCCAGCATTTTCTGTTGTTATTTCGGACTTCCAACATCTGCAGTATTTTGCTATCGGATTTTATAGGGAACGAGGGGAGAACTGTCCATACATCATTGGTAGTGCCAAGGGGCGACATGGTTGAGGAAAAGGAGGTCCCACGACCACCACCCGTAGTGCCAGATTTTAGCGAGGTCTGGAGGCAACGTGGGTGGAGTCAGGGGTAGGAGTGGAAGTGGAGCCACCCACGCAAGAGAGGCCGGGGCCAGGCCTGATGTGCCCAGCCTGGCATCGGAGGTTCGGCCCCCCCATTAATGGCGAGGATGAGGGACCCCTCCAAAACCATTTCGTATTAACCTATAGCACTCAACAGCTTAGGGCTATGGTGAGCCATATCCCAAAGCTCTCCAAAAAGGGCGACCCCTCGATCCACTTCAGGGAAGTAGAGCAGGCAGCCAGCATCAATGACTGTGATGGTTCTGAGCAGGCCAAAATGCTGCTATTCTCCGTGGAGAGTAGACTCCTCCAATCCCTCTCTGACATGCGTAAGGAGGGGCAGAGCGGGTATGAGGAGCACAGGGATGAAGTTCTGGAGGCCATGGGGATGAATGAGGGAAGTCCTTTCTCCCATGTGGAGAAGACTGTGCAGCTCACGGGGGAAACCCCGCAGGCTTTCACGGACAGGTTATGGTTGGTTTATCGGAGTGCATGTCCTGGAGCACCTAACCGGGCATTCCTGAACAGGGATCAGCTGGCCCATTGGCTCTGTTGCCTGGTGGCAAACAGCTTGCCACAGTTCCGCAGCAAGTCGGAAGTCTGGTTCGACCACAAAAATCCCCAGACCACCGAACTTATGGTGATCAGACAGATGGCGCTAGCTTATAAGAATGGTAGGGAAGCCGATGCACACCCACCAAACGGGAAGGTGCATGAGGTAAAATCCGGACAGGTTAGGAATGAGTGGCATCAGGAAGGGAATAACCCTTCTAGCACAAAGCACAATTGTTACGGGTGTGTGAAGGATGGACACTGGAGGAAGGAGTGCAAAAACCCTTGGAAAGATAACAAGGGAAATAATTCCACAGGCCCAGCCCAAATGGCAGAGGGAGGAATCCCTCCTGTTGTGGTCGAGTCATTTTTAGGCACCATGAGGTCCTTATTGACTGGCCACGGGAGAGTAGCAGCCACTACTGATGCTCTGTCCCTGTCAGCCCCATCCAACCCACAGCCATGATAAGAGCCAATGCAGCCTGTTTACCTGTGTTCCCTTCATTATGATGAATGGAAGAGACCTCTCGTGGAGATGGAGGTAGAAAAGATGAAGGGGACCTATCTGTTGGATGCAGGCGCATCATGCACTGTGGTCCATTCAGCTAACCCCACCATCTCACCTCTATTTAACGGAGTCCCATACAGTCTGTCGCGATTCACAGGCAAGGAACAGGCCGGCTCGTTTTCCATCCCGCTCGTCATTCGTTTAGGCCCACTACACTCTAAGTGAACCTTTGTCCTGATGAAGTGGGAATTGGAGGGTGGAAGAGGCGTCCTGGGAGTCGACTTTATTGTAGGCCACGGGATCCTGGTCGATTTAAGAAATTATTGCCTATGTGGGGCAAGTACATGAAAGGACGGCGAGGTGGTAGTCATCCCAGGGAAAGAAGGGAAGGGGACCGTGTGCACCATGAAGTCCAAAGAGGGTTATAACCTCGAGCTCATGGTCAGTAATACCCCGAAGGAGTTCCAGGCATTTGTGCAAGCCCACCTAGCCACATTTGCAACACACAAACACAACTACGGGAGGGTCAATGGGTTTGAGGTCAGCGTCGACAGGGACCCCATGACCCGACCACAGAAACAGTACCACTTCCCCAGGGAAGCAGAGCCGAACATGGAAGCAGCCATGTCCTCTTTAGTACAGCAGGGAGTCCTGAGACCGATAGCCACCCACGTAAAATCTCCACTGTGGCCGGTTAGAAAGCCAGATAATTCCTGGAGGGCCACAGTGGACTATCGGGTGCTCAACTTTAACATCCCAGCCTGTGCACCCACGGTAGCAGCAGTTGCCAACCTGATAGGAAGTATTCCAGCATCCGCGAGCACTTTCACGGTGCTGGATATTTCCAAGGGTTTTGGTCCATCCCTTAAAGGAGGGAGGATCGGTACAATTTTGCCTTTACGTTTAAGGGCAACAGTACACGTGGAGCTGTTTGCCTCAGGGCTTCTACAACAGCCCCAGCATTTTTCTTCAGTGCATGGCAAACAGTTTAAAGGGTTTCAGCCAGCCCAGTCAGCTGGTACAGTATGTGGATGACCTGCTCCTGTTCACTGATTCGCGAGAGGAGCATGGCCCACTGCTGGCCGAACTGCTGGAGCTGCTCAGGCAAGAGGGTTTTAAAGTCAACCCCAAGAAAGCGCAGATCATCCAGCAGGAGGTGAAATTCCTGGGCCTGACCATATGCGCTGGGGAAAGGGCCATTGATAAGGCTAGGAGGGAAGCAGTACAAGAGTTACCAGTCCCCAACACAGTCACGGGTGTGAGTTCGTTTCTAGGGCTATGCTACCAAAGCAGCCCCTCTGCTCCGACTCCTACATAAGGGAGTGGAGTGAGCTTGGTATGAGGGTTGCCAGGCAGCATTTGTCAGGCTTCGGAAGGACTTGCAGACCGCACCAACTCCAGGGGCCATAGTTGGGGGCAAAGAGATTTTCCTGGAGGTAGCAGCCAGCGGGGACAGCCTGTGTGCTATGATGCTCCTAAGAGCGGCATGGCAGGCTGAGGCCGGTGGACTACTCTTCCAGGAAACTCACGGATGTGGAGAGGAGCTACACCAATTGTGAGAGGTACTTCTTGGTCACACATTGGACTGTGAAAAGATCGCTGATCTTCACAGGCACCTCTCCCATCACCCTCCTCACCCATCACACACCATCCCAGATGCTCCTGGATGGGAGGATCAAGGATGGGACCATGAGCAGTGCCCGCATTGCTCACTGGGCCCTGCTCCTCTCACAGACGGACCTAAAGGTGAAGGGTCTCTGCGAGCCAAAACTCGCAGCCAACCTGCTTTACCCTGGAACAGTCCACCCGTGTTCCATAGAAGGGGTTTGGGAAGTGGACATACGTTTGCGGGCTGAGATACACCCCACAAACTGCGAAATCTATGTGGACGGCTCCAGCATGGTATCTGCTGGTGAGTGACTCACAGAGTGTGGAGTTTATGACCCAGCGGCAAACATTGCCCTGGCAATTAAGCTCCCCAGCACCATGAGCGCCTAGCAGGCTGAACCGTCCGCGGCAGTGTACGTTGTTACACACCCCAAAATCTTCCCAACCCCATACGCGATTTGCTCACACAGCATGTTAACGTGCAATTCGTGTATGAAGTACCTGGCCATCTGGTTCCGCCGTGGATACAACTCCACCGACGGGAGACCCCTCACAGTGAAACCCCTGCTGGAGTTAATCTTAGCAGCAGTGGGGGAGGAAGGGGAGGTTGTCATCCATAAGGTGAAAGCCCATTCCTCCACAGAACCCCGTAGTCAAGGTAACCAGCAGGCTGAAATGCTAGCCAAGGAGGGTGCCCGCACAGGCACTTTCTGGAGCCCATATGGGTCCAGACCCATGGCAGCACTCAGGGGTAGGGACGGAACAAAAGGCAGTGCAATGGTAGCGTTAGCCCTGGACCTTAAGACGTTCCAAAGCCAAGACCCCGTGCTCAAGGCTGTCCTCAGTGCAGTGACTGAGGGAAAAAGGGCAGTGGGTGCTTACGGCACAGCAGCCCTCCCCGTAAAAGAAGGCATGCTGTTTAGGGGAGAAAAATGGGTAGTGTCGCAGCAGCACCGGAGGGAATTCCTTCAACTGCCCCATGAGGGTCCAGGAGCGGGGCATCAAAGGCCTGAGACCACCTGGCAGCAGGTGGAACAGGCGAGATGGTGGCCATGACTCAGGGAAGATGTCCGCGAGTTCTGTGCCGGCTGACTGGTGTGCGCTGCTAACAACCCTGACCCCCACCAAAGGAAGGTAACTATGGGACACATCAGGAGGGTAGAGGGACCATGGCAGTCGATACAGGTCGACTACATCGGGCCTCTGCCCACCGCCCAGGGAGGCTATAAGTACTGCCTAGTCCTGGTACATTTGTTCACGAAATGGTTAGAAGCCTTTCCTTGCAGAACAGCCACAGCTCTGGGTACAGCCAGGATCCTGGTCCGGGACAAGTTCTCGCGATGGGGGCTACCACAGTATGTGCAGTCCGACCAAGGGAGTCACTTCACTGGGCAGGTAATGCAGAACATTCTTATGCTGCTCGGCATCGAGGAGAAGTGGCTCGATGCCCACAACCCACAGTCATCAGGGATTGTGGAGAGAATGAATAGGACCATAAAGGAAAGGTTGAGGAAAGAGACGGTGGACTCGCTTCGAAAATGGCCCGACGTCCTACCGTTGGTCCTGATGGGGATCTGGGCCAGCCAGTCCAAAAGCACGGGGTACTCCCCGCACGAGCTGATGACTGGCAGGGTTATGTGGACCCCCACCCATGTACTAGACCCGGTGCTCACAGAAGGTCAGCTCAGGGAGGTAAACCGAGACAGGTTCGCCTGAAAACTCTTTGAGCACCTTAAGCCGGTCCACGGGCAGTCTGCTGGGAACATGGGAAAGCAGCATTGGAGCAAGCGATTGCTGTTAGAACACCGAAAACACCACGAGTGGGAAGAAGGGGATCAGGTCATGGTGAGGAATTTTGCTCGGAGAGGGAGTCTGGAACCATTACACATGGGGCCCTACAGCATTGTAGACAAGGCAAGCCCCATGTTATATGCCATTAAAATGCCTCGGCGCACCAAATGATTCCATATTAATCAGTGTAAACTGTTTAAATGCGAGAAGAGAGAACAGTCAGATGGGGTAAGGTCTGAGGATAGAGATCCTCATCCAGTAGTGGGAACAAGTTCACAGACTGCACAGGCAGGCGCTGTGGCTTGTTTAAGGGGAGTTGCCATCTCACCCACCGCTTTGGACATTCCCCCACTCTTCTGGGATTCAGATGAGGAGGGACCCGAGTGCGAGGACGACGCCCCTGACCCAGGTTTATAGGAGTAGTGACCTGAGAGTGAAGGCCCCGCCCCGGACCCAGATTTGGGACCTGGGGGCGGAGACCCTCAGCCCGCAGCAACAGGCTGCAAAGAGTTACCTGCCCGTAGCCCAGGTTCAGGAGAGGTAAAGCCTGAGGAAGAAAATCCCCAGCCAGTGGTAGCGGTGAGCCCACACACTGCACCGGAGGGGGCAGCGGTTCGGGTTAAAGGCCCACCAGCCAAGAAAACCCCACCAGCCAAAGTCCCTAGAAGGTCCCAACGGACGCCCCAGCCAAGGAAACCATGGTCACCGGCTCCCCATTTTAAGGGGGCAGCCCCCCGAGTTAGGGTTAAGTCCAAGGACAGAGGTCCCCAGCCAGCAGCCACAGGCTGCGAGGGACCGGAAGTACAGGACAGTGCACCCACACCGAAGGGAGTCGTGTGCCGCAGCCCAAACAGGGATTAGGCTGGCCGCCCGGAGACGGGCAGTCGATATATATAGTTAAGTAATATTAAGGTTGGTATTGTTAAGTTTGTGTCTTTAGTTTAAGTTTAAATAAGGATTGGTAGTTTAGTAGTATTGTTCAGAGTGTTTGTATTTGAGTCGAGGTCGCAAGACACGACTATGCTTCACCCAAGCCAGAAAATCTCCTCGGGACCTGGCTGTATGTTCTTGTATCTCTTCACAGGCAAGGATTTCAGGATGAAGGGGGGTGTACTCCTACTTGCCATGATAGGAATGAGAATTGGAAAGCGAGGTGATGTGGAGCACTCCCAAGTCTATGGGTGTTCATGAGATAGAGCACTGATAGTGACCGATGGAAGTGGCGAACTGGATGCAGATGAGCTCGCCGTTTCCTTCCATGAGGGAAGGTGGGCAGGGTAGTTGGGGTCCAATTTGACTCAGTACTCCAGCCAGACCGGGTTCACGTATGGGGAGGCCACCCTCCTGTGCCCCAGGGTACAGGTCATTGCCACAAGGGTCAGCGTCACCATAGGGAAAAGTGTATGTTTTACATGCAAGGGACAGTTTCCGTTGGATAGGTGGTGATGGCTCGGGAAACTGAGCGAAAAATTGGGAAACCCCGCAGTAAGGTGGGAACGACTGGGGAACAATACCCATCGGACGATTACAGGGACTCACGGGGGATTGAGTGTATCCTGGGACAATTGGTGGGAACGGGATCAGGGGATTTATGTCTGTATGTGGGGGTCAGAGAAGGTCTGCCCCACAGGCATATTCATCATTTTCCACTGGCAATGCCAAGATGCCGGGATGGGGTTGGAGTGGGATTCCAGCCTGAATGCGTGCGCAGTCCCATACTCCCCGATCCCAGTGATAGCCACTGAAATTGTAACCCGCTCCGGAAAGCCCCTGCCCACGACTCAGGCAGCAAGGACACACAGGGAGGGGTGCCCCGCCATCACCAAGTGACCAGGGAATGGGCTGGTACTAGTGTCGGCAGATCAGGATCTGTACCAAGGGGTACACTACGCGGTAGCCTCCGTGATTTTAAATCTCACCGAGGTACATTTACCGGAGTGGTGCTCCAGAGAAATGGAACAACTATACCAGGACAAGTTAAAGGAGATGTTTAGAAAATTTTATGGGTTCGATTTTGCTAATGTAGACAAAACCGAGCTGTACACCACACACCGTGAGTTTTTGGGTAATAAAGGGAGACAAAGAAGGGGAGCTTGGAATTATGTTTTTACTGCGTTTAACACAGGGTCTTCTGTCATCAACAGTTTAGATGACATAGAATTGCAAACCCAAATAAACGGTTTGAAAACACAGTTAAAGAAAATCTTGATGGATGAGAACAGGGTAGTAGGCTCAGGGTTGCATGAGGACCAGGCCATGACGGTCCATTTAAAAGAGAATATAGCCGAGCTGGAAAGGCACGCGAAGACCGTAAATGCCCTCATGAGAGAGGACAGAAATGCTTCGGATCAGGCTGCGCAGAATGAGGTGTGCATGCTGTACAGGGCATGGTTGCTGGGCGAGGGCCGCAGTAATCTGGAGGATTTAATACATGGTTTAGTCCCACCCTGGATCAGCAACAAACACCTCGCATCTCTCCATCCATTTGGGAATGCATTAAGCCCGTGTCAACTCCGGCTAGCTTCTGAGGCCTACCCAGTCCCAGTAGATTGTGGGCGGTCCAACCACACAATCATAGGTATAGTAGAGAGAATGCCGGTCATGGGTAGGACAGCCTGACCCACGCTGGTATACAGGGTAGAGAACATTGGACTCATTCTAGGGGGTGCACACATCCGTTTCACAGCAGTCCCACCTTATGTCATAAAGTGGGAGCACGCTATGACAGGTACAGACCTCTCTGGTTGCCAGAGCCGGGGAGCACACAATACTGTGTCCCCAGCACATGAACGCCTATTCAAAACCACAGTGCAGGTTTAAAGCTGTTGGCGCAAAACCTATAAATTGTACCATGGAGTTAATGGCACAGGACCATGTTCCCCCACAGGTAGCATATATAGGAGATGGGACATATTGTGTCACCATAGGTGCGCCCCACTACCAGCATGGACAGCATAGCTGGTGTCCGGTAAGTGAGAGCAGTTTCAGCTTTAAACACGAGGCAGAAGTTCCAGTGGCCCAGGAACGAATTGTCCCCATTCCTGAACCCTCCACTGTTCACCTGACTGTAAAAGAGAATCTCACAACTTGCAAAAGTACATAGTGCATTTCGGCAGCGAAATCCCCCCTCTCCCAGAACACCTTACCAAAATACTCAAAGCAGTAATAGTCTTCCAGAAACATTTCAACACTCTGGAGCAGGAAACAGTAGAGATAGGGACTAAGATATTTGATATTGTAGTTCCACCCTGGTGGGATATTTTGAAAACATAGAGGCCCCTTCGTGGTTTAGACTGGCTTCACACATTCTCGTGGTTTGCCAGCTGGGAATAGCATTTTACCTAGTATGCACTCAGTGCAAGGGAAAAGGTCAGATACTAGAATTCCGAAACCAAAGGACCTGGAAGGAACATTATGTTAAGGTGGAGGGAGATACACCTGAATGAATTTGAGTTTTTGTATTTCTGATTAAAGATTGTTTTTTTGTGTTCTTTTATTGTTTCTTTAATAAAGATTTTTGACGTGTTGTTTTAATAAAGATGTATGTGCACCAAGTGGTGCAGGGTTGTTGGACAACCTCCATGCTTGGGTGAGTGTAAAAGACTGTAATTATTCTATGTATGCTTATGTACACTACATTTTTACAGACTGGGAAGTGCATGTGCCATGGGTATCATTAGTGTAGGTAATTACAGGGGAAGATTGACTATGGAGGGTTGGAAATTTTGCTCATCTTGTCAGGATGATACTTAAAGCGAGTTTAGTATCAACAGGGGGGAGTGTAGGGTTCTCAACATTCCCACATTCCCCAAAAGTTATGAATAAAGGGACCCTGCATGGACAAGTTATTAAAAAAGGGTACCCAAAATGGATTCTGAAACCTTGTGACCAAAATGGACAGAATTTTAAACGCAAGGCCCTGCAAAATGGCAGGCCCTGAAGCGAAACATAACATGCATAAAGCTGTGGAGAGATTTTGTAAAGCCAGACAGCTGGGGAAACACAGAATGTGCATCCTACATCTTGGAACAGATGAAGTAAGAACGGACCTAATCAACCTTTTTGCATACATAATCAGTAAAAGCTCACAGGCAGCTGCCGAGCCAGGAAACCCGATTATTTTTCATAAATAACACACAACCAGGATATTGAAGCCATTAACACAAGGAGACCACCCCCCCCCCCAGAAGGTGTTAACAGAAATGACTGTAATCATTTAGACGAGCCCACCAAAAGTTAGACAAAGAATTGACCTGATTTGGCACGCAGATAAGGGGTGAAGAACCGAGTATAACTATAGGCCCATCGGTAGTGATCACTCTCTTAGTTCTTCTCTCGGTCTGTCACTTCAACCGGCTGCAACCGGCCAGACAAGACGAGATGAATCAAATGGTAAACCGGTAAAGGCAGAGAAGGGCAGCGGAAATACGCATTGGGGGACAAACAGCCTAGGTATAAGCTGGCGTTTGTGAGAATAAGTTGGCGTTCAAAGCCTTTGAGAATAACCTAGCATTTAAAGCCAGGACAGAAAAATTGGACAGTCAAGCCCATTTAAGGTTATGATGGTGTTCGAAGCATAGGTAGTGAAATCTATTTGACAATATAAACCGCCACCCGAGCCCCAATTGTCGTAAAACCCGTCGGAAACCAAACTGCCCGAGGAAGAAGAAGAAGACCCATCGCGAATCAACAAAGACATTAACGGAGGAGAAGAAAAGGGGTAATTTACTCAGATGACTCCATCGCCGTGCCCTGCGACCAAGTGACTATGGTGAACCCCAACGGACAACACGAGTGAACCTCAAATCCCATTACCAGTTAAATCAACAGGTTTCGAATTGGTCAGCATGAATTCCTGGCCCCTCATAGCTTAATCTAGTTAGGTAGTGGGGGTGGGATAAGGTTAAGGGGATTTAATGCATTTGTTTCCCTCGATGTGCCATGTGTTCCCCATTCCCATCTAAGTGTAATTGTTTTATGCCTGTAACTATATCAGTAATTCTCAGTAAGATTGTGTTGCATTGTTTTTCAATAAAATTCACGGTTTTCTTGTACCAAACCACTTTTCTACTCGATTTTCTGTATCGCTGCCTGTACCTAAGTCTGGTGTCTAGAACCCAGGGGTGTGGGAGCAATTCGAATCACTCAAGGACAGTCAAGGGCAGGGCTGACTGGGCACATGCCACCCCCCCTACAAATCCTAAGTTGATAAGGGAAGCTAGGCTGGAAATAACAGACACACTGACCACAAGCGGTCAATCTCCTTGGACATTGGAGTGGTGCCAGAGGAATGGTGGATTGCAAATGCCACACACCTGTTCAAAAAAGCAGAGTGGAATGAACCAGGAAACTACAGGCCTGGCAGTCTAAAGTCAGTGGTGGTTGGAAAAAACTACTAGAGACCATTGTCAAGACAAAATTAATTCTCATTTGGAGAAGCATAGGTTAATAACGGACAGCCATCATTTAATAGTTAAACTTAATTCACGTCTGAATAACCTGAGTTCTTTGATGAAGTAACAGAGTTGACTGATGAAGGTACTGCAGTACATGTTGTATCTATGGACTTTCAAAAGTGCCTCACCGAAGATTAATTCCGAAAATAGATGCTCATGATATTGAAGGGACGGTGGTAACTTCCGTAGTACATTGGCTAACGAATAGGAGGCAGAGACTAGTGGTGAATGGATTTTTCTGTGACTGGATAGAATATTGAAATTGTGTACACCAGGTGTCGGTATTAGGACCATTGCTTTTCTTGCAGTCTATAAATGAACCGGACTTGGGTATAGGGAATACAATTTCAAATATTGCGGGCAATATAAATTAACACAACATATTAAATAGTGAACATTATAGTAGCAGAATTCCGAAAGACATAGACATACTGGTGAAATGTGCAGACACAAGGAAAATGCAATTTAACGTGGCTAAGTATGAAATGTTGGTCTTTGAGAGGAATAATATGGAGAGACAGTACAATCTAAATTGTACTATTTTGAGGGTGTGCAAGAACAGAGGGAACTGGGGTGCATATTGACTAATATTTGAAGGTGACTGGGTAAGTTGAGATGGTAGTTTAGAAAGCGTATGGGTAATTGGCTTTGTTAATAGGGGCATTGATTATATAAAAAATTAGAAAATAATGCTAAAACTTTACAAATCTCTGGTTATGCCTCGGCTGGAGTATTGGATACAATTCTGTGCACCACACTTTAGAAAGTATTATCGGGTTATAGGCAAAAAGCAGGAACATGAAACTAAATTGAACAGCTCTTTCAAAGAGCCGGCACAGGTGTAATGGGCCGAATGGCCTCCTTCTGTTCTGTATGATTATGTGATCCAGATGCGGGGTCGGTGATGCATTTCGCTTATCAGACTCACACAGCTCAACAGCAGTGGATGGAACCTGGGCTGTTTTCTTCTATTAATGGGCAGATTCCTTCTCATTGGTGTATTTTACCAGACTGCAATTCACGGTTAACACCTTTCAAAATCTATTGGTTATTTTGAAAGAAACGTTGATTTCTGTACAAACTGTTTTCAAAGAACTAAGTTTCAGTTCTGTCGGGGTGTCGGAAGGTGCTGGAGGGTCGGCTCGGTATCTGCAAACAACATTCGGTTAATGTTCAGGTCCCGTCACTGTAACCAGCACCGGCGACGATGCCCCAGTCCTTCATGACTCTCTTTTTACTGCAGCTTCTCAAATGTGAGTCATCGTTGATTATTATTATAATATGTGCCTCATTAATATAATTATTGGTCTTTACTACTGAACACATTGAGGTGATGTGCAAAGTATATGTTGTTGTCTTGAATTTTAATCATGTCATGTGGAGTTTTATGAGATATCGGGACTGGTTTCTCAAACGCCTTCCACCTGCAGCACTTGTACAGAGAGAGCAGATTGGAGTTGTAAATCTAATTGGATTATTTAAACTGAGACTTTTAGAAGTAGAGCGCATTCACTGATAGAATAGAGTGTATCGGAGTCTGGGGTGTAAGTGAACTCATTGAGTGTAGAACACCAGTCAAAGCTGCACCTACTGCCGACTGAACACACACACACATTTCGGTCACAGATATTTTTCACTGGAAGTGCTGTCTGACCCGGTGTGATAGAGTGAACTGAAATACTTAAAAACGTTTTTAGCAGCATTAGAATTTTGGATGAGGTTTATAAATATTGTATAAGAAAATATTAACTACTGGTGGAACCAATATTGTAACAATTAGCATTAACCATTACAATAATTACAATTAAATAGATTCTCCAAATGTTAATGTTAGTAACATTTCCTAAATCTTTGGAAAATTTGCTGTGTGAGTTTTGTTGTTTAGTTAGTGGTTACCTTCAAAGTTATGAACTTTTAATATTAAACTATTTTTTCAATTTAATACATGAATATGTACAGACTGATGTAATAATGATGCTTTCTCAGTCTCCCTCCACCTGCTCCATTCTTTTTATACAGTGTCATGTAGAATTTAATGAGATTTTGGGACTTCTTTCTCAATCTCCTTAAACATGTTCCATAATTTTTGCTGAGATTTTTGGTCGGTGACTCCGTTCAGTATCTTTCTGTTTCCAGTGCGTGTTTGGTTATATTTATCAACATCTATCAATAACAAATGCTGGTTTACTGACAGGGAAACGTTATCGCACTGTTATCAGATAATTTGTGAGTTTAACAAAATATATTTCTGTGGTTTAATTTATTTTATTTTATAAAACTGATTGGATTCTAAAATCCTGTTTTGTAGATAATTTAAAGAACATTTTCTACAAATCATAGAATGGAGAAAAAAATATGAAATGTATATCACTCCCTGAATCATTTTCACAAATCGCCTGCTGATCAAATTCAATCTGAAGAAAACGGGCATATTTTCTTCAAATTTGTCATTCATTGGGATCGCATGAAGTGTATATTGAAATTATTACTTAATTTGTAGAATATTCATTTGATATATATTTTCAGCTGTTTGTTTGATTTTAAGTTCCATCAACTTGAAATAGGGAATCAATTATCAATTTCTGTTGTTGACAATCAGCGCGTTCAGAATATTGTTCATCTGATTAACACTTACTTTAAATTCCCAGTCGAGATTTGTGTCAATCTTAGATTTAAATCCGAAATCGGTCACAATAACGCGGCAATTTTGCTTTATTTTGTCCCCTGTGGCTCTTGTACAGACAGAGCAGACTGGAGTTGAAATTCTATCCGGATTATTTAAACCAAGCCTGCTGGAAGTAGAGCGCTTTCACTGATAGAATAGAATGTATCGGAATCTGGGGTGTGAGTGAACTCACTGAGTGTAGAACACCAGGCCAAGCTACACCTACTGCCGACTGAACCCACACATACATTTCGGTCACAGATATTTCTCACTAGAAGTGATGTCTGACCCCAGTGTTTTGCCGAGTCTGGAATTATCATGTTAGGCTGTTGAGCATTAGAGTGCTGTACAAGGTCTTTAATATTGTATAATAAGTATTAACTAGAGGTGAACCAATATTGTTTCAATTAGCATGCATGTTTAGTATTTTTAACTACACTATCCAAAAAGAATATATCACTAAAACTTCCTTCATCTCTGGGGAATTTACTGTGTGGGTGCTGTTGTTTAGTTTATCTATGGATAAGCTTTTTTTCTCATAATATGTACCTCATTAATAAAATTACTGTTCTTTACTACGCATTGAAGTGATGTGGAATGTAAATGTTGTTTTCTTGAATTTTAATAGCGTCATGTAGCGTTTAATGAGATATCGGGACTGGGTTCTCCATCGCCTTCCGCCTGCAGCTCCTGTACAGACAGAGCAGACTGTAGTTGAAATTCTAATAGGATTATGTAAACTGAGTCTGTTGGAAGTTGAGCGCGTTCACTGTTAGAATAGAGTGTATTGGAGTCTGGGGTGTGAGTGAACTCACTGAGTGTAGAACACCAGTCAAAGCTGCACCTACTGCCGACTGAACCCACACACATTTCTGTCACAGATATTTCTCACTAGAAGTGCTGTCTGACCCCCGTGTGAGAGAGTGAACTGATCTATTTAAAAAAACTTTATTGAGCATTAGCATGTTGGATAAGGTTTACAAATATTGTATAATAAAATAGTAACTAGTGGCGGAACCAATAGTGTATCAATTAGCATCAACCATTATTACAATTATAATTAAATAAAGTCTCCAAATATTGTTGTTCGTAATATTCCCTAAATCATTGCAGAAATTGTTCTGTGAGTGTTGTTGTTTAGTTAGTGAATATCTTCAAAATTATGAGCTTTTAATGTTAAACTATTTTTTGTACATTTACATGCACAGACTGATGTAATAATGACGCTTTCTCAGTCTCCGTCCACATGCCCCATACTTTTCATACACAATCATGTAGAATGTAATGAGATATTGGAACTTGTTTCTCAATTTCCCTCCACCTGCTCCATACTATTTTTTCAGTGTCATGTAAGGTTTAATGATATTTCGGGATTTGTTTTTCAATCTCCTGCCAGATGCTCGATATTTTTTGCTGAGGTTTTTGGTCGGTGACTCCGTTCATTTTCTCTCTGTTTCCAGTGTGTGTTTGGTTATATTTATTAATCTCCACCAATAACAAATGCTGGTTCACTGACAGGGAAACGTTATCTCACTGTTATCAGATACTTTGTGAGTTTAACGAAATATATTTCTGTGGCTAAATTTATTATTTTATAAAACTGATTGGATACTAAAATCCTGTTTTGTAGATAATTTAAAGAACATTGTCTGCAAATCATAGAACGGAGAATAAAGCATGAAATGAATCTCACTCCCTGAATCATTTTCACAAATCGCCTGCTGATCAAATTCAATCTGAAATAAACAGTCATATTTTATTCAAATGTGTCATTCATTGGGATCGTATGAAGTGAATATTGAAATGCTTTATGCAAATCGAAGAATTCTCATTTAAAACATATTTTGGGTTGATTCATTTTAAATTCCATCAACTACAAATAGGGAAACTTTACCCATTTCTGTCAATGTCATTCTATTCAGATGTAAGAATATTTTACATCTGAATAGCACTTATTTTAAATTCCCAGCTGAGTCTTGAGTAAAATTTTGTTTTTAAACAGAAACCAAGACACTACCGCAGCAGTTTTGTTTTGTTTTGTCCCCCTAGGCTCCTGCACAGACAGAGCAGACTGGAGTTAAAATTCTAATCGGATTATTTATACAAAGCCTGCTAGAAGTAGAGCGCATTCACTGTTAGAATAGAGTGTATCAGAGTCTGGGGTGTAAGTGAACTCACTGAGTTTAGAATACCAGTCAAAGCTGCACTTACTGCCGACTGAACCCACATACACATTTCTGTCACAAATATTTCTCACCAGAAGTGCTGTCTGACCCCGTGTGTTTCAGTGAACTGAACTATTTTAAATAGTTTATTCAGTATTAGAACGTTGGAGAATTAATTTCAATATTGTTAAATACTAACTAGACGTGGAACCAATATTGTTTCAATTTGCATTAATTAACAGTATAATCATTGTTAAGTTTACCCTCCAAAAAATGTTACTGAAATTTCCAAACTCTCTGGGATTGTGCGTATTGTTGTTTAGTCAGTGATGATCTTCAAAATTATGAACTTTTATCTGAAATTAATCATTCTATTTCATATATTTATATGTAGTGTTTAATGAGATTTCGGGACTGGTTTCTCAATCTCCTTCCTACTGCTCGATACCTTTTGCTGAGTTTGTCGGTCGATTACTTCAGTCATTTTCTCGCTGTTTCCAGTGTGTGTTTAGTTATATTTATTAATCTCCTTCTTTAACAAAATCTGGTTTACTGACAGGGAAACCTTCTCGCACTGTTATCAGATACATTTTACATTTAAAGAAATATGTTACCGTGATTCATTTTATTTGATATAATAAAACTGATTGGATACTAAAATTCTGTTTTGTAGATTTAAAGAACATTTTCTGCAAATCATAGAACGGAGAAAAAACATGAAATGTACATCACTCCCTGAATCATTTTCACAAATCGCGTGCTGATCAAATTCAATTTACAGATAATGGGCATATTAATGTGTCATTCATTGGGATCGTATGAAGTGAATATTGCAATGTGTTATTTAATTTGTACAATTTTATTTTAATATATATTTTGGGTTGTTCATTGATTTGAAAGTTCCATCAACTTCAAATTGCAAACAATTGTTCAACTATGTCTGTGTCAATAAACAGGTGTATTATATATTGCATCTGATTAACACTTACTTTAATTTTCAGAGGAGATTTGTGCCAAATTTAGATTTAAAATCGAAATCGAGCACAAATTCCACACCAGTTTGCTCTATTTTGTTCCCTGCGGCTCCCGTATAGACAGAGCAGACTGGAGTTGATATTCCAGTGGGGTTTAAAACCGAGCCTATTGGAAGCAGAGCGCATTCACTGTTAGAATAGAATGTATCGGAGTCTGGGGTGTAAGTGAACTCTCTGAGTGTAGAACACCAGTCAAAGCTGCACCTACTGCCGACTGAACACACACACACATTTCTGTCACAGATATTTCTCACTAGAAGTGCTGTCTGACCGCATGTGATACAGAGAATTGACCTATTTTTTAAAAGATAATTTGTTCAGCGTTGGAGTGTTGGACAAGGACTATATATATTGTAAAGTTAGATATTAACTAGAGGTGAAACCTATATTGCTTCAGTTAGTAATCATTATTAATTGAGCTCTTTTCAAGTACACTCGTCAAAAATGATGCTATTGAAATATCCTAAACCTCCCTAGGATTTGCTGTATGAGTATTTTTGTTTAGTTAGTGAGGATCGTCTAAGCTATGAGCTTTTTATATTAAATTAAGCTTTCTATTTCATACATTTGGATGAACAATGTCAAGTAATAATTAATGTTTCTCAGTCTCTTTCCAAATGGTCCATAACTTTTCTACAGAATCATGTAGTGTTTAATGAGATAACGGGATATATTTCTCAATCTCCTTCCACATGTCCCATACTTTATATGCTGTGTCATGTTTTGTTTAATGAGTTATAGGGACTTGTTTCTTATTATTCCTCCAATTGCTCCATAGATTTATATAGTGTCATGTAGTATTTAATGAGATAGCGGGATTGTTTCTCTATCTCATTCCACATGTCCCATGCTCTGGTAGCTTTGTGTAACAAATCCTGATTTTGTTTGTATATTTAACTACGGCAGATAGCGATCAGAGCACTTTGTCCTGTTCTTGTCAATATTCGATGCGTCTTTGTTGATTTTCTAACCATGGTAACTTTTATCCAGGCACTAGTTAAGGGCTATGGAGATATTTTGTTAGAAATTACTCTTTGCGCTGTTGATGCTCAGAGTCGGGATTGTTTGGTGTGAGCTCCCTCTGGTGTTTTACTGGAGGTTTTAACGTGCAATTAAAGTTTTTCAATTCATTTGCTTCATAAACCCAACGGGAACTCATTTAATTGTGAATGTTGTTCAAGTTGGACTTGATATAGTTTAATATAAAATAATTTTTTTGTAATTCTCGACACACCTGATAATCTGACAGGAGAAGAACTTTCATATAAACGCTGTGTATTGACTCTATTTTGTAATCTCACAATCACCAATTCTAACATAAGCGTTGAGTTTTTAAAGTTTTTGAGTAAATACAGAAAGATTATTCCCACTTGTCTGTCAATGGATAACAATAAATGATGAATGTGCAGGACAGGAGAGTGTTGTTCAGGACTGCTGAGGCTCTCCTGGAGTGGAAGCTTGTAATGCTCTGTCAACTTTTCAGAACCCGGACTTGAACGAGACCAGAGAGATTCTGTTTGGAAACTGCTCTCAATCAAGAATCCTTGCCAAACGCAGCTGAGGGCAAGAATCGGTGTCACGTTGTCTGTAATATATAACCTAGGGAATAGAAAGAGACCAGGTGATCTGGAGGGCAAAATATCATCAGCGGGATGGGGAGCAGATCAACACACTGTCTCTAGTATATAACATTTAGAATAGAAAGAGACCTGGAGAGCCGTGGGACACAATTTCATCAGGGGGGCTGGGAGCAGGTCAACGCACTCTCTCTAGTATATAACATTTAGAATAGAAAGAGACCTGGAGATCTGTGGGACACAGTATCATCAGGGGGGCTGGGAGCAGGTCAACACACTGTCTCTATTATATAACATTTAGAATAGAAAGAGACCTGGAGATCTGTGGGACACAATATCATCAGGGGGGTTGAGAGCAGGTCAACACACTGTCTCTAGTATATAACATTTAGAATAGAAAGAGACCTGGAGATCTGTGGGACACAGTATCATCAGGGGGGCTGGGAGCAGGTCAACATATTGGCTGCATTTTAAAAAGGAGCAAAGATTAACCAGTAAATGAGAGGACCATTAACCGAACATCATTAACGGGTAAAATGATGGACCAATCGGTGAGGACAGGTTACAAGAGAATTCGCTCAGCTGGAACTTAATGAGGAACAGCTAGCACGGAGATAGGAGGTGTGAGCCTGTCTAACCAACGGTTCATTTTGATTTGTTTCAGGAATTTAGAAATAAAATAGGTAACAGAAACTTCCAATTACAACTTTATGGAAGCTTTGACATTTCCACATGGAAAACATTGAATTAAACTAAAAGGCTCTAAAACTCATCACACAATAGCATAATCTATAATTTAATTTAAATTATACTAATATTCCATCCTGAACTTTGCATGGGAATCCTATACTTCGCTACTTAAAATCACTGTGAGAGCGCCTTCAAATTTGGCTGCACCCAAAAGTTTGTCACCATCCCCCGCATAATTCATGATGACATGCAAGGCGTTACACTGACCAATGGATCCAACACAAACCCAATTCACGTATGGATCGGTATCAAGCAAGGCTGTGTTATGGCAACAACGTTCTTCTCAATCTTCCTTGCGGCAATGCTCCATCCCACCCTCAGTAAGTTCCCTGCTGGAGTGGAGCTAATCTACAGAACAAACGGGAAACTGTTCAACCTCCGTCACCTCTAGTCCAGATCCAAAGTTGACCCATCCCCTGTCATTGAGTTACAGTATGCAGACGATGCTTGCGTCTGCGCGCACTCGGAGGTCGACCTCCAAACCATTGTGAACACCTTCACTGAAGCTTACAAGAGCATTGACCTTACACTAAACATCCATAAGACAAAGGTCCTCTACCAAGCTGCCCCCGCCACACAGTACTGCTCCCCGATTATCAAAATCGATGACGAGGCCTTGGACAATGTGGAACACTTTCTATACCTCGGAAGCCTACTGTCAACAAAGGCAGATGTCGGTAACGAAGTCCAACACTGCCAGTGTGCCAGCGCCGCCTTCGGTCGCCTGAGGAAGTGAGTGTTTGATGACCAGGACCTCAAACACAGCACCAAGCTCATGGTCTACAGAGCAGTAGTGATACCTGCCCTCCTGTAAGCTTCAGAGACATGCACCATGTACAGGAGGCACCTCAAATCCCTGGAGAGATAAAACCAACGCTGCCTCCGCAAGATCCTGCCAATCCATTGGCAGCATAGACACGCCAAAGTCAGTGTTCTCGCTCAGGCCAACATCCGCAGCATCGAAGCTTTGACCATGTTTGATCAGCTCTGATGGATGGGCCACATCGTCCGCATGCCTGATACGAAACTCCCAAAGCAAGCGCTCTACTCGGAGCTCCGACACGGCAAGAGAGCCCCAGGACACCCTCAAAGCCTCCATGAAAAAGTGCAACATCTCCACTGACAATTGGGAATCCCTGGCACAAGACCGCACAAAGTGGAGAAGCATTCAGGAAATCACCGAACACCTCGAGTCTCTTTGCCAGGAGCAAACAGAAGCGAAGCACAAGCAGTGGAAGGAGCGCACGTCAACCCGAGAACTCCACCCACCTGCCCCTTCAACCATCGTCGGCCCCACCTATGACAGAGACTGTAGGTCCATAATTGGACTAACCAGTCACCTGAGAACTCATTTTTAGTGCGGAACCAAGTCATCCTCGGTTCCGAGGGACTACCTAATATGAAGATGAAGAGCACTGCAGCTGTTAAAAGAGCTGCAATGCTCATCATCACCACCGCCTGCTCAGGGCAACTACACACGGGTAAAAATTTGTCAGAGCACCGTCACCACTAATTTTCAGGGCTAAGGGGAAAGGGCAGGGGACAGGGATTAATTGGATCGCATTTCAAAGAGCCAGCACAGGCAGGATGGGCCGAAAGTCCTCCATCTGTGCTGTGTCATTCTATGATTCTACAAGGAGCAGGTCCATCACCACCGCCTTCTCTGGGCACCTAAACACTGGTAATATATGGGGCCCGAGCACTGTCACCACAAGGAGAGAGTGTGCCCAGGTGTCAGTGTGTGTTTGTGTGAAAACAATTCTCGATAAACTGTTGGCACTTTACAAATGTCAGCTTGCTACATAGATTGTATTTGAGGTTTTATAAGTAATGAAGAACAGATGAAATCACAGGCCCCGTTTCACATTTTCACAACGAGACTGGAATTGTTACCCCACAGTTCGTTGTATGTGTGCATTTTCTTTCTGACATTTTTATTAATTTCTTGCCCCAGCGAACTCTAATTCTCAATGTCTCATTTCAGGCAGACCAGGTAATCGCTTTTCATTTTTACTTTATCTGGTATCTCTCTGCTCTGATCCATCCCATTGAATATTAAGGCTGGGTGACAATCTCAGCGTCTTTTCGATCACCGATTAACCAGCTCCTCGTGTGTCCATCGGACGGGAAGATTGTTTCCTGTGGACTGTTACTAAAGATCTTTAATTCCAGCTGAGAGGCGGCTGCTGCCTTCATGCAGAGCGACAATAAACGGGGCCCTGAAGGGCAGAGTGTGAAGGGCCGGCTCCATTGACACTGCTGCCGGTCCCACAGCAGCTCTCACATTCACCTCACCAATCAGTGCTGACATTAGCATCACATGACCATCCAGCCCCGCCTCTTCCTCTATTGTCTCCGGGGATTGGGGGGAATTTCTTCCAATCCTCACTGGGGCTGAGCTCGCACTACCTTGGCCAATCGGTACTGATCATGATGGACAGCTGACCATTGCAGCCACGCCTTTTTCTCAACCTCCGGAGGCTGGAATATATTCTGAGCCAATCGCCACCCCGATCCCGTGGGAGCCGCTCTGCTGCTGGGAACTTCCCGTTGACTCCCGGTTCCCTGCTCGTTTACACCGTTAATTAGTATTTTCCTCTCCCTTTTGCCATGTTTAATATTTACTCCGGGGTTTATTCGGGGTCTGAGCACAGTCTGATGTTCCCACTGATTCCTCACATGGTCCCTCTTGCCTGGTGAATGGGGGCGGTGCGTGCGCTGGGAGACTGTGGGTTTAATACACTCTAACCGCTTGATGTTATTTCTGATATTTTACAGAGACGGTGAAGCTGAGACTGGTGAATGGGGGCAGTCCTTGCGCTGGGAGACTGGAGATTCACTACAGGGGACAGTGGGGGACTGTGTATGGTGGTCTCTGGGACCTATGGGACGCCGCTGTTGTGTGCCAGGAGCTGGGCTGTGGGGCCGCGCTGTCAAGACCGGGCGGGGCTCACTTTGGGGAAGGGTCCGGACCCATTGTGACGTGGAATGTTCACTGCGGCGGGACCGAGGCCACTCTGCGGAAGTGTGGTTCAGCTCAATGGGGTCACTATTCCTTGTCACACTCCTGGGATGCCGGCGTCATCTGCGCAGGTAAAAATCTTTCTTCTGTCTCTCATCTCCCACCGCCTCTGATCGTTTACGGAAGAAAGCGGAAGTAAAATAAACAGCGTCTGTCCATCCCCGGAAAGCGAGAGATTATAATTCCAGTATTCCCTGGTTATTATTAAATTTATAGTATTAATATTAGGATTACTGTTTGTGTTAAATTATATTACTTATCTCTATATATAAATCGGTACATCTGTCTGTCTGTCTGTCTGTCTGTCATTCTGTCATTCTGTCTGTCATTCTGTCTGTCATCGCCTGTGCATCTGTCGGGCTATGCGCTTGAAAGTTACAGGGCGTACCTACGCGCGCGTTACCTCCAAAGAAAGCTTACGCTTCTGAGACGATTTTAAGCGTATTTACATTTCGGCCGGGCTAAAATCGCGCCCGCGGCATCTGGAAAACCTTCAACGTTCCGCTCATTAGCATCTCATTATCTGCTCATTAGCGACAGAGTGACCTCGAGGTCGACCAATCGTACGGCGGCTTGCTGCCGCGTGCGGCTGGGACGATTGACCAATCCTACGCTTTGGTCACCTGACGGTCGACCAATCGGTGCATGTGTGGGCGGGCCTTATCGTTCTGAACCGAGGTGAGTAGCCGCCATCTTGCTTCCATTCTTTTTCGTGCTTTCTGCGTCTTTCTTTTCAAATATACATTTCCAGCAAAATAAAATTCAATTTATTAAATTCTTTTAAAATAAATCACTCATTTGTAAATATTTTATCTCACCTGAACATTCTTTTTCCTACCTTTGCCCGATTTTTTCTTAGGCCTGAAAGCCTGGGCCTTTCTTGCCCAGCCAGGCCCGAGCTAGTTAACTGGGCTGCTGCAAAGCTCCTCGCCACACCGCTCCCACGGGGACGGGGGGGGCGGGGCTTGGACAGCGCGGCTCTCGGCCGGGGTGGGTGGGGCTTGTAGAGCGCGGCTCTCGGCCGGGGGTGACGGGGCTTGGAGAGCGCGGCTCTCGGCCGGGGGTGCGGGGCTTGGAGAGCGCGGCTCTCGGCCGGGGGGGGCGGGGCTTGGAGAGCGCGGCTCTCGGCCGGGGGGGGCGGGGCTCGGAGAGCGCGGCTCTCGGCCGGGGGTGGCGGGGCTTGGAGAGCGCGGCTCTCGGCCGGGGGTGCGGGGCTTGGAGAGCGCGGCTCTCGGCCGGGGGGGGCGGGGCTTGGAGAGCGCGGCTCTCGGCCGGGGGGGGCGGGGCTCGGAGAGCGCGGCTCTCGGCCGGGGGTGGCGGGGCTCGGAGAGCTGGGCTCTCGGCAGTGCGGGGCGGCGCGGCAGGGTTACCCCGGCAACCGGGCGTGGCCGTGCCTGTCTCTCAGCCTCAAGCCCTCCCTTCCTCCCTCCCCCCGCCCTCCCTCCCCCTCCCTTCCCCCCCGCCCCCCTTCCCTTCCCCCCCGCCCTCCCTTCCCCCACCACCCCCTTCCCCCTCACCCTCCCTTCCCCCCCTTCCCCCCTCCCTTCCCCCCCGCCCTCCCTTCGCCCCCGCCCTCCCTTCCCCCCACCCGCGCTCTCTACCCCGCAGTCACTCTCTCTCTACCCCCCAGTCGCTCTCTCTCTTCCCCCCCCAGTCGCGCTCTCTCTCTCTCTCTCTCTCCCCCCCCCAGTTGCTCTCTCTCTCTCTCTTCCAACAACAACATGCCCTCGAAAAAGCCTCGGCACCGCCGGGCACTTCAGCTAGTCTATACATATTAAAGGATACGTCTGTCTGTCTGTCTGTCTGTCCTTCGGTGTGTCTGTCCGGCTATACACTATAAAGTTATAGAGCATACCTACACGTACGTTACATCAAAAGAAAGCTTACGATTCCGGAACGGTCGTAAGGGTATTTATGTTTCAGCGAGAAAAAAATTGCACCTGCGGTATCCAAAAAACTTTCAAAATTCCTCATTATCTCATTATCCGCTCATTAGCATCGAGTGACGTTGAGGTCGACCAATCGTACGGTCGAGCGACCCGATGGTCGACCAATCACTGCTTGGGGTGGCGGGTTCTTGGCACGTGCGGGCGGGCCCTCTTAGAGTCGAGTGACGGGACGATTGACCAAACCTATGCTTCGGTGACCTGACGGTCGACCAATCGGTGTGTGTGTGGGCGGGCCTTATCGTTCTGAACCGAGGTGAGTCGCCACCATCGTGATTCCAAACTTTTCATTTCTTTTTCCCGCTTTCTGCGTCTATAAAAAAAAAGCTGCTTTTAAAACACATATTGTTTTTAAAAAAAGTTAATTACTTTCTAATCTTTTATCTAATCTCTTTAATTTTCCTACTTTTCCCCGTTTTTGCAGGTAGGCCTCGAAGCCTGGGTGTCTGTTGCCAGCCATGCTGGACGCTAGGCAATTGTTTTCTGGCAAGCTCCCAACACCCCTCACACCCCACCCCCCCCGCCCCCACCGCTGGGCCCGATTTCGAATCAGTGGCCAGCCATCTTGGTAAAGGCTGGCTGGGCTCAATGCAAGCTCCTGGCGCTTCATTCGGGGTGGAGGGCGGGGCTCAGGAGGGGAGGGGGAGCGGAGAGGGTTAGCCCGGCAACTGGGCTCACCAGCCGTAATCGACCGTCTCAAGCCGCTCAGGCCCAGTCCTGGAGATCGGGAGGCGGAGTGGGGAGGAGGGTTACCAAGGCAACCAGGATCGGCCAGCTGCAATTGGCCATCTCAAGCTGCCTGGCCCGGCCTCGGGAGCGCGGGGCTCGGGCTGACCGGGGCGCTGCGCTCGGCATGTCAGTGCGTGGGGCGGCACGGAGCTCAGCGGAGCCATCGCCAGCAGAGGAGAGAGCCCCCCTCCCTCTCCCCATCCCCCCCTTTCCCCCACTTTCCCCCTCCCCCCCTTTCCCACATTTCCCCCTCTCCCATCCCATTTTCCCCCTTTCCCCCCCTTTCCACACCTCTCCCCCCCTTTCCCCCTCCCCCCTTCCCACCCCTCCCCCCCTTTCCCCCCTCCCCACATTTCCTCCCCCTCCCAACCCTTTCCACCCTCCCCCCATTCCCCTCCTCCACCCCATTTCCCCCAACTCCCCTCCCCTTTCCCAACGCCTCCCCCCATTTCCCCCCTCCACCCTTTCCCCCTCTCCCCCTATCCCCTCCCCTCCCCTTTTCCCCCTCCCCTTTCCCCCTGACACATTCCCCCCTTCCACGCCCCTTTCTCCCCCTCCCCTTTCCACCCTTCCCACCCTCCCCTCCCTTTCCCCCCCTTCCTTCCCCTTCCCTTTCCCTCCCCTTCCCCTTCCTTTTCCCACCCCTTCCCCCCATTCCACCCCCTCCCCCCCTTCCCCCCCTCCACTCCCCTTTCCCCCCTCCCATCCACTTTCACCCCCTCCCCTCCCCTTTCTCACCCCCTCCCCCCTTTCCCCTCCCCTCCCCTTTCCCCCCTCCCCTTTCCCCCTCCCCTTTCCCCCTCCCCTTTCCCCCCTCCCCTTCCCTTTCCCGCCTTCCCCTTGCCCCCTCCCCTTTCCCCCTTCCCTTCCCTTTCCCTCCCCTTCCCCCCCTCCGCTTCCCCCCTTCCCCCCTTTCCCCCCTTCCCCCCAGTCGCGCTCTCTCTTCCCCCCAGTTGCGCTCTCTCTTCCCCCCAGTCACGCTTTCTCTTCCCCCTAGTCGCGCTCTCTCTTCCCCCCAGTCGCTCTCTCTCTTCCCCCCAGTCAGTCTCTCTTCCCCCCAGTCACTCTCTCTCTTCCCCCCGTCGCTCTCTCTTTTCCCCCCAGTCACTCTCTCTCTTCCCCCCAGCCGCTCTCTCTCTGCCCCCCAGTCGCTCTCTCTCTTCCCCCAGTCGCTCTCTCTCTTCCCCCAGTCGCTCTCTCTCTTCCCCCCAGTCGCTCTCTCTCTTCCCCCCAGTCGCTCTCTCTCTTCCCCCAGTCGCTCTCTCTCTTCCCCCAGTCGCTCTCTCTCTTCCCCCAGTCGCTCTCTCTCTTCCCCCAGTCGCTCTCTCTCTTCCCCCAGTCACTCTCTCTCTTTTCCCCCCAGTCGCTCTCTCTCTCTTCCCCCAGTCGCTCTGTCTCACTCTTCCCCCGAGCCGCTCTCTCTCTCTCTTCCCCCCAGTCGCTCTCTGTCTTCCCCCCAGACGCTCTCTGTCTTCCCCCCAGTCGCTCTCTGTCTTTGCCCCAGTCGCTCTCTCTCTTCGCCCCAGTCGCTCTCTCTCTTCGCCCCAGTCGCTCTCTCTCTTTGCTCCAGTCGCTCTCTCTCTTCCCCCCAGTCGCTCTCCCTCTATCCCCCAGTCGCTCTCTCTCTTCCCCCCGTCGCTCTCTCTCTTCCCCCCAGTCGCTCTCTCTCTTCCCCCCAGTCGCTCTCTCTTCCCCCCAGTCACTCTCTCTCTTCCCCCCAGTCACTCTCTCTCGTCCCCCCAGTCGTTCTCTCTCTTGCCCCCCAGTCGCTCTCTCTCTCAATTCCAACAACAACATGCCCTCTCAAAAGCCTCGGCACCGCCGGGCATCTATATATATATAAAAGGATAGATCTGTCTGTCTGTCTGTCTGTCTCTCTGTCCTTCGGTGTGTCTGTCCAGCTATACACTCTAAAGTTATAGAGCATACCGACACGTGCGTTGCATCAAAAGATAGCTTACGATTCCGGTACGGTCATAAGCGTATTTACTTTTCGGCGAGACAGAAATTGCGGCCGCGGTATCAAAAAAAGTCCAAATTCCGCTCATTAGCATCTTATTATCCACTCATTAGCATAGAGTGACATTAAGGTGGACCAATCGTACGGTCGAGCGACCCGATGGTCGACCAATCGCTGCGTGGCGGGGGCGGTTTCGTCGCGCATGCGGGCGGGCCCTCCTAGAGTCAAGTGACAGGACGATTGACCAATCCTACCCTTCGGTGACCTGATGGTCGACCAATCGGTGCATGTGTGGGCAGGCCTTATCCTTCTGAACCGAGGTGAGCCGCCACCATCTTGATTCCAAACTTTACATTTCTTTTTCCCGCTTTCTGCGTCTATTAAAAAAAAAGTTGCTTTTAAAACAAATATTTTTTTTATTTAAAGTTAATTACTTTCTAAATCTTTTATCTAATCTCATTAATTTTCCTACCTTTCCCAGTTTTTGCAGGTAGGCCTCGAAGCCTGGGCGTCTGTTGCCAGCCATGCTGGACCCTAGGCAAGCTCCTCCCACCCATCAACCCCACCCCCCGCTGGGCCTATTCCGAAACAGCGGCCAGCCATCTTGGTAAAGGCTGGCTGGGCTCACTGCAAGCTCCTGGCGCTTCATTCGGGGGGGGCGGGGCTCGGGAGGGGAGGCGGAGCGGAGAGGGATACCCTGGCAAACGGGCTCGCCACCCGCAATCGGCCATCTCAAGCCGCTCAGGCCCAGGCCCGGTCCCGGAGATCAGGAGGTGGAGAGGGGAGGAGGGTTACCAAGGAAACCGGGCCCGGCCAGCGGCAATCGGCCGTCTCAAGCCGCCTGGCCCAGCCTCGGGAGGGCGGGGCTCGGGCTGACTGGGGCGCTGCGCTCGACATGTCAGTGCGTGGGGTGGCACGGAGCTCAGCGGAGCCATCGCCGGAAGAGCGGAGAGGGTCTGCTGGCTCCCTCCTCCACCCCTCCCCTCCTCTCCCCCTCACCCCCTCCCCTCCCCCTCCCCCTCTCCCCCTCCCCTCCTCTCCCCCTCCCATCCCCCTCCCCCCGCTACCCCCCTCTCCCTCCCCCCTCCCCACTCCCCCTCCCCTCCCCCCAGCCTTCTCCCCCTCAACGCCTTCCCCCCTCCCCCTTCACCCCGCCCGCTCCCCTTCCCTACCCTCCCATCCCCTTTCCCCCTCCCCTCCCTTCCCCCGCCTCCCCTCCCCTTCCCCTGCCCCCCTCCCCTCCCTTTCCCCCTCCCCTCCCCCCCTCCCCTTTCTCCCCCCCTCCACCCTCCCCCCTCCCCTCCCCTCTTCCACCCCTGCCCCCCTCCCCATTCCTCCCTCCCCCCTCCCCTTCCCCACCCCCCTCCCCTTCCCCTCCCCCTCCCCCTCCTTCTCCCCTTCCCCACACCCTCCCCTTTCCCCTCCCTCCACCCCTCCCCCCTTCCCCCTCTCCCCCTCCCCTCCCCCCTTCCCCCTTCCCTCCCCTCCCCCCTTCCCCTCCCCTCCCCCCTTCCCCCATTCCCTCCCCTTTCCCCCATCCCCTTTCCCCCATCCCCTCCCCTTTCCCCCTCCCCTTCCCCCTTCCCCCCATTCCCCCCTTTCCCCCCTTCCTTCCCCCCAGTCGCGCTCTCTCTTCCCCCCAATCGAGCTCTCTCTTTCCCCCAGTCGCGCTCTCTTTCCCCCAGTCGCTCTCTCTCTTCCCCCCAGTCGCTCTCTCTCTTCCCACCAGTCTCTCTCTCTCTCTTCCCCCCAATCGCTCTCTCTCTTCCCCCCCAGTCGCTCTCTCTCTTCCCCCCGTCACTCTCTCTCTTCCCCCCAGTCGCGCTCTCTCTTCCCCCCAGTCGCTCACTCTCTTCGCCCCAGTCGCTCTCTCTCTTCCCCCCAGTCACTCTCTCTCTCTCTTCCAACAACAACATGCCCTCAAAAGACCCTCGGCACTGCTGGGCACTTGAGCTATTTATTATATATAATAAACACCCCCACCGGGAGCAGTAAATACCTGACACTCGGCACATTTACAATGCAGACAGAACAAGTTTCCATTGAGATTTGCCCCAAAGCCGCAGTGATTGAGCTGACCGGCTGGAAATGTCACAATCTCAATCCAACTCTCCATTCTCAACCCAACAGCCGCTACCGGGCATGCGCCGTGAGCCCGGCTGTGCGCCTGCGCTAATCGCTTGTTGTGCGATCTGATATTATCCACAGACTGTGAATCTGAGACTGGGGAGGGAGGTTTCTCAGCCTCGGGGAGCCTGGGCAATGGGTCCGCGGTTACTGTGGGCAGCACGGGAGGAACTACACTGTAAGACCCCACAGCTGCCTGAATTTACTATTTTGACACTTAGATAGATAATGAAACGGCAATAAGGACAGAATCTTAGAGAAGATCAGTAAACGGTTCCAATAAATACACACCATCCCATGGAACTGCTGGTAAAAGAGTGGAGAATTCTCCTGCAAGCCTTGCCCATATCTCACGCCCCGTCACTGTTAACACAGATGTATTATCTATTTACTCCATTTGCTGGTCGTGGCATCATGCTGTGCTCAACATGTCCCTGAAAAATGCCGGTATAGAGACTGGTGAATGGATGTTAATTTCCCAGAAGGATTATATTAGAACAATTCACCCAACAAGTAAGTACACAGAGGTGTACAGGGCCGGGAATACCTGGATATCTGGAGCTTCTGCTGCTCCTGGATATTTCCCAGCCCTCGGTCCGTTTTTCTTCAGGTCTTTATCCATGTCATTCTTGAATTTGCCGAATCTGATTACTGCATATCTCGCGATTCAGTTTAAGTCCTCCCACTACTCAGCACTCTGAAAGATCCGTCCGTGTGAGTGAGCTAAACGCCTCACCAGCCCACAATAATTAGACACTTCCTCTATTTTGTGACCGAAACATTTGATTTACTTTCATCAACATTTCACCGTCTTAGTGCCGATAATGTTGCCGTCCCTGGATTAAATTTTCAAAGTTCAAATGAAAACCACCGGATAGATGGGACTATCTAAAAACATTCATAATATACACGGCGATAAGACAGGAATTGATAACAACAACATTTCCCCTCACATGTTGACACAATGAAGCCAGTGTTTAAGGTCTGTCTCACCTGACTAAATAAACAGGACAATCGGATTATTGATGAGATTACAGAAACTCTCACCACATTTTAATATAAAGCGCCTTAAATTGCTCACTGTTTATTTCAATATAATTGACAGGAAGTGCCAAGCCCAGACTGGTGAATGGGAGCAGTCCCTGTGCGGGGAGACTAGAGATTTACGGGACTGGAACCTGGAGCACAGTTTGCGGTGATGGGACCTGGTTCTTACCGAATGCGGAAGCTGTTTGTAACGAGCTGGGCTGTGGCTCTGCAGCAGCAGCGCCGCTTGATGCTCACTTTGGAGAAGGATCAGGGCCTGTTATTGGTCCGCCTGGATGCGGACACCAGCGGGATGTTGGAGTAATCTGTTCAGGTACAAACTGACTGTTATGGAAACATACGGGTTACCAACAAGTAGTGTGCGGCCGCCTCGAGTCGATAGCGAAAGATTAGAAATATTCTCATCTCGATAAACGGGAGCGGGGGGGAGGGGAAATTTAAACAGCGTTTAGTTTTACATTTCTTCACTTTCAGTTGAAAAGACAGAATGTTCTACACATGGCCGTTATAATTCACTGCTAACATTGGCTGATTTGTCCAATCATAAGTTAGTTGCTATTTTTCAATCCGATTACCTTGACGGGACACTACAGATAGGTCAGTGAACCGCGACTCTTAGACGGAATGTTCAATTTCCTCCCACGTGCAGCTAAAATGTCTTGATCAGTGCAGAGAATAGGGCAGTTTCACAGAGCTGAGAAGGGGTCGGCATTTGACCCCCCTGCTGCTGAGCGGGCCCTCACTGCACCTGCTATTGTTTGTGCCGGCGCTGCACCTTGTGCCCAGCGGTCTCAGTGCCTTTAATAAAGTTCCTGTTGTGTGGACTTTCCTTATATCTCCTGTTGAGTGGTTTTCACTGCACCAGCTATTGACTGGGGTTTCCCTGCACCAGCTATTGACTGGGTTTTCCCTGCACCAGCTGTTGACTGGGTTTTCACTGCACCAGCTATTGACTGGGGTTTCCCTGCACCAGCTATTGACTGGGTTTTCCCTGCACCAGCTGTTGACTGGGTTTTCACTGCTCCAGATGTTGACTGGGTTTTCCCTGCACCAGCTGTTGACTGGGTTTTCACTGCACCAGCTATTGACTGGGTTTGCACTGCTCCAGCTGTTGTCTGGGTTTTCACTGCTGCAGCTAGTGACTGGGGTTCCACTGCTCCAGATATTGACTGGGATTTCACTGCTCCAGCTATTAACTGGGTGAGCACTGCTCCAGCTGTTGACTGGGTTTTCACTGCTCCAGCTATTGACTGGGTTTTCACTGCTCCAGCTATTGACTGGGTTTTCACTGCTCCAGCTATTGACTGGGTTTTCACTGCTCCAGATATTGACTGGGTTTTCACTGCTCCAGCTGTTGACTGGGTTTTCACTGCTTCAGCTGTTGAGTGGGCAGTCACTGTTCGAGTGACAATTGTGGTCTTACCTCACCCTTTAATTAAAACGATAAAGCTAGAAATCACAGTAAGAATAATACAAATATGTTCTGCTTTTAACAATCTGTGGGGAAGCGATAAAAACGAGGGCTAGAAATTAATTATAGCTCAGGAGTTGGCGGTGGCATTAGCAAAGTTGGAGAATTAACGCCAGGCACTAATGCTTTGGACGGCATGCAAAATTCGTGCTCTCTGTTCAAAGAAATGATTGGAGTCCTAAGTCAAGTCTTAAAACCCAAACTCATTGGCGTTACATTCAAAGGGTGGGCTGTGCCTGGCAAGGTGACTAGAGTCGGGGACCTGCTCGATGGCGGAGGAGCAGGCTAATGGCGCCACAGGAGCTGGCGCTGTGCCTGTCTTGGGCCAACGTCTGGCTCACAGTCAAAGCCATCGAGTCGGTGAAAGTGGCACTGGGCCCCGACTCCACTGGGTGTATCGAGGTGGCTCAAGCACATGGGGCAATCCCGTCCAAGCTTTCCCACATTCAGATGGAATTCCTCATCGGCGCCTGGCCGCGAAAGTCCCCTTGGGAACCGGCGCCTCACAACTTGAGCCGTCTCGAGGAAATATTCTCCGTGCCTTTTCATTCCGCACGGAGGTATTCCCTGTATGGGCTGCTCCTGCACACTCTCCACTTTGCCATCTTTGCCTGCCATCCGGACACACCTTGGTGTGCCATCTTGCCGTCCGGCGGAGGCTGAGGCACCCAATCGAGGGCTCTGTATGCGGGAATCCTCCCTTGTTCAATCGGGGACTTGGCCTGGAGGGTGTTGCACGAAGCAGTCCCGTGCAATATGGTTTTAAATAGGTTCATGGACTCCCAGGCTGCCTGCATTTTCTGCAGCCTGGAGGAGTCCGTGTTTCATGTCTATGCAGAATGTGAGAGGTTGCAGCCCCTCTTTCACTACTTGAAGGGGCTGCTCCTCGATTTTTGGCTGCACTTCAGTCCCACGCTCTTGATCTTTGGTCACCCGGTTCAGAGGGGAGCGGGCAGGTCAGAGGACCTTCTCATAGGACTGCTCCTGTGCCTGGCCAAAATAGCCATCAATTGGTGCAGGCAGCAGGCGGTCGAGGGGATTGTTCGGCCCAATTGCCTGCCACTCTTCCGCGTCCATGTTCGCGCCCGGGTGGCCCTGGAGATGGAGCACACAGTGTCCACCGGCATGCTTGAGGCTTTTCGCGACCGGTGGGTGGTGCGGGGACTGGAGTGCATTATCAATTTGAAGAACCAAATTTTATTTTGATTTGTTAAGTTTTAACAGAATCACAGAATCACAGAAACCCCACAGTGCAGATAGAGGCCATTTCGGCCCATCGAACCTGCACCGACACATATCCCACCCGATCCCCGTAACCCCTACACCAACACATATCCCAGCCTATCCCCGTAACCCCACGTATTTAATCCCCCTAACACTAAGGGTCAATTTATCATAGCCAATCAACCTAACCCGCACATCTTTGGACTGTGGGAGGAAACCGGAGCACCCGGAGGAAATCCACGCAAACACGGGGAGAATGTGCAAACTCCACACAGACAGTCGCCCGAGGCCGGATTCGAACCCAGGTCCCTGGCGCTGTGTTATTTAAAGCTTTATTAATTTACAGTCAATTTGTTTAAGCACCCAATCAAAAGACTACACTCAAAGGGTTTACCAATACTGACTGTAGTCTAATCGCAAATCATCATTGTCACAGGCTATTTTCACTTCTTAAAGGGGAGGTTCATTGTTGCTGCAGCACCTCATTCTCAGCATTGCTGGCTGTGCAGCTGCCTCAGCAAGCAGAAACAGAACAAGGAGAAGTAGCCAAAGGACTGAACCAGGTGTGCTCATGTCAGATCCATGTCCCAGGGAGAGAGCCGCAGTTTCTCCAATGAAGAATTGGAGGCATTGCTTTTTGCTGTGGAGAGACGGAGGCTGGTGCTCTACCCAGAAAGTGGCAGGAGGCCCTCATCACAAGTCTTGCATACCATGTGGAGGGAGGTAGCGGAATACATCTTGGGCAGTACTGTGGTCCCCAGAATCGACACACAGTGGAGGAAGAAATTTAACTACCTCACTCGGGTGGTCAGAGTGAACAAATGCTTCAACAAATGCAACAGAGCGCCATCGATTCCATAATCTTCACACACTGCCCAAAGTATCGGCGCCGTTGTGGGGGGAGTGGGTGGCGGGTGGGTTGATGGCGAGATTTGCCCCACGGCGCTGGAATCGTCGTGGCTCACCCCAGTGATAATGCTCTAGCAGGAGGTGATAAGGTATAGAATTTCTCCCCCTATAATTTTCACCGGATAATACAGAGATTACCCAGCGAGTTGGATATTTGCACACCTGGGGAACGACCTGATTGCAATGATTTTTGAACCTTCCGGAATTTCAACATCACAACAGTGTCCTCCGGTCAATCCAAATACTCCAGAGGCAGACGTAAGTTTACTTTTGATTACATTTGCTCTCTTTTTATTAACTATTTCCTGCAACAATCTAAGACATTACAACGGCTCTGTTCCTTTCTAATTCTGAAACAGCTGAACCAGTGAACACTACTCACCTCCTGAAGCCCAAAGATTACAAGTTTACCACAGCCCAGATACTGCTTTCTGTGACAGGAACAGCGACCAATGCCCAACATTATGAACATGACAATATTTGAACCATTACATATAATCACTGTAGGGTTCCTCTACATAATAAACATTCTGCCAAGGAATTACGGAAAAACTGCACCGTTAGAAAGAGCAGGGGTAATCAGCAATGTTCAAATATGTTATTATTTTTAATACCCAATTCACTTCCAGTAAAAGCAGCAGTAGAATCCAGCAACGATTGATTAATTTATTATATTTAATCCCATCTCAAATTCCACTAAAAAATATTTTTAAACAATTGATACTGTTGTTATACCTCAAGAAAGGAATATTAAACACAGCAGAGTTTCATTATTTAGTTAATTTAACAGTCAATGTATAACCCGGAAAAGCAAAACACAACCACTGAAGCGCTTGATTTTTAAGTATATATGGATAGCTAGCTGGCTATAGAAGAGAAAACAGAGTAGGGGTTAACTGTAGTTACTCAGTTTGGCAAATGGTGGGAAGAGGCGTTCCACAAGGAGCGGTGCTGCGACTTCAGTTGTTCACCATTTACATTAATGATTTGGAATCGGGAGCACAATTTTAAATTTGCAGAGGACACAAAATTATGCGTTATCTTAATGTTGTATAGAACTTTTGTGAGACCACACTTGGAGTACTGAGAACATTTCTGATCTCCATATTATAAAAAGGATATAGAGGCACTGGAGAAGGTGTAAACAAGATATACTAGATTGATCCCAGAACTGAGAGGTTATATCTATCAAGAAAGATTGAATAGACTGGCGCTCTTTTCTGTAGACAAGAGAAGACTGAGGGGTGACCTGATAGAGGTCTTCAAGATTATGAAAATGTTTGATAGGGTAGTGGTAGAGAAGGTGATTCCACTTTATGACTAAGACCAGAACTAGAGGCCATAAAAATAAGATAGTCACTAATAAATCCAAAAGGGAATTGAGAAAAAACTTATTTACCCAGAGAGTGGTGAGTATTTGGAACTCGTTACCACAGGGAGTACTTGAGGTGAATATCATAGATTCATTCAAGCAGAAGCTACATAAGCGCAGGAGGGAGAAAGGAATAGAAGGATATGTTGATGGGGTGAGGTGAGGAGTGCTGGGAGGAGCCTATTGTGGAGCATAAACACTGGTATGGGCCTGTTGGGCCGAATGGCCTGTTTCTGTGCTGTAAATAATTTATAACTTTGTAATTATATTGAATCATCCCGTCACAATCGGTTAATAGAGCAATAAAAAACTTGCATCATTTAATTATTCTGTAGAGTTTCTCTCCGATGTCTAAAGGGGCAGAATTAATAATTGTTTAATCAGTTATAGACAACCTCACATCCCAGGAAATGAGCAGTTTGGAATTGGCCGTTCATTATATACATCGGCCGATTTCACATTTCATTGACTTCAGTACAAAAGGAAAATCAGGCGAAGTGAATATTTGCCTTTCAGTTCCATGTTGCCCGGATCACGCCATCGCCCAAAGTTAAAATGACTCCATGGTGATCTTTCTTGGTTTAAATCTGAGCATGTGCTTCATCAATTGCAGATAATGTTCATGGGACAGAAACAAACTGAACCATCTCTGACGAATTAATTCCAAGTTTGCAGATCCAATTTTTACATTTGTGCAATAATGTGAAATCGGCAACAGCAATTATGCTCCCCATTTTACGTGTCTCCGGATTTTTATTTCTATAGACATCAATTGATATAAAAATAAGGGGAGATGTAAAATGAGCTGCAGATTCAATATCACAGATTTATATCATCAAGCCAAGTCAATATTCCCCTAAATCACTGAAATTAGAATAGAGAAGTGTGTGTGAAAAAAAGAATGTTATTTCAACCGGGTTTCAGTCAGCCTAATACAAACTGACAATACTCCACCTGTTGGGAGTTGGACTTGATAAAAAGAAAGAAATTCCTGGATTTATATAGCGCCTTTCACGACCACTGGACGCTCCAAAGCGCTTTACATTTCAAGGTGGAGTAACTGTTGTAATGTGGGAAACGCGGCAGCCAGTTTGCGCCCAACGATGACCACGAACAGCAATGTGATAATGACTAGATAATCTACTTTTGTTATGTTAGTTGAGGGATAAATGTTGGCCAGGACACCGGGGATAACTCCCCTGCTCTTCTTCGAAATAGTGTCAGGCGATCTTTTACATCCACCTGACCAGACGGTGTCTCGGTTTAACATCTCATCCACAAGAGAGCTGCACCACCGACAGTGCAGCTCTCGCTCAGCACTTCATTGGAGTGTCAGCCTAGCTGTATGTGCTCATGTCCCTGGAGTGGGACTACGAACCCACAACCTCCGACTCAGAGGCGAGTGTGCTACCAACTGAGCCACAGGTGAAACTGATGATAAATATAAGGCCCAAAGCTTCAGAGAAGCGAGGAATGTGTGTGTGCAGCTTGACGTGGTAATTCAAGAGAACCTGCCACAAGGCATGCAAAATGGATGCGCGGCGGCCTGGGGGAGCGCGCCATAATATAATCAAGTGGATTGTTACCTGCGATTTTGAACTACGTAAGGCCAGGAACATGGAATGTTGCTTAAACTGATTCACTGCAAAGGACCTACGAAGGGGTTTATTCAAATTATTTTGAGGTCGCGGAGTTGGGCAGCAACACGTGGGCAATTACAGCACCTTTAGGTAAATGATGCTGGTCATAGAGTAAACACAAACCTAGGTTCAGAAGAAATAGAACCATGAACAATGATGATGATAAATACAACAACCAGTGATTCAGAAGTGAAATAGACAAAGAAAGGTAGAAATTGATCTTAGGCAGGAGCCTAAAATGCGCAAGAGCGACCGTGCCCCGCTTTACACTCCGCCCGATGTTATTTTCCAATGAAGTGGCCCGTTTTGTGCTTCCACCCAAGAACAATTTCACCTCCAATAATTGTGAAAAAAAGAATCTAACGTAATTCAAAACTTTGTAAAAAGGCGGGCACAGAGATTATCAGGAACATGGAATTGAGCGGCGCAGATCCACAAAAGATAACAATGAGAAGTTCAGAAATGTAACATAAAGGCTGAGAAGACGCTAATATGGTCAAAAGGATGGATTGGTGATTATAAAGTAGATGATACACTAAACGATGACCTCCCCAAGCCCCAGTAATTGTTCAGTAACAATGCAATTATTTACCTATTTCGGCAAACAACCCGCAGCTTTGAGAAAAGCATAGGTGCTCAAAACTAACAATGACCCAGGACTGGATGGTGTTTATCCACGGGAGAGAAAGAGGACACGGATCAATATTGCGAGCGGTGACCGTCATTATGAGGCATTTGGGAAGCTCCAGGATGCCGGGAGCGAAAGTGATCCGAGCCAGCAGGAGGAGATAGTTCGAGTACAGACTAGACACGTACCTATGAGGGAAAAAGGAAGGGCATCCAAGACTAGAGCTCCCTGGATGACTAAAGATAGAGATTACAATGAAACACAAAAGGAGGCTTGTGATAACTGATAGGTTCATAATTTAGCAGAGAGCAAAGCTGAATACAAAAAGTACAGGGAGAACTGAAAAAGGAACTTAGGGAGTCAAAGTGAGCACATCAGTATAGATTAGTGGGTAACATACAAGTTACCATAAAAGAATTTTCTAAACATATAAATAGTAAAATAGTATTCAAATGAAGCATGGGCCCAATTACGCATCAAAATAAAATCTTCTTGTAGAGGCAGAGGGCATGGCTTAGGTAATAACTGAGTAGCTTGCATCTGGCTTCACTAAATAAGAGGATGCCACCAATGTCACAGTGAAGGAGGAGGTACTAGAGCAATTGAATAGGATAAAAATAAAGAGGATGCATTAAAATGTTGGCAGTGCTCAAAGTAGATAAGTCACCGGGCCTGAATGTGATGTAAGGCTGGAAATTGAGGAAGCTCCGACCCCAATCTTCCAATCCTGCTTAGATATGGGAGTGGGGCCAGAGGACTGGACGATAGAAAATACTATGCTCCTCTTCAAAAAGGACTGAGGGATAAGCGCGACAACTCAAGCCAGTCAACCTAATGCTGGTGGAGGGGAGTGTTTTAGAGACAATAATCCACAACACAGTGAATTTGCACTGGGGAAAATATGAGTTAATGAATGAAAGTCTGTATGGATTTGTTAACATAGAAACATAGAAGATAGGAGCAGGAGTAGGCCATTCGGCCCCTCGAGCTTGCTCCGTCATTCAATGCGATCATGGCTGATCATCCAAATTCAGTACCCTGTCCCTGCTTTCTCCCCATATCCCTTGATCCCTTTAGCCTTAAGATATATATCCAACTCCTTCTTGAATATATTTAATGAATTGGCCTCCACCGCCTTCTGTGGAGGAGAATTCCACAGGTTCACAACTTTCAGGGTAAATAAATTCCTCCTCATTTCTGTACTAAATGGCTTACCCCTTTTCTTTAGACTGTGACCCCTGGTTCTGGACTCCCCGACCATCGGGAACATCCTTCCTGCAGCTCGTCTGTCCAGTCCTGTCAGAATTTTATAAGTTTCAATGAGGTCCCCTCTCATTCTTCTAAACTCCAGCGAGTATAAGCCCAATCGACCCAATCTCTCCTCAAAGTCATTCCTGCCATCGCAGGTATCAGCCTGGTGAATCTTTGCTGAACACCTTGCATGGCAAGAAGATCCTTCCTGAGATAAGGCGACCAAAACTGCACACAATACTCAAGTTGTGTGGTCTCACCAAGGCCCTGTACAACTGAAGCAAGCCATCCTTGTTCCTGTACTCAAACCCTCTCGCTACGAAGGCCAACATACCATTTGCCTTCTTAACCGCCTGCTGCACCTGCATGCTTACCTTCAGAGACTGGTGCACAAGGACACCCAGGACTCGTTACACTTCCCCCTCTCCCAATCCATTGCCATTCAGATAATAATCTGCCTTCCTGTTTTTGACACAAAAGTGGATAACCTCGCATTTATCCACGTTATATTGCATCTGCCATGATGCTGCCCAATCACACAACCTGTCCAAATCATCCTGGTGTTCCTCGGCTTCCTCTTCACAGGACACACGCCCACCAAGCTTTGTGTCATCTGCAAACTTGAGGATATTACATCTAGTTCCCTTGTCTAGATCATTAATATATGTTATGAATAGCTGGGGTCCAAGGACCGATCCTGCGGTATCCCACCAGTCACTGCCTGCCACTCGGAATAAGACCCGTTTTTTCCAAATGTTTGCTTTCTGTCTGTCAACCAGTTCTCTATCCAAGTCAATACCTTTCCCCCAATCCCATGTGCCTTAACTTTACACGCTAGTCTCTTATGCGGGACCTTATCGAAAGCCTTTTGAAAGTCCAAATACACCACATCCACTGGTTCTCCCTTATCTATTTTACCAGTTACATCCTCAAAAAATTCCAGTAGACTAGTCAAGCACGATTTACCTTTTGTAAATCCATGTTGACTTTGCGCGATCCTGTCACTGTTTTCCAAGTGCACTGTTATTACATCTTTAACATGTACTCTAGCATTTTCCCCACTACGGATGTCAGGCTTACTGGTCTGTAATTCCCCGTTTTCTCTCAACACCGTTTCTGAATAGTGGGCTAACATTAGTTACCCTCCAATCCATGGGTACTCTTCCAGATTCCATCGAATGTTGTTAAAGTAAAATCGTATTTGACTAACCAGATTGAAATCTTTGATGAATTACCGGAGAGAGTTGATGATGGTATTCTGGTTGTTGTTTTGTATATGGACATTCTATAGGCGTTTCATAAAATACCACATAAAAATTAAATAGACTTGTTCTCAAAATTGAAGCCCAAGGAATTAAAGGGGTAGTGGATGCGTGGATATGAAATTGGCTAATGGACAAAAACAGAGAGTGGTGTTAAATGAATGTTTTTCATACTGGAGGGAAGTGTGCAGTGGTGTCCCCCACGGGTCGGTTTGGGACAACTGCTCTTTTTGAAATATATTAATGACCTCGATCGTGTATAGAGGGCATAATTTCAAAGCTTGTAGATGATATAATACTTGGAAATGCAGTAACCAGTGAGAGCGAGAGCAACAGATTTCAGGAGGACATAGACAGACTGGTGAAATGGGTAGACACATGGCAGATGAAATGTACCGCAGAGCACTGTGAAATTATTCATTTTAGTAGGAATAATGAGGAGAGGCAATATAAACAAAATGGTTCAATTGTAAAGGTGATGCAGAAAGAGAAAGACCTAGGGGTTTATGCACGCAAGACATTTAAGGTGGCAGATCAAGTTGAGAATGTTGTTAAGAAGGCAGCGGGGATCCCTGGGATTAAAAGTAGAGGCAATGACATTATGCTAATCCTTTATAAAAAAAACTGGATAGGCCCCAGCTGGAGTATTTTGGCCAATTCTGAGCACCACATTTTAGTTATTATGTCGAGGCCTTAGAGAGTGTGGAGAGGAGATTGACCTCAATGGTACTGGGGCGAAAGACTTCAGTTACTGGCAGAGACTAGGGAAATTGAAGGTGTTCTCCTTAGAGCAGTGAAGATTAAGGGAGATTTCATAGAGGTGTTCACAATTATGAAGGTATTGATGAAGTAAATAAACGTAATCTGTTTCCAGTGGCAAGAGATTTGGTGACTATAGGACACAGAATTAAGTTAATTGGCAAAATAATCAGAGCCGACATCAGAAAAACTGTTTCTGCAGCGAGTTGTTTAGATGTGGAATGCACTGCTGGAAAGGGTGGTGGAGGAAGAGTCCATAATATCTTCCAAAAGGGCATTGGGTAAATAATTGAAGTGGAAAAATGTGCAGGGCTATGGAGAAAGAGCTGGGGAGTGGTTCGAATTGGCTCTATCTTTCAAAGAGGTGGCACAGGCACGATGGCCGAATGATGTCATTCAGTACTGTATCATTCTATGTTTATATAAATGTAGGTGAGGTGTAGTGGATTTTTTTGAGGAGGTCCCTGAGAAGGAGGACAGCTTTGGATGTTCCTATATGGTCTTCCAGAAAACATTAGATAAGGCTTCGGACAAGAGATTATTCGCATAAATAAATGTGTCCGATGTTGAAGATGAAGTTGTAATGAATTAGAATGGATAAAGGATTGATTAACAGACAGAAAACAGAGAGTAGGGAAAAATTGGTTATTTTCAGATTGGGAGTTTGTAACTAGTGGGGTGCCGCTAGGATTAATGTTTGTGCCTCAGCTATTCACAATCTGTATTAATGACTTGGATGAAGGGACCGAGTGCAATGTGTCCAAGTTTGCTGACGATAGATAGCTAGGTGGGAAAGTAAACTGTGAGGAGGACGCATAGAGCGTGCAAAGGGACATAGACTGGTTAAGTGAGTGGGCAACAAAGTGGCAGATGTGGTATAATGTGCGGAAATCGGAGGCAATTCACTTTGGTAGGAAGAATAAAAAAACAGAATATTGTTCAGTGAGATTTATGTGTCCTAGTGCAAGACCCACAGTGCGTTAGCATGCAGGTACAGCAAGCAATTAGGAAAACAAATAGCTTCATCGCTATCGGGTTAGAGTACACATTTAAGGAAGTCTTGCTGCAATTATACAGGGCTTTGGTGAGATCAGGCGTGGAGTACTGTGCACAGTTTTGACCTCCATAGCCATGGAAGGATATACTTGCCTTAGAGGTGGTGCAACGAAGATTCACTAGTTTGATTCCTGGGAAGAGTGGGTTGTCCTATGAGGAGAGATTGATTAGATTGGGTCTATAGTCTCTGGAGTTTAGAAGATTGAGAGGTGATCTCATTGAAATATATAAAGTACTGAGGGGTATGACAGGATAGATGCTGAGACATTGTTGCCCCTGTATGGAGAATCTAGAACGAGAGGGCATAGTCTCAGGATAAGAGGTCGGTATTTTAAGACTGAGATGAGGAGGAATTTCTTCACTCAGAAGGTAATGAATCTTTAGAATTCTCTTCCCTAAAGAGCATATTCAAGGCTGAGAGAGATAGAATTTTGGAATCTAGATGTATAAAGGGATATGGAGATAGGACAAGAAAGTGACGTTGAGGTGGATGATCAGCCATGATCTTATTGAATGGCGGAACTGGCTCGAGGGGCCGTATGGCCTACTCCTGCTCATAATTCTTATGTTCTTTTGGGTTGGAAATTGTTTTAGAGGTAGGACACAGGGATTACGGATAAAGGGAGTAGCTCTGATTAGCGGGTTAAGACAAGTTTTGCTCTTTCCGGAACTGTACTGGGGCCTTAACTATTTACCTACATATTTAGTGATGACTTGAATGAAGGAATGGAGAGTAGTATGACCAAGCTTGCAGGTGACACTAAGTTAACAGGTGCACAAGTTGTACAGGTGGGATCAGAAAGTTACAACAGGGCACAAATAGATCAAGTGAGTGACCGAGTCTGTGGCAGGTGCTGTTCAATGTGGGCAAGTTTGAAGTCATCCAAGAAAGA
This sequence comes from Somniosus microcephalus, assembly GCF_052327205.1. Lineage (NCBI taxonomy): Eukaryota > Metazoa > Chordata > Chondrichthyes > Squaliformes > Somniosidae > Somniosus > Somniosus microcephalus. Next base: position 36,615,364 of record NC_141016.1, read on the forward strand.
CCAATCAAAATATATTCTTAATGGTGAGAGAACAGGAGCTGTGGGGAAGCAAATGGGTTTGGGTGCCCAGACAATAAAGCTAGTGCACAGGTGCAAGAAGAAGTAAAAAAGACGAATGAAATGCCAGCCTTCATATCAAGGAGGCAGGAATACAATTGAGAGGAAGTGATGCTTCATTGTTAGTCAGACCCCATCTGGAGTGTTGTGTTCAGTCATGGAAGGATATAGTGTTCCTGGAGAGGGTGCAACGAAGATTCACCAGAGCGATACCAGGGCTAAAAGGTTTAAATTATGTGGACTGTTTCATAAATCTGGTCTGTATTCCCTTGAGGTTAGAGGTTGAGGGGTTATGTATTTGAGATGGTTAAAATGATAAAAGGATCGATGAGTAGATATGCAGAAAATATCTCCTCTGGTGTGGGAATCCAGCACAAAGAGCACATTCTTAAGGTTGGAGCTCGGTTATTCAGGAGAGAAATCATAAATCTGGAATTCCCTCCCCAAAAGGCAGTTGTGAATTTCAAGACAGATTAATAGATTTTTCTTAAGTAAGGGTATCAAGGGATATGGAGCAAAGTAGGAAAAGTGGAGTTGAGGTGCAGATCAGATCAGCCATGATGGATGAACAAACTCACGGGGCTGAATGGTCTACTCCTGTCCCTATATTACAGGTAGTCGTAACAGCAGTAGCGGCAGTAATAGTAGCGGTAAGAACAGCAGCAGTACTGATACTGAAGCTAATAGTTGTAGCAGCAGTAAGAGCATTAGCAGTATTAATAGTAATGGTAGCAGAAGCAGCAGTTGCAGTAATAGTGTACAAGTAATATTAGCAGTAGTGGTGGGATTAGCAGTAGTTGTAATGGTGGCAGAAGTTCCATAGAAGTAGTAATGGTGGGAGTAGTAATGGTGGGAGTAGTAATGGTTATTGTTGTTGAGCTGGAACCAGATGCGATGTGAATCCACCTTAAAGTGTTTTCCATTGTGACTCTGATAATTAACACGTTATTCGTTTTTAATAATATAATAATATTACTTGGTATTGTTATAATTAACATTTAGGTCACAGAGATCTCAGACTGGTATCCGGGGACACCGGGTGCTCCGGCCGGGTGGAAGTGCTACACGGAGACCAGTGGGGGACGCTGTGTGATGTTTACTTTGGTTTAGAAGACGCCAGCGTGGTCTGTGAGCACCTTCAGTGCGGGGCAGTCACCGCAACCCCGGGAGCAGCTCACTTTGGGGAGGGAACCGGCCTAGTGTGGAAGGAGAACTACAGTTGCCAGGGGAACGAGTCCCGATTGTGGGATTGTCCGGTTTCATCCTGGGATCAGTTTCGCTGCTCACATGGAAATGACACCAGTGTCATCTGCTCGGGTGAGTCCACTCAGTGTATTGAACTGAAATACACCAACTGTAGATGTTTCCATTGCCACTGAGCGAGTGTTTGTCGATCGATTTCTCGCAAGTGAGTTAGTAATGAACCAAAGGGCTTCAATGCAGCACAAGTGTAATCAATGACTGCCTCGTCTTCCGGTGTTTATCTCTGTCCGGGTGATTCCAGAGCATTACCCAGAATTCAGCAGAATTGGCTAAAACGTTCAAACAACGACAGTGGCGACACTGCTATAGAATGGTCAAACTGCATTTGTATTGAAACCACAATAAGTGATACCAGTTAAAATATGAATCAACATTATAAAATGATGAGGGTGTTCCATACGATAGATGTAGATAAGATGTTTCCACTAGTTTGGATGACCAAAATTAGGGGACATCAATGTAAGTTTGTCACTAATGAAGTCAGTAAGTAATTCAGGAGAAAACTCTTTATTTAGAGAGTGGTGTGAACGTGGAACTAGCTACCAGAATGAATAGTTGAGGGGAGCAGCATAGATGCATTTAAGAGGAAGCTAGATAAGTGCAGGAGAGACAAAGGAATGGATGGATTTGCTAATGGGGTTAGATCAAGTAAGGAGGGGGTATTCCTATGGAGCATAAACACCGGCAGAGACCTGTTGGGCCGAATGGGCTGTTCCTGTGCTGTAAATAAATTATAATACTTGAAACCATTCTAAATGCTACCAGTTTAAAATATTAATCGATATGCGATTCCCCGTAGAGATCAGTTGTATTGTCATTGAAAACTCCAAGTGTTAATATATTGCTCGATAAATAGTATGAGGTGATTTTAATATTCAATACACTGAGTGCAATATAATTACTAGTGATTGAAATACCTCAGGTTATATATCAGTGTGCTGGACCTCTGATTATTTCCCGGGACCTCACAGTTCTCCCGGTGTCCTGGGTCACACTGATCGCTCACCAGCGCCGCCATCTGGTCCGTTATGTCAGTGCTGTTTTCAGGGCAAATTCGCTTCGGCGTTTCACACATTGGCACATGGGAACACTGGAGACAGGTGGAGGCCCATCAACCCTTCGGCCGGTCCCCCAGTGCCTATAAAGCAGAACTACTTCACTGGCTGCGAAGCGGTTTGGGACGTCCTGCAGTTTTGAAAGGCTTTACCAATTTAAATTTCTGTCTGTTTCATTCCGTATTGAATAAGATAAACTTTGAGCAGCTAGAACCCATTTCAAACCCGTGCTCCTGCCTTTGATCACAGCTCATATCAATAGCCGGCCTGGGCCGCCCGCCCCCAATTTGTTTTTAGCCGCTTTCCCCAGATTAGCCTCCAGAAGCAGCTCGACATCTCTCTAAAATCAATTCACCGAGAAAAGGTAATGGCGGAGAGGATCTGCCTACAAGCCTTGTGGGTAATTATTACAGAAATGTAATCATTAAAATTAATAATATTATGGGATATTTTGGCTCAGTTTAACCGTTGCTCTCAATGTGTTTCTTTTTGTAGATGAAGGTTGGCCGCCGAGACTGACTAACGGGGGAAGCCGCTGTGACGGGCGAGTGGAGGTTTACTACAATGGCAGCTGGGGGAGAGTGCGGGACAACCTCTGGGGCCTAAATGATGCCAACGTGGTCTGCAGACAGCTGGGCTGCGGCTCTGCAATAGCCGCTTATAACTCTTCAAAGTACGGAGAGAGTGAAGGGCCCGTGTGGGTGAATGATGTCCAGTGTGAAGGAAACGAGTCTCAGCTCCGGAACTGCAGCTCATTCACATTGAATCCATCTCTCAATGACAGCATCGGCGTAGGGGTCCTGTGTTCAGGTGAACAAATGGTTCTATTTTACAGAACCATAAAGGGGAATATCTAATCTGCTGAGAACTGTTTTAATACAGGTCACATATTCCTCTTTGTCTCTCCAACCACTTATTTAACTCAGGGAGTGACAGCAAAGCTAGAGCACACCGGCAGAACTGAAAAATAACAAGAACTTGCATTTATATGGCGCCTTTAACGAAAGATAAACGTCGTAAGATGATTCACAAGGAGAAAACTGACATAGAGTGAAAGCCCAAGGTTATAGGACAGGCGACTAAAAGCCTGGCCATTTGGGTAGGTTTCAAGAGCTGGTATTAAACCAGGAGAGGCGGCAGGTTTAGGGAAGGAATTCCTGATCTTGGGACCGAGACGGCGAAATCCACGGCCGCCAATTGTGCGCGAAGGAAGTCGGTGATGCACAAGAGGCCACATTTGGAGAACAGTAGAGTTCCCTAAATGATTAGGGATGGAGGCGGTTACAGTGATAGGGGGGGGGGGTCGAGTCAATGAAGATATTTGAACCTGAGGATGGTAATTTAAAACTACAGGTTTTGGCGGACAGGAAACCAATGGAGAGCAGTGAGCAGAGGGAAGCTGGTGAGTGTGACTTGGTGCGGGTCAGGATATCAGGAGTTTTCGGTTGAGCTGAAGGTTATGGAGGGCGCAGGATGGGAGGACGGCGTTTCAGCAGCACATGGGCTGAGGCAGGGACGGAGGTGAGCGATGATACAGAGGTGGAAGTTGGCGGTCTTTGTGACGGAGAGCACGTGGGATAGGAAGTTCAGCTCGGCTGTCAAATGCGCGCTGAGTTTGCAAATCAGTTCCTTTGTGCAGCATATAAGTGTAGACAGATGTGCTGGAGATTCACTGGTGTAAGTTTCATTATGCTGTGTATAAGTGTGGACAGATGTTCTTCAGATGTACTTGTGTAAGTTGCATAATGCAGTGTGTAAATTTGGACATATATTTTGGTATCGGACTGATGTCAGTTCCAACATGTTGTATTTACGTGTAGACAGATTTTGTGGGCTTGTACTTCCGTACGTTGCATTCTGCCGTATGCAATGAGCAGCGGAAATGATAAATAAAGCTCTGGATAAGAATGTAAGCTAGTAAGACGGGTGGGGGGGAGGAATCAGGTGAAATTAACATAGGCCTGAAGATAAAATAAATAGGAGATGTGAGTAAATGTCAGACCAAGGTAATGAAAACTGGATACATTAACGGTTAGGGAACAGATACACTTATAGAGCAGAAATATAAACTGATTGTTAAAAATAAAGTGAGTGGAACAACTAATAAAAACAAGTTAAATTGGCTGTACAACAATGTGCACAACATTCGAAACCAAACGGGAGAACTGGAGGAAATAAATCTAACGATGGAGAAATGAATAGAATGTTATGCTGAAAGGATTAGAGGAAGTGGGGAGGGAGGAGGCACGTGTGGACCATAATGCCGGGTTGGATATTTGGGCCGAATGGCCTGACTCTGTGCTGTACATTCTATATAATTCTACGTAAGATGTAAGTGCAGAGAGATGTTCCGGGATATAAAATCATGTACCTGTCACAGACACATAAAAAGCACTTTTTTATTAAACTGCAGAAGCAGCAATGTTTGGATTGAGTGATTAGATAAATGTATATTGGAAGTATAATCCTCCTGCATTGTTCTCTAACAGGACACGTGCAGTTAAGGTTCTCCGACGGTGGAAGTCCATGTGCTGGGCGAGTGGAGATTTATTACAGTGGGACCTGGGGCTTAGTTTGTGACGATTCCTGGGACCTGGCCGACGCTGATGTGGTTTGCAAACAGCTGGATTGCGGAAATGCGGTGGACATGGAACTTCCTGCTGCTTGTGGACCAGGCTCAGGCCCGGTTTGGTTGGATGAACTGCGCTGTTCGGGTAACGAATCGTTTCTCTGGGAATGTCCCTCAGCACCGTGGGGAAACCACGACTGTGCTCATAAAGAAGATGTGAGGGTGGTGTGTTCAGGTAAGGGCGCTTTCTATCTGCTCACTTTCTGCAGGGTTATATGCGAGGCTTTACTCGGGAGTGTTTACATAGAATCTACAGCACAGAAACCGGCCATTGGACCCAACTGGTGTGTGTGATGTTTATGCTCCGCACGTGCCTCGTCACTCCGTACTTCATCTAACTCTATCTGCACATCCTTCTGTTCATTTCTCCCACGTGTAATTATCTAGCTTCACCTAAAGGCATCTACGCTATTCGCCTCAACTACTCTATGTGGTAGCAAGTTCCACATTCTAACAACACTCTGGGTAATGAGCTTTCTCCTGAATTCCCTGTTGGATTTATTAGTGACTATTTTACATTTATTGCACCTAGTTTTGGACTCCCCACAATTGGAAACATATTATCTATGTCTACCCTATCTATCCCCTTCATAATTTTAAAGATCTCTATCGAGACAGCCTTCAGCCTTCTCTTTTCTAGAGAAAAGAGCCACAACCTGTTCAGCCTTATTTGATAATTCTAACCTCTGAGTTCTGGCTTTATTCTTGTAAATCATTTTTTGCACTTTCTCCCGTGCGTGTATATCCTTTTTGTAATATGTTGAACGGAATTAACTACAGCCCCAACTTGGTGACCTCCATAAATTTTTAAATTGTACTTCCAAATCCCAAGTTCAAATCGTTTATGTAAATGATGAACAGCAGCAGACCCTGCACCGATCCCTGTGGAACACCAATTCTGAGCTTCCACCAGTCTGAATAACTACCTTTAACCGCAACTCTTTATTTTCTGCTTTGTAGCCAGCTGGCTATCTATTCTGCTACTTGTCCTCTGACTCCACATCGTCTGACGTCAGTCATGATTCTAAGAAGTGTTAATTTATGGAAGGCTATTTTAAAATCCATGTATATTACATCTACCACATTAACCTTGTGTACATTTTCTGCAACTTCTTCAAATAATTCAAGTAGTTTGGTAAAGCATGAACTTCTCTTTGAAATCAAGTTTGCAGACGACACACAGCTAGCTGGGCGTGTGTGCTGTGAGGAGGATGCCGAGAAACTCCATTATGATTTGGACAGGTTGGGTGATTGGGCAGATGCCGTATAATGTGGATAAATGCGAGGTTATCCACTTTGGTGGCAAAAACAGGAAGGCAGATTATTATCTGACGGGCAATCGATTGGGAGAAGGAGAAGTGCAACGAGGCCTGGGTGTCCTTGTGCACCGGTCGCTGAAGGTAAGCATGCAGGTGCAGCAGGTGGTTAAGGAGGCAAATGGTATGTTGGCCTTCGTAGCGAGAGAGCTTGAGTACAGGAGCAATGATGTCTTGCTGTAGTTGTACAGGGACATGGTGAGACCCCACCTTGAATATTGTGTGCAGTTTTGGTCGCCTTATCTGAGGAAGGATGTTCTTGCCATGGAGGGAGTGCAGCGAAAATTCACCAGACTGATACCTGGGATGGCAGGAATGACGTATGAGGAGAGATTGCGTCGATTGAGCTTATACTCGCTGGTGTTTAGCAGAATGAGAGGGGATCTCATTGAAACTTATAAAATTCTAACAGGACTAGACAGACTAGATGCAGGAAGGATGTTCCGGATGGCGGGAGGGTCCAGAACCAGTGGTCACAATCTAAAGATAAGGGAAAAGCCATTTAGGACAGAGATGAGGAGGAATTTCATCACCCTGAGAGTGGTGAACCTATAGAATTCTCTACCAAAGAAGGCAGTTGAGGCCAATTCATTAAATATATACGAGAAGGAGATAGATATATTTCTTAAGGTTAAAGGGATCAAGGGATATGGGGAGAAGGCAGGGACAGGATACTGAGTTTGAATGATCAGCCATGATCTCATTGAATAGCAGAGCAGGCTCGAGGGGCCGAAAGGCCTACTCTTGCTCCTATTTTCTAAAATTTCTATGTGCTGACTATTCTTTATTGTATACAAAAGCAAAATACTGTGGATGTAGGAAATCTGCAATAAAAACCAATTAACGTGGAAATATTATGCAGGTCAGGCAGCATCTGTGCAAATTCAAACGTTTCATGTCGATGACCTTTCGTCAGAACTGGAAAAATATGTAACAGTTTTTTAAGCAATTACAGAGTCAGGAAAGCGGGGAGGGGAGGAAAGAACAAACGGGAAGTCAAGAAAAATTAAATGACAAAAGGGATGATGGTGCAAGGCAAAAGGACACGATATTGGGACAATAAAGAAACTAAAGATGGGTCTAGAGAAGGTGTAAATTGGAATAGCAGAATCATCAGCAATGGCCGCTGTCTGATAATATTCAGGTATATTTATTATCTGAAATTTTTCAAATCAGTATTGAGTCCGGAAGGCTGAAAAGTGTCTAATCGATAGACGCGGAGCTGTTCCTCGAGGTAACGTTGAACTTCCAATCTCATCCCTTGCTGTGTTTTCACTATACCGTCTGACCTATCCATCACTGACCCCGTATGATCAGCATCCACTTACGCCCCATCTCAATGAACTTCGAGCTCGGCACAATGCTGAGCTCTTTTTCCATCACCTTCACCTCCATACGCACTTCTCTGGCCAGAATCTTCCCCCACGTAGAGTATCCTTTCTTCCATCTTCAGTACTCTCGTTCCACCTGGATCCCTCCATCTAGACTCTTACACGCTCTAGATATTTTCATTGGGAATTGCCGGCGTGACATCAGCCATTTCAATTTCTCTACTCCACTCACTCACTCTAATCTACCTCCCACTGAATTTGCGGCGATCCGTTTTCTCGGATCAATTCCTAATATTGTCATTAAACCTGCTGACAAGAGTGGCGCTGTTGTTGATTGGTGAACTGACCCCTAACTTGCAGAGGCTGAACGCTAACTCTCTGAAACCACCTCCTACCTCCCACTGCAACATGACCCCACCACCGAACATCAGCCCATCATTTTCAAGATGGTCAATGGCCTCCTCTTCCCTCAATGGTCTCCAACGTCATAATCCCCCAACCTCACACAGCCCGATTCTACCTCCATCTCAAGATCCACCAACAGGACTGCTCTGGTACACCCAACGTTTCAGCTTGTTCTTGCCCCACGGAAATGATTCCTTCCTATCTCGACGCTTTTTTCTCAACTAATCCAGGCTCTTCACACCTGTATCCATGAATCTTCTGACGCCCTCCATTACTTGAACCGTTTCCAGTTTCCTGGCACTAACCATCTCCTTTTCACCATGGACGTCCAATCCCTCTACACCCCATCCCCCACCAGGCCGGCCTGAAGATTCTCCACTTCTTTCCTGAATAGTGGGTCAACCAATCCTCATCCTCCACCATTCTCCCCTGCCTGACTGAAATTGTTCTCACATTGAAAAATAACTCGTTTGACTCCACTCACTTGCTCCAAATAGACGATTCTGCTGTGGGAAGCCATATGTGTCCTAGCTGTACTTGATTTTTCGTGGGATATGTGAAACATTCTTTGTTTCTTTCCTACTCAGGCCTTCTCCCTCACGTCTGTTTCCGGTACATTGATGACTGTATTGATGCCATTTCCCCCTTTGGTGCTGAACTGGAAAATTTCATCAACTTTACTTACAATTTCTATCCTTCCCGGGCCTTCACATGGTCCATCTGCGACTCTTCCCTTCCCTTCCTCAAGAACTCTCTCTCTATTTCTGGGGAAAAGCTATTGACCAATATCCACTATAAGCCCACTAACTCCCACAGCTAACTTAACTTCACTTCCTCCCAGGCTGCTTCCTGTAAGTATTCTATTCCATTCTCCCAGCTTCACCATCTCTGTCACATCTGTTCTGCTGATGCCACCTTCCATCCTAGTGTTTCTGAAATGTCTTCATTTTTCCTCAACCGAGGACTCCCCTCCACCATGGTTGAAAGTGCCCTCAAAGTGTCCTTTCCATTGCCCGTATCTCTGCGCTCATCCCATTCCACCCTTGCAGAACCACGATAGCTTCCCCTTGCCTTTACCTTCGAACCCACCAGCCTCCACATTCACAGAGCAACCTCCACAATTTCGGTCATTTCCAGCATGATTCCACCAACAAACACATCTTCCCCTCCCCTTTCAGCATTCTGAATGGACCGTTCATTCCATGACACTCTGGTCCAATCCTCAATCACCCCAACACCCCCTCCCCTTCCCACAACTCCTTCACATCGAAGTGCAGGAGAAGCAACAGCTGCCCTTTTCACTCCTCCCTTCCCACCGTCCAGGGCTCCAAATACACCTTCCAGGTGAAACAGTAATTTACTTGTACTTCTTTCAATTTAGTACACTGTATTCGCTGCTCAAGATGCAGTCTCCTCACATAGGGGAGGTCAAACGCAGATTGGTGACCGCTTTGTGGAACCCCTCCGTTCAGTCTGCAAGCTGACACCAAGCTTCCACTTACCTGTGATATTTATTCTATGCCCCAATCCCACTCTGACCTCTCTGTCCTCAAACTCCTACACTGGTCAATGAAGCTCAACGTAAGCTCGAAGAAAAGCACCTCATCTTTCAATAAGGAACTTTACAGCCTTCTGGACTCAACATTGTGTTCAACAATATCAGATCATAACCTCTGCCCAAATGCTTTCGTGCAGTAGCTATTGCTGATGATGCTGCTATTCCCATTAACACCTGCTCCAGGCAAATATTTTGTTTCTTTTGTCCCATTACCATCTCCTTTTGCCTTGCACTATCATCCATTTTGTCTCTTAATCTGTCCTGCCTTCCATCCTATCACAAGCCTTCCCTTTTGTTCCTGCCATCCCCAATTTCCCCCTCCTGTACTTCCTTAAAAACCTTTTCCATCTCCAACTTTTTCCAGTTCTGATGAAGGGTCACCGTCTTGAATCGTTAAGTCTGTTTCTATCGCAACAGATGCGGCCTGACCTGCTGAGTATTTCCAGCATGTTCTATTTTTATTGTTTGTTTAATGTTCGATTTCCAGCTGTATTTCTATTACATTTCTGAATAATTATCGACACTAGTGAACACACCCGGTGCAACATGTTTTGTGCAGTATGAACACACAGCAAGTTATCAATTGAACCACCTGGATATTTCTTGCTTCATTGACAGAGCACAAGGAGCTGAGACTGGTGAAAGGAAAGCATCGCTGTGAAGGAAGAGTGGAAGTGTTCTACAATGGGACCTGGGGAACAGTGTGCTCGGAGAAACTGGATCGACATGATGCAGAAGTGATCTGTAAACAGTTACAGTGCGGCCCCCTCATATCTATTGAGTATCACACTCGGTTATTCGGAGCGGGATCCGGACCCATTTGGCTCGATGAGATGGAGTGTGATTCGGACGAATCCTTCCTTTGGCAGTGTCAGACAGACCCGTGGGGTGAACACAACTGTCGTCACGGGGAGGATGCAGGTGTTGCTTGTTCAGGTAACACAAGGAACCTCTCAATGTGCGGGTGTTATTTCAAACATTGATGTCCAATACAGTCAGCATATTTCTCCTCTTAACAGAAGCCAAAGTGCAGGAGAGATCCCACAGTTCAAGGGTCTGCGATCGAGAATCTGGGTCTAAACATGAACATTCACCAGGTGCTTCAACCTCTTCATTATACCAACTATCTGACCTGTATTCCAGGCTTGTACTAAATAAATAACAATAAATGATTCCCTTTGATAGACTCGGGACAACCGTTGCGCCTGGTTGGAGGCAACACCAACTGCTCCGGGAGAGTGGAGATATTGTCCAATAACAGCTGGGGCATGGTGTGTGATGACTCCTGGGATATGGCCGATGCCAATGTTGTCTGCAGACAGCTGTGTTGCGGCCCCGCTCTATTGGCCGCAGGAGGGGCCGCAATTGCCCAGGGTGCCGGTCTTATCTGGCTGGATGAGGTGAAGTGCACCGGAAGTGAATCCTTTCTGTCCGACTGTCGTTCCTCACCACCAGGTCAACATGACTGTGATCACAAGGAAGATGCCAGTGTGATTTGTTCCGGTAAGGGTCGCAGGGGGTTTCCTCGTTCTGTGAATATGACTCATGGATTTAGGAAAATAAGAACAAACTTTATATTTACAATGCAAAATCTTAATGTTTGAAGTTGCTGAAATGTTTGTGCAATATGTTCCACAGAACTCGATTTGCCTCCTACTGCTTCTCCGTTCACACCTGCAGGTACTTATCATTATAAGTACTATTATTTTTATTACTGTTAGCGTTCATATTAGTGGTATTGGTGTTATTGACATTTTCTTGGTTTGTTAATTTCTGAAGTTAACGTGAGCAGTTTTAAATTGACTGGAACATTTTAAAAAAATACAAGGCGGACTGTGTCTGTGTTACATCTTTCTGTAATCTTGTGATTAAGGACAGGGAGGTAAAACCATCTCCATCCCTGTTGCCATCTGCATAACCCTCGGAGTCCTTCTAATCTGTGAGTTGATCGCACTGATGGCGGTAATACAGAGAAAGTCAACACGAAGAGGTGAGGCTCAAATCTTACCGCTGAACTAACACTTGATCTCACATCGCTTCATATCCTGGCGAGTCTGCAGTTCATTGCACTTTTCCATATGACGTACATTGGCTCCCGGTTAAACGATTCCTGGATTTATAAATTCTTATCCTTGTTTTCAAATCCCTCCATGGCCTCACCGGTCCCTGACTCTGTAATCTCCTCCTGCCCCACAACTCCCCCCCACCACCCAGATATCTGAACTCCTCTAATTCTACACTTTTGAGAACCCCTGACTACAATCGCTCAACCATTGCTGGCCGTGCAGTCTGATGCCGAGGCCCTCAACTCTGGAAATCCCAGCCTAAACCTCTCCATCTCTCTTTCATCCTTTAAGACGTTTGTTAAAACCTACCTCTTTGACCAAGCTTTTGGTCACCTGTCCTAAAATTTACCTTTATGTGTCTCAGTGTCAAATTTGTTGTCTTAAAATACTCATGTGAAGCGCCTTGGAACGTTTTACTACCTTAAGGGCACTTCATAAATACAAGTAGTTGTTGTTTTTGAGTGTCACGTGATCTTGTTAGAAATAAATCTGAATCCGCTTTTGGCGAATTGTTCCATTCAATGTGCTGCCCGAATTAGTAAAATGGGACACTTAAAATGGAGAGTTATTTAAAGTGTCCACATTCACTGTCCCAGTTCATCAGCCGGTACATGAGATTCCAGAAGAAGTTACTTGCTGCAACAGTGGAACAGAAAGTTTAATTGAACTGTTTGGGCTGTGCTTTCACTTATTTTCTGTTATTCTTCCTTTATCCATTGGGTATCCATTCCACCCTTTCAGTTTCTGGGTCCGGTTGCCCAATCTCGAACTCTCTGACCGCGTTCTGCCCACCATTTTGAGAGATGACAGTTTTAAAGGCCTTTCTGCATTCTCCGCTGATGATTCTACCTCCCAACACAACTATTCCACTTTTATATCACCCACCCAACACACTCCTGCTCCGTGTACACAGCAAGGCTCCTCTCACACTGACGGGACATGCCAAAGAACCATCAGCTCCTCACTCGCGCTTCCAAACTGATGCTGTCCGCAGAGATCAGTCAACTTCACCCAGCTTCTCTTCAGCTGAACTCCCCGTGTGGCCCCGTAAGCGAGCGATCAACTGGAGCTCATTTCTCCTGATACCCCCTCATTCCCTCTTCCCGAGGTCAATACAACTGGCCGCAATCTGCTGGAGGTGAACATGTGTCTGCACAGAGACACAGACACACACACGGAATCACACACACAACTAACCTCCTACACATCCATGTTAACTGATTCTGGCCACTGACTATCACTATATCTGTAATTTGGATTTATTCGCTGATGAATTCCTGTGAAACGCGCGTGAAGTGAATGAACATGTTAATCTCCCCGCCCTCCCTCCAACAGGTGCTGTCACTCGCGGCAGGGAGTCACCTGCTGGTTTGTACCAAGCAATTTATGAAGACATTGAGAATATTCCCCCCGGCGAGGATTCCGCTCAGACCCAGGGTTCAGGTCTGTATTTTCCGTTTGATATCGAATCTTCACTGGACAAATATCGCCTCCCCTTAAATACCCCTTTTAATGGTCAATGTACTGACTGGACACGATCAGCAGTCCGCTCACTGTCCCCATGTGAAGGAGTCCTGTCACAGTGAGAGTGTCTCTGTGTCCGTGTGTATAGTGAGAGCAGCAATGGTTTGGGGAAGATTCCCACTGGTCGGTATTGTTCAAAGAACGGGTTTTTGGGTTGTTTCTAAATAGCGAGCACAGACGCTGTTTCCATTTCCCACCCGGCTCCACACGGACTCCCTCAGATATCTGAGCCCAGGAATAATAAACCCATCGGTTGATTGTATTCTTTTATTTTATATTCACTCAAACATGACATGAAGTCACAGATCGATTGAAACCATCTTCATTCCTTCACTTATTGTCTTCCCTTTAAATATTGGGCCGAATATTCCGATCCCAATTGTGTGTACGCGCTGTGTAAGGCCTGCTTTTACCAGGATAAGAGTTGAAAAAAGTAACAAAAAATATTTTCACCCATTTATCATTTAAAAATTCGTTTAAAAAAGGTAAGTTTATTTTAAGCTCCGCAAAAAGCTTTAATGATTTTTTCAAAAAATTAAATTTTTGTTTAAAATATTTAATTTATTGTAATTTGAACTAATTTAAAAAAGGTGAAGTTTTTTAAAATTTATTTAAAGTTTTACAGTGTTTTTGGGGTGATCTCCATTCATATATTTGACAGGTCCGTCTGTCAAGTGCATGAAGGGAGATTCCCTTCTTTGATTGGCTCCCCATTGCCCACTTGATCCCAGGGACTCTTGTGTCTCTGGGATACCTGGGCCCTGTGTACTTGGAGTTGGAAACGCCCAGGAGCGGAATTATACGCACCTCAGGAGCCCTCAGGTAAGTGCATAGATTTTTTCCAGATCAAAGGTCTCCGCACGCGGGAAGCCTCCGATCGCTAAATATGGCCCATTGGCCTCGACGTTGCGGTCGGATGCTTGCTGTAGACGAACGCATCTGAACCGCAAGAATAGGACGCAGCTCCCTGCTGCCTCCAGACCCTTGGTCTGTTCCACTCCTGGGCCTGTAGGTGTCCGCCTGGGTAAAGGCCCCGTATCCCAGGGGCGCAACCGGTTAACAAGCAGCGGGCCAGTCCAACCAATCACAAAGGGGGATTCCTAATTTGCTTATGGGGATTCCATTTAAGTATAGAATCGCCTTAATCATAAGGGCCCAGATTTTCCGGGCCGGATGACCGAGTACGTGGTGTGTACGCAGCCATTCGTGCCCCACTACTTCCGGGTTTCCACCATGCGCAAAAATTCGGAACTTGCGATCTTTCAAGTTTCAGCTCGACAGATCCACCGCATCCCGGGAAATGGACACAAAGCTGGCGGAGAGCTGGGCTATTTAACCAAATACTGCCCAGCGAATGCCCGTGAAACTCTTACACCTGGTAAAAGCAGGGGTAAGGACTTCTTTTTAAGAGTAAGACATTAAATAAATATTAAAATAGTTTTAAAAATTATTTAAACATAATAAAACTTTAAAATTAGTTTTGGTTATTTTTAGCCCCTTAAAAAGTTTACACTTATAGTTCAAAAAATTAAGCTTTGGCTTTAAATGTTTAATTACATGGTATTTTAATTAATTTTGAATGTGAAATGATTTGTTTTTATTTAACTGGTGTGCAATTGTCTTTTTTAGTGGATTCCTATTCATGATTATGGGGATTCAGTCCGTGAACACATTAGCATAGTGGCGATTCCCCTTTATGATTGGTTGGGCTGGCCCACGTGATCCGAGAGGTGCTTGTGAGCCACGTGCGCCCTGGGTGTGCGCGGAGAGGCCCAGGACCGCAAGTGCCCGAACCTCCGAGACCATCAGGTCGGTTCGCACTATTCTTGCGGTTCGGAGGCATTCACCCGCGGGAAGCCCCCGACCGCAAATTGAAAGCGCAGTTTCACACCACTTAAATAAAAATAAATAATCACAGGTTCCAAATTAGTTAAAACACAATTTAATTAAACATTTAAAACAATTTTTCTTGTAGAATAAATATAAACATTTTTAAAGGTGCAAAACATTACCTGAAATAAATTAAAATATATACATCACTCTAAAAAATGTATTTCAAGAATTATTTTTGGAGTCTCTGTCACGAACATTTCATTTTATTCCCTTTAAACAATCCATAAAAAACTCGCTGCTTTTATGAGTCGACAGTCGCATTGTCCCAGATTCCATTTCTATCGGTGACTGGATTCCTGTATCTGGAACACGTTCCTCGCAGGAAATCCTAACCTGTGATTGATTGTTTCTATCCGACTTATTCTAATAGATTGTATTCTGATATTTAACATTAATTTACACATTGTGCTTCAGGGTATTATAGCAATAACGCTTATCGAATCGATGAAACCTTTGTATGGGCTATTTTTAGGGAGGGATTTAACCGTTAACATAAATCATTCCTTTAAAAACAGATGGATGAAGGAATCGGATATTGTCCTCCTTGCACTATTTTCTGACCCATGTGTGGGGCGGGGGTGGGGGGTCAGTTTGTGCCGTCACCGCCGGCGGTTTTAGAGTCTCTGAAAATGAAAGAGACGGTGGAAGGCTGGAGGGATCATGATCAGGAAACACCGCTCACTCGCTCTGTACTAAACAACTATGCTATACAGTATTTTCTCTGCTCTGATATCCGAGATATTGCCTGTACTAATAGGCTGTACTGTATATTATTGTGTCTGACCGCTGGGAGGCCGTCATTTATGATCCATCCTTAGTTGTCCTGATAAGGTGGTGATGGGCCCTCCTCCTAAACCACTGCAGTCCTTGTGGTTAATAATCTCCAACAATGGTGTCATTTACCTAATTCCAGCACATTGTCACAGGGACGATGAAGCTACTGTGCCGGAAATTGCGGTCGGAGGCTTCCCGCGGGCGAATGCCTCTGAACCACAAGTAAACTCCACACCTACCTGGTGCCTCTGGACCTTCGGACACTTGTGCTCCTGGGCCTCCAGGCATATGCCTTTGTCAAGGCCCACGTATCTCAGGAGCACATGCGGTGCGCAAGCATCCCTGGGATCACATGGGCCAACCCAACAAATCAAACGGGGATTCTCATTATGCTCATGGTGGCATAGTGGTTAGCACTGTTGCTTCAAGCGCCAGAGACCCGGGTTCGAATCCGGCCTCGGGCGACTGTCTGTGTGGAGTTTGCACATTCTCCCCGTGTTTGCGTGGGTTTTCTCCGGGCGCTCCAGTTTCCTCCCACAGTCCAAAGATGTGCAGCTTAGGTTGATTGGCTATGATAAATTGACCCTTAGTGTTAGGGGAATTAAATACGTGGGGTTACAGGGATAGGGTGGGATATGTGTTGGTGTAGGGGTTACGGGGATCGGGTGGGATATGTGTCAGTGCAGGCTCGATGGGCCGAAATGGCCTCTATCTGCACTGTGGGGTTTCTGTGATTTCTGTGAAGACTTGCATTTATATAGCGCCTTTCACGACAACCGGAATGAAGTACTTTTGGAGTGCAGTTACTGTTGTAATGTGAGAAATGCGGCAGCCAAGTTGCGCACAGCAAGCTCCCACAAACAGCAATGTGATAATGACCGAAAAATCTGTCCTTGTTATGTTGATTGAGGATAAATATTTACATAAGCAATCCACATAAGTATAATAGGAATCCCCTAAATAATACATTTTAACAAAACTGCAATAAAAGTAAATCATCATATGGTCAAAATTCATTAAAATAAAATTGAATTAAACATTTAAAACGAAAATTTAATTTTTGAATAATAAATGTAAACTTTTTCAAGGCGCATAAAATAACGTAAACTAAATTTAAAGCTGTTTATATGTTTAAATCATTTAAATAAATATATTTTTCTATGTATTTAAATGCTTACACTGGTACAAGAAGGCATTACTCCTGCTTGTACCAGGTGTAAGGGTTGTGTGGGCATTCGCTGGGCAGTAGTTGGGCATATAACCGAACCCGGCGCCAGCGAATGTCCATTTCCTGCGGATGAGCATGATCTGTCAAACAGAATCTTGACAGATTGCAAGTTCTGTGTTTTTGTGCATGTGCATCACATGTGGAAACACGGAACTTGTGGGAAACTTATGACCATGTATGTTGTGTGCATGCGATCATAGGCCCTGGAAAATCCGGGCCATTATGTTGTCTGCTCCGATGTCCTGAACAACCTCTCCAATAACCATCCATATTCTGTGTTTGACAGTTTTTGCTTCCATTGACTCGCTCAATCAGATTGAATATTACACCAGTAACATTTTGGGTGACACTGACCCGGGATCAGAAAATCCTGAAAGGAACTCCTCCAGTATTCAGGGTGGGTACATTTTTACTTCCTACAATCGCTTTTTTGGACTTCACACTTTCTACTACCTAAAACCAACAACTAAAGATAACAGAGCTTACTTGCCGATGAATGACACTGCCAAGAACCCGTAGTACCGGACAGTGGTTTTAGTTACAAAATATTGTAGAAATAATTTGGATTTGAAACTAAATCATGTTAATTTCCCCCAATGGTCTAATGGAATTTTTTTTTCATTCCTGGATTTGCTGGCAAGGCCAGCATTTATTGCCCATCCCTAATTGCTCTTGAGAAGGTGGAGGTGAGATGCCTTCTTGAACCGCTGGAGTGCCTGTGGTGAAGGTACTCCCACAGTGCAGTTACGGAGGGAGTTCCAGGAGTTTGACCCAACGACGATGAAGGAATGTTGATATATTTCCATGTCCGAATGGTGTGCAACTTAGAGGGTAACTTGCAGTTGATGGTGGTCCCAGCTGCCTGCTGCCCTTGTCCTTCTAGGTGGTAGAGGTTGCAGGTTTGGGAGGTGCTGCTGAAGAAGCGTTGGCAAGTTGTTGCAGTGCATCTTGTAGATGGTACACACTGCAGCCACGGTACGCTCGTGTTGGAGGGAGTGAATATTTAAGATTTTGGATGGGGTGCCAACCAAGTGGTTGCATTATCCTCGATGGTGTGTATCTTAGAGTGTTGCAGGAGCTGCACTTATCCTGGCAAGCGGAGAGAATTCCATCAAACTCCTGACTTGTGCCTTGCAGATGGTGGAAAGGCTTTCAGGAGTCAGGAAATGAGACAATCGCCACAGAAGTACCAGCCTCTGATCTGCTCTTCCAGCCATAGTATTTATGTGACTGGTCAATGGTGACACCTTCCATTACTTTGCTGGTGATTGAGAATAGACTGATAGGGCGGTAATTGGCCGGATTGGATTTGTCCTGCTTTTTGTGAACGGTTCATACCTGGGCAGATTCTACATTGTTGGGTAAATGCCAGTGTTGTAACTGAACTGGGACAGCTTGGCTAGAGGTGCGGCTGGTTCTGGAGCACAGGTCTTCAGCCGGCAAGTTGTCAGAGCCCATAGCCTTTGCTGTATCCAGTGCATTCAGCCATTTCTTGATATCACGTGGAGTGAATTGAATTGGCTGAAGACTGGCTTCTGTGATATTGGAGACCTGAGGAGGAGGCCGATATGGATCATCCACTCGGCACTTCCGGCTGAAGATGGTTGCAAACATTGCAGCCTTGTATTTTTCACTCACGTGCTAAGCTCCGCCATCATTGGGGATGGGGATATTGATGAAGCCTCTTCCTCCCATTAGATATTTCATTATCCGCCATCATTCACTACTGGATGTGGCAGGACTGCAGAGCTTTGATCTGAACCGTTGATTCTGTAAATTCTGTAACCTTGCTGCCTTCAGTGCTTCTTCCAAGTGGTGTTCAACATGGAGGAGTACTGATTCAGCAGCTGAGGGAGGGTGGTAGGTGGTAATCATCAGCTGGTTTCCTTGCCCGGCTCGACCTGAAGCCATAAGACTTCATGGTTCTGGAGTCAATGTTCAGCACTCCCATTACCACTCCCTCCAGGATGTATAGCACTGTACCGCCACCTCTGGTGGGTCTATCCTGCCGGTGGGACAGGACATACCCAGGGATGGTGATGGTGGAGTCTGGGACATTGGCTTAAAGGTACGATTCTGTGAGTATCACTATGTCAGGCTGTTGCTTGCTAGTCTGAGGGACAGCTCGCTCAATTTTGGAACAAGTCCGCAGATGTTAATGAGGAGGACTTTGCAGGGTCGACTGGGCTGGGTGTGTCGCTGTCGTATTCCAGGTGGTTCATGTTCAGGAAACCCCGCTCACTCCCTCTGTACTAACCGACTGTGTTATACACTATTTTCTCTGCTCTGATACCGGAGGTCTTACCTGTACTAATGGACTGTACCTTATTGTGTCTGACTGCTGGGAGGGCCGACATTTATGTTCCATCTCTAGTTGCCCTGATAAGGTAGTGGTGGGCCTTCCTCTGAACCACTACAGTCCTTGTAGTGAATGATCGCCCACAATGGTGTCAGTTACCAAATTCCAGGATATTGTAACAGGGACGATGAAGGTATTTTGTTGTCTGCTCCTATGTGCTAATCAATCTCTCCAATAACCATCCATTTTTTGTGTTTGACAGTTTCGGGTTCCATTGACTCCCTCAATAAGATCGGATATTACACCAGTGACATTTTGGGTGACAATGATCCGGGTTCAGAAATACCTGAAAGGAACTCCTCCAGTCTTCAGGGTGGGTACATTTTTACTTCCTATAATCTTATTTTCGACTTCAAGCTCTCTACCACGTAAACCAACAACTAAAGACATCAGAACTTACTCGCCGAAAAATGAGACTGCCAAGGATCCGTAGTACTGGACAGTGATTTTAGTTACAAAATATTGTGGAAATACTTTTGATTTGAAATAACATCTTATCGACTTCCCCCAATGATATAATGGAAGGAAACATTCAGTTCATTGTGTTTCCTCACACGGCTCTATGGGCCGTGAAATGTGAAATGTATGTGTAGGTTGGGTGGGTGATTCAGTGGGAAATGTGTGACTTTAAAACGGAGACTAAACTACCTCGACACGACACGGTCCAATCATTGCCCCAGATAACCCCACTTCACCCGAAGACCACATTGGTCCACTCTCCTGCCCTGCAAGGCCCGGGTAGATTGATTTATAATAATATCATTCTGAGTACTCAGTGCTGGCATTTGGTTTCAGTGGAAATCTCTATTTCCTCCCAGGTCCGGTTCTGGGCGATTATGACGATGTTGAGACTGGAGTCACTGACACTCAGGGCAGTCACTTTCTGCTGGACGGTGGTCCTGATGATCTCCTCACACTCAGAAGTGCCGGCGGTGATCTCTCCACTCTCGGTGAGTTACATCTCTGACATCCCCGCAGTCACCAGCCCTCTGTTTAGGAATGGACTGGCGCTGTTTTAAATTCCCTTTCAATCGGCGGTGACACGGAGCGATGGTTGATTTAAGTCCATGTTGTGATTACAGGAAATGAAGTGTTCTAGAAAAGAGACGTTCTAGAAAAGAGATCCTGATGCTGTTCAGTGTGGATTATCTTCCTTTTTAATACTCGCACCAGGATTCATTCCAGTGCTCAAACTGAACCGCCCGATTCTCGGATATTAGATGCACCTCGTCTGCTGTCACCCAGCGGTAAAACCCAGCACGGGGGTGTGGCTAGAAAACAATTCTCTTCCACTCACAGACCAGCAAAGCCCAGCCCCTTCACCAAATTGACAGATATATGTGACCCACACTGATGCGGGTTTTACCGCCATCATTAACCCATAATCTGTCTCTCCCACAGTGTACAGCTCTCAGACCCGCACTGATCCCGGTTTACCGGTTCCTTCCACTCCTGGTAACAATGACCATGTTCACTGTGACACGTTCACAACCCCGGACATTCCGCCACCGATGGGCAGTGATTGTGTGGCTGAAAATGTTACATCTACGTCAAGCCGGTAAGAGCAATGTTTTATTATATGTTGCATTGTTTGTGCCCCAGTGCTGGGTGAGTGTCCAGTCCCGGGTGGATTCTACTGTGTGACAATGGGCAGTGTGTTCAACCGGTAGTGATACTGAAACTAGCAGAGAGAACATGCTGTGTATTTACTGTGGAAATAAACACCCCATTATACTGGCTGTAATTAATTCAATTCTGTGATTGTGGGGAGTGTCTTTAACGGCAAACTATATTAAAACTATCAGAGAGATTATGTTTATTTATTAGTTAAATAAAAGTCAAATAGAAGTGACATATCAGGGAGAATATTGTGAGTAGTGAAAAAGACTCCATTTGATTGTATGTTGTGTTGGTGAATTGTTTAATCCTCTCTCTCTCTCTCTCAAGCTGTTTGTTTTTTCCTTTCAGGTAAAAGTCAGCGGAAAATCCCGGATGCGATGTCCCGGGGCGTGTCACAGATTAGCGGGAAATATTGTGTGTGAAATCTGAGAGAATATACATTAACTTTTCCAACAGTGTGTACATGCTGAATGTGCTTCTCTTCACGATATAAACAACACTTTAATTTATCAATCGCCATGTTAATTTGTTTTGAAATAAATAGATTTAGCTCTTCTTTATATTTTGGCTGCGTTCTGCTTAATTAAAGTTATAAAACAAAGAATGTATTCGGATCATTGCTCTGTCTATATTAATACTGTAAGACACTGCTCTGCGTGTATTAATCAACTCTGTAACAGAGATTAAGAACCTATGTTTATTGTTGAAGGTTTTATATGAACTCCATTTTGTAACCGCTTCACTTTTTCATCCTCTATTTAAGATGGTTCTCAACCTGCAGGGGGGTCAAGTGATGTATATAGCGTTTAAAAATATAAAATGCATTTTATAAATATTATGTTTGAAATTTGTGCCTTTGTCGATGTTCATGTTTTTATTATGTCCCATGAGTAAACACACACAAATTCCTAGATACAGCAGAATATTGTTTTACTGCACGACACCTGCCCCTGGGAATTCGGCGTATGGCGGGAGACCCGGAGAATCTGATCAGAGTTCCACGGCCACTGTTATTGGACTTTAATTCTAAAAGCTAAATACTTCAGTTATTCAGACGCAGTGAGCAATGGTCACTCAATCAGCAAAACGACTGTACCGTGCAGTGTCCGCCAGCAGGTGGCGATGCTTATTCCATCAGTATGACCACTGCAATGGCAAGTATCCACCAGCAGAGGGCGAACATTATTATAAATAAAAACAGAAAATGCTGGAACCACTCAGCAGGTCAGGCAGCATCTGTGGAAAGAGAAACAGTTAACGTTTCACGTCAGTGATATCTTCAGAAATCTAAAATGTTAGAGATTAACCGCTTTTAGTAAATAAAGAGCCAGGGAAAAGGGGGCATGAAAAGATCAAAAGGCTGAATGTCTGTGATTGGATGGAGGGCAGGAGTGATTCAGTGAATCCTCGCTTCCCTCACTCTGATCCATGCCCCTGTGAACTTGCAGCATTCCATTCTCTCAGGTACAAACCTGACATTATCATTAAATCTGCTGATAAGGGAGTCGCTGTTGTTGTGTGTTGAAAATAGCGCCACCTTGTGGAGTCTAAACACAAGGCCCACAATTTGCGATCGGAGGCTTCCCGCGGGTGGATGCCTCCGACCTGTGAAAAATCTCCGCATTTCCCTGGTGGCCCGGGAGGTTTGGAGGCTCGCGATCCTGGGCTTCTCCGGGTCCGCGCGGGCAGAGGCCCAGGGATCTCAGGTGCGCATGCGGGTCACAAGCACCCCTGGGGTCACATGGGCCAGCTCAACCAATAAAAGAAGGGAATCGCCATTCATACTTCTGGGAGTTTCGTGCGGACGGAGCGCCCATAAATATGAATGGGGATCACTTTAAAAATACACGAACTCATAAAATAAATAAATAAATTACATAGTTAATATTAATTAAAATGCCTTTTAATGCTATTGTAATCGAAAAATTAATGTTTTGAACAAATATGTATTAACGGGACTAAAAATAATCTTAACTTATTGGACAGGGTTGTTAATGTATAAATGTGTGATAACATTTTATTTAGCTTTTTTAAAACTCTTATTCTGGTAACAGCAGGCCTTACACCTGCATTTATCAGGCATAAGAATTTCACAGGCATTCAGCGGGCGTAAGTTGGGCAAATAGCGGAAATCTCCACCGGCAGAGGCCCATCTCCCTGGGATACGGAGGATCTGTCAAGATTCTGATGCCTAAATCTGGAACCAGCGCGGCCCCTATGGTCACGTACACATCTCGTACACACCCGTAGGTGTCGCAAAATACAGCCCAAACTCTGACATCTCCTCGTCCCTCCCCCGCACCGTGACCCCAACACCGAACATCAAGCAATCCTTTCCCAGACTGGCACTGACCTCATCTCCTCTGGAGATCTTCACCGCACGGCCTCCAAACTCATAGTCCACTAACCTGGCACAGCCCCTGCTGCCTCCTTTCAAACATCCACAGACAGGACCCCGCCGGTAGAACAATCATATCAACCTATTAATGCCCCCGGAACTGATTTCTTCCTATCACAACTGTAAATGTTCTCCCCTTGTCTAATCTCTTCCGACGCCATTCACCTTTTTCACCATTCCAGTTTCTTGGTCATAGCCGTCTCCTTTTCACCATAGATGTCCAGTCCTTCTACAACCTCACTCCCACCAGGACGCCCAGTCGCTCTACACCTCCACATCACCAGGATGGGCTGCGGTCCCTGCGCTTCTTCCATACATGGCGGTTAAACCAATCCTGATCCACAACCATCCTCCTCCACCTGGCCACACTCGGTCTCACATTAAACAGCTTTTCCTTTGACGCTGCTCACTTCCTCCAAATAAATTTGTCACTGGTGAACCTATATGGGTCCAAGCTATGCCGGTCTTTTAACGTTATATATGGAATATTCCTTGCTTCAGACCAAGTCAGGTCACATCCTTGACATCTTTTATCTGGTGCGTTGATGTCTGTGCGGCTTCCTGCTCAAGCCGTGAACTGAAAAATTTCATCAATTTTGCTTTAAATTCCACCGTTTCACATGGCCAACTCGAACTCTTCCCTTCCGTTCTTGACTTCCTGTCTACATGTCTTGGGTTAGGTTGTTTAAAGTGAATCCCACAGCTACCTTGATCATACTTCCTCCAAACCTGCTTCGAGTAAGGTCTCTATTCCATTCTCCCAGTTTCTCTGTCTGCATCACATGATGATGCCACCTTCAATACTGGTGCCTCAACAATGCCCTCCTTTTTGCTTTCCAAGGATTCCCCTCCACAGAGGTTGACAGGACCCTCGACTGTGGATGGGGAGAAAACACAGCGAACTACAAGCCAGTTAGCCTGATATCAGTCATCGGGAAAATGCTGGAATCCATTGTTAAGGAAGTGGTATCAGGGCACTTAGAAAATCATAACATGATTAGGTAGAGTCAACATGGTTTTATGAAAGGGAAATCATGTTTGACAAATTCATTAGTGTTTTTTAAGCATGTACCTAGCAGGGTAAATAAAGGGGAACCAGTGGCTGTAGTATACTTGGAATTCCAAAAGGCAATTGACAAGGTGCCACGTAAAAGGTTATTACATATGATTAGGGCTCATGGGATTGGAGGTAATATAGTAGTATGGATTGAGGATTGGTTAACATACAGAAAACAGAGTAGGAATAAAAAAATCTTTTTCATGTTGGCTGGCTGTATCTAATGTGGTGGCGCAAGGATCAGTATTGGGGCCTCAGCTATTTACAATCTATATTACTGACCTAGGTGAAGGGACCGTGTGTAATGTATCCAAGTTTGCTGCAGATGCAAAGCTAGGTGGAACAGTAAGCTGTGAGGAGAAACAGTCTGCACTGGGATATAGATAAACTAAGTGAGTGGGTAGTAAGGTGGCACATGGAGTATAATGTAGGGAAATGTGAGGTTATTCACATTGATTCAGCCAGGTGTGTGCACATAGCGACCTTGCATTAACCTCTTCAGCAATCTCCAGCCAGGCAGCCTTTGTCTGTGAGGAGGCTTCCTCCGGTCTTCAGGAGTCATAGATTCATCGAGTCAGAACGGCACAGAAGGAGACCGGCTTTCTGCAGAGCAATCCAGTCAGCCCCATTCCCCTGCTCTAACCCGTAGCCCTGCAAGTTTATTTCCCTCAAGTGCCTATCCAGTCCCCCCTTGAAAACATTGAGTGTCTCCGCTTTCACCACATCCGTCAGCAGCGAATTCCAGGTCCTCACCACTCGCTGCGTAAAAAGGTTTTTCCTCACAGCACCCCCGTATCTCTTGTCCAAAATCATAAATCTGTGTCCCCGTGTCATTGTACCATCAACTAGTGGGAACAGCCTTTCCTCGTTAGCCTATCCAAACCTGTCATAATCTGTACACCTCCATCAGATCACCCCTCAACCACCTTTGCTATAATGAAAACAAATCCAGCTTCTCCAACCTGTTCTTGTAGCTAAGATCCCCCATCCCCAGAACCATTCTGGTAAATCTCCTCTGCACCCTCTCAAGGGTCTTCACATCCTTCCTAAAGTGTGTGGTCCAGAACTGGACGCAATACTCCAGTTGTGGCCTAACCAGCACTTTATAAAGATTCAGCATCGCGTCATTACATTTGTACTCAATATCTCTATTTATGAAACACAAGATCTCATATGCTTTGCTAACCACACTCTTAATATGTCCCGCCACCTTCAGGGACCTAAGCTCATTAACTCCCAGGTCCCTCTGACCCTGCACACTCTTTAAAACTGTGCCATTAAGTGTATATTGCCTCTCCCGGTTCCTTCTGCCAAATTGCATCACCTCACACTTCTCTGTATTAAATTCCATCTGCCAATTGTCTGCCCATTCTGCTCGCTTTCTTATGTCCTGTTCCAGTTGATTGGTATCATTCTCACTGTTTGCTACACCCCAAGTCTGGTGTCATCGGCAAATATAGAATTTCCAGGTCATTTATATATATCAAAAAAATCAATGGGCCCAGCACTGACCCTAGGGGAACACCACTGTCTACCATCCTCCAGTCTGAAAAACAGCCATTATCCACAATTCGCTGTTTTCTGTCCTTAAGCCAAGTCCATTTCCAAGCTGCCACTGACCCACCTATTCCATGAGCCTCAATTTTGTTAACAACCTTCTATGTGATACTTTTTCAAACACCTTCCTAAAATCTATGTAGACAACATCCATTGCATTCCCTTCATCGATCCTCCCCGTTACTTCATCAACAATTTCAATTCGATTAGTCAAACATGATCTGCCTTTTACAAGTCCGTGTTGGCTCTCCGTAATTAGCTTAAACGTCTCCAATTTTAGGCTTGATTATTGTTTCTAAACTTTACCCACCAGTGATGTTAAACTGACCGGCCTGTAGTAACTAGGATTGTCCTTACACCCTTAGGGAACAGAATCTCCCTGCGTCCTCTTACTCCCTGCACAAGAGCTTGCAGCGAGTCCTCAGTGAATCGGGGAGCAGCCTTGGATTTTGAGCACTCAGGGTCACCTTGGCCCATTCAAGCTGCAGCAGTAACGAGAAATGAGAGGCTGAGGCTACATGGAGCCCTTAAAAACAAGTGTAGCTGTGACCTCATCAGTGCAGACCAACAGACCCGCTCCCAGTCATTGCAGCAGGCAGCGCGCACCACGGGACTAATTGGTCCAATTAAATCAAAATGGGACATCGGGAGCGGCTGAAACCGGCAGCGGGTCCGAAACCTGCCCACCAGGCAACCCAGCTCCATCCCGCCTCCTCCACTAAAATCAAGGCCGGCTGCAAATTTGTCCCGAACTCCATCAAAGTTCTGTTTTTGCTCCCAGCCTGATGTATAATTACCCTGATAACTTTAAGGAAGATAAATTATCTTAACGACAATGTGATTCTGTCTCAGGGAAAGTGCGGGCTCTCCAAATGTGTCACTCGCTAACTTGTGGCCATGGCAACGATGCATCTACTGGTCCTTATCGTCAGTCTGATATTGAGGCAGATTCCTATTGCTTTTTGGGAACAGATTCGTTTTGTGGAGTCCATTACACTGTGTAATATCCACACGGTCCTGCTTTATGCAGCCACGCGCTGTTCTGTCTGGTTCACAGTCACTTTCACCTTTGATCAATTTGTGGTCATTTGTTGCCAAAAGCTCGAAACTAATTATTGCTCCGAGATAATGGCGGCTGTGGTTCTCGGAACAGTGACTATGCTGAATTGTTTAAAGAACATTTTCCAGTTCTTTATGTTAACAGATTGGAATATGCTTGGGAACTCGCCCTGGTTTTGTTTTGTCACAAGCTGGGTTCGCATTTCACGGGTGTGGGGAGCTATCGAATTCCTTCATTATATTCTAACCCCGTGTGTCCCATTTATTCTGATTTTGCTGCTCAATGCTAAAACTGTCAGATACATTTTCGTTCCCAACAGGACCCGTGCCTGCTTCCGAATTTTAGTACCTGCATTTTGCACTGACATTATTTTAAAGGCAAGGCTATACCTAAATCTAAATTAGATGAATGTTTGGAGAAGTATATCCATCAACATAAGTGTATGGACTTGACCCTTGACACTGTCCTGCAAGCTGATCGATCAGATTGGGTCAGAATTTGATTTGAGGAAGATTTAGATATAAAACAAAATTATAAAGATAAAATGCCTGATGGTCCAAAGCTTATTTATGGCCTGTTACGCTCTCTCTAAACAGATAGAGGAGTGTGAAATCCAGTGTGATGAGCTGGAATCTGCTAACTTAGCAGAGAAACAAAGCTTGCAGAGTGAGAAGCAGTCGGTTAAACAGACTCACTGGCTCCCCAGGTTAATATGAAACAATAGGTTTGGAGGAGGTGAATGCATGAGTCCAGCGTGAGAATTCATTGCTGAGCGATGATGTGTCAGAGCTAGATCGAGCATTCAGAATGGTGCTTCAGGACAGAAGTGATGGCACCCCAGCCCGGCATGAGGTTGAAAAGGCCATCCGACAACTGAAGGACAACAAGGCCTCAGCAGCAGATGGAATCCCCGCTGAGAAATTAAAGTATGGCAGACAAGCACTACTGGCGTGAATTCATGAACTCATTTCTCTTATCTCAGAGACGCCATAATTGTGACCATCTTCAAGAAAGGTGACAAGTCTGATTGCCGTAATTACAGAGCAGTTTCCCTGTTGTCTGACACAGGGAAAGACATCGCAAGAATCCTCCTCAATCGCCTTTTCCCAGTGGCCGATGAGCTCCTCCCAGAGTTGCAATGCGGATTGCGCCCAATAAGGAGCACAATGGACATGATCTTCACCGCACTTCAATTACAAGAGAAAAGCGGGGAACAGGGGTACATGGCCTTCTTTGATCTCACAAAGGCCTTCAACACTGTCAACCATGAGGGATTCTGGAGTGACCTCATCAAATTCGGCTGCCCTCAAAAGTTTGTCAGCATCCTCCGCCTGCTTCACGACGACATGCAAGCCGTGATCCTGACCAACGGTTCCACAACAGACCCAATTCACATATGAACCGGGGTCAAACCAGGCTGTGTCATCGCACCAACGCTCTTCTCCATCTTCCTTGCTGCAATGCTCCATCTCACCCTCAGTAAGCTCCCACTGGAGTGGAGCTAATTTACAGAACAAACTGGAAACTGTTCAACCTCCGTCACCTCCAGTCCAGATCCAAGGTCGTCCCATTCCCTGTCATCGAATTACAGTATGCAGACGACGCTTGCATTTGCGTTCACTCGGAGATCGAACTCCAAACCATCGTCAACACCTTCATCAAAGCATACGAGTGCATGGGCATTATACTAAACATCCGTAAGACAAATGTCCTCTACCAACCTGCCCCCGCCACACGGTACTGCCCCCCAATTATCAAAATCCATGACAAGGACTTGGACAACGTGGACCACATTCCATACCTGGGGAGCCTACCGTCAACAAGGGCAGACGTCAATGACGATGTCCAACACCACCTTCAGTGTGCCAGTGCAGCCTTCGGTCGCCTGAGGAAGGGAGTGTTGAAGACCAGTACCTCAAACCCAGCAGCAAGCTCATGGTCTACAGAGCAGCAGTGATAGCTGCCCTGCTGTATGCCTCAGGGACATGGACCATGTACAGCGGGCACCACAAAGCACTGGAGCGGTACCACCAATGCTGCCTCTGCAAGATCCTGCAAATCCATTGGCAGGATAGGCGCACCAAGGTCAGTGTTATCGCTCAGGCCAACATCCCCAGCATCGAAACTTTAACCACGCTCGATCAGCTCCGATGGACTGCTCACATTGTCCACATGCCCAATACGAGACTCCCAAAGCAAGCACTCTACTAGGAGCTCCGGCATGGAAAGAGAGCCCCAGGTGGGCAGAGGAAACGCTTCAAGGACACCCTCAAAGCCTCCTTGAAAAAGTGTAACATCCCCATTCACACCTGGGAATCCCTGGCCCAAGGCCGCTCAAAGTGGAGGAGAGGCATCAGGGAAGGCGGCAAACACCTCGAGTCTGACAGTTTAAGCATTGCGCAGGCAGCGCAAGGAGTGCACTTTAACCCAAGCACCCCACCCACCAGCCCCTTCAACCACCGTCTGTCCCATCTGTGACAGAGATTGTAGGTCCCGCATTGGACTCATCAGTCACCTGTGAACTCATTTTTAATGTGGAAGCAAGTCATCCTCGGTTCCGAGGGACTGCCTAAGGGTAGTGTGGCGAGCTGTAACATGGAGACAACATACGCTGCCTCTGTGTCCGAGGGCCGATCAGCGGTGGCTGCCCTGTATCCCCCAGTAGCTGCCCCCAGAGCTAGTAAAAGAGGGTAATCAGTTGGGACAGGGCTTGAGATCTGAATCTGACAGTGAGGGTGATGTGCTTCTGATAGAGGCAGTGCAGAGATCAGGACAGGGGCCGGTGCCTCCGGTATCGGGGTTGTTGCGGTCAGTCCTGCAATACCCAGATGCAGATGCAGATAATGTGGAGCCATCAGCAGCTGCAGCAGATGCTGCTCCGACCTCAGGGAAAATTTTAAAAGAATTAGCAAAGGATGGAGGGATGTTCGACCCTGACAAGTGATCGATCTTTGAGCATGTTAGGCAGGTGGAAGATGTGAGGATCAGGCTGCAAATACAGCCGGAGGACCTGATACGGCTTCTTCCTCTCAGCCGCCCTGTGGACAATGGCGCTCGATTCCCGCTCATGGTCAAGAGGGCAGGAAAACTCCCCAGCAGTTGTTGGGAAGTTACAGCAGTCTCTACAGCCGGAGGAATCAGGGTGGCCTTGGTTCCTGGGACTAGGCAGAGTCCCAGTGAAGTCCCGGTTGAGTATTGTGATGGGTTATGGTGCTGATGGACGCGTGTCCCTGAACTGCCCCAGGCTGCCGGTAACTTGTCTCACAGAGAGTCGCTAGTTCGAGGTCTTCAGCCTGCCCTGCAGCCGCGCCTGGAGGAATCATGTCACTGGCAAACGCTCTGCTTTTCCCATTTACAAGCGGCTCTGATTCGCCTGTGGAGCAGCCGGAGATAGGCACCGGGATGCAACAAGCCTAAACTAGCCGGGTTTGAGGAGCCCAACCAGCAACAGCAGGTGGAGCCACTGATAGCAGAGGGGCTGATCAGAGCGATAATTGGGGGCCGGATCTGGAATCCACCGCCTCACAGCCCCGGGTGGAATCAGGATCGCGGGAGCGGACCCGGCCCGGGAAGGTGGAGCACAAAAACCTGATGCCGGGGAAACCCGGGCAATGGACCCCGCCCACAAATACTGTCTGACCAATTAGATCACAGCAACACTCCTGTCGCTCACTGGCGTTTGAGAGTCCCGCCCACATTGTGACATAGGGGTCTGAGAGCCCCGCCCACATTGTGATGGATGAGGGGTCTGGGAGCCCCGCCCACATTGTGACGGATGGGGTGTCTGGGAGCCCCGCCCACATTGTGACTGATGGGGTGCCTGGGAGCCCCGCCCACATTGTGATGGATGGGGGGTCTGAGAGCCCCGCCCACATTGTGAGAGATGGGGGTCTGGGATTGACGGTTTCGGGCCTCGCGGGTGGTCCTGGCACCGCTCCAATTTGACGACGAATGATTGCTTGTTTAATCTCACCAACCGACTGCTGATGTTCCCAGGAAAGGTGACAGAGGAGGTTATATGAGAACATAAGAAATACGAGCAGGACTAGGCCATACCGCTCTCGAGCCTGCTACACCTTTCAATAAGTTCATGGCTGATCATCAACACCAACTCCACTTTCCCACCCGATCCCCATATCCCTCGATTTCCCAGAGTGCAAAAATCTATCATTCTCTGTCTTGAATATACTCAACGACTGAGGATCCACAGCCCTCTGGGGCAGAGAATTCAGAAGATTCATAGCCCTCTGAGTGAAGAAATTCTTCCTCATCTCTGTCCTAAATGGCTGACCCGTTATCCTGAGACTATGACCCCTAGTTCTAGACTCTGCAGCCATTGGAAACAATCTCTCCGCATCTACCTTGTCAAGCCCTCGAAGAATTTGATTCGTTTCAATTAGAACACCTCTCATTCTTCTAAACTCCAGAGAATATAGACCATTCTACTCAATCTCTCCTCATAGGAAAGCCCATTCATCCCAGGAGTCAATCTAGTGAACCTTCATTGCACCCACTCTGAGGCAAGTATATCCTTCCTTAGGTAAGGAGACCAAAACTGTGCACAGTACACCAGGTAAAGCCTCACCAAATCCCATATAATTGCAGCAAGACTTCCTTATTCTTATATTGCAACCTGCTTGCAAAAAAGACTAACATACCATTTGCCTTCCTAATTGCTTGTGGTACCTGCATGTTAACTTCCTCTGATTTGTGTACAAGGGCTCCCAAATCACTCTCAAGATCACCATGTACTCATCTCTGACATTTTACGAAATATTCTCCTTTCCCATCTTTCCTGCCGAAGTGGATAATTTTACACTTCCACACATTATACTCCATCTGCCAGCTTCTTGCCTAATCACTTAACTCGTCTATATCCCTTTGCAGCCACTTTACATCCTCCTCACAGCTTACTTTCCCACCGGTTATATGCAATCACAACACGGTTGCAGTGGCTATAAAAGATGGAGACCTGGGTCTGGATGTTCTGCTCATGTGTCTCCCAGAACTGAAACAATTAGAACCCACGGCGGAGTTTCATACTGACTTCATCACTCATAAACCTGACTGTGGCAGGGCCAGTACAGAAGGTAAGTCTCTCATCCTGACCCACTTCACCAGAGACAGCAACCCTCTCTGAGAAAGACAGTACCCTCACCCCATAGATTGGCCGTACCCCTACCCTAGAAAGACAGTACCCTCACCCCATAGCCTGACAGTACCCCTACCCTAGAGAGACAGTACCCCTACCCCAAAGACTGGCAGTAGCCCTACCCTAGAGAGGCAGTCCCTCTACCCCATAGATTGGCAATACCCCTACTTTAGAGAGAGAGAGTACCCCTACCCCATTGATTGGCAATATACCTATACTAGAGAGACAGTAACCCCGCTCAAAAATTGGCAATAAGCCTATACTAGAGAGACAGTACACCTATACTGGAGAGAAATTTCCCCTACCCAAGAGAGAGAGACTATCCTCCCGAGAGAGACCGCAACACTACACGAGCGAGGGAGTAACCTAGTTTCGAAAAACTGTACCCCAGACAAGAGAGCCAGTAACCCTACCAGAGAGGAGAGTGAGAGGCAACATTGCTAAGTTAGAGAGAGAGCACCCCTGACTGACAGAAGCAGTTTGGCTTCCCGAGAGAGAAAGTACCACTACCGTGAGAGATATTATGCCTTCTGCAGAGAGACAGAACCTCAGCCGAGAGAGAAAATGCCCGAATGAGACAGTGCCCGAGGGAGACAGTGCCACTACCCGAGAGAGACGGTGCCCATACAGGAGAGAGACAGTGCCCCAACCTGAGAGAGACATTACCCCTACCCGAGAGAGAAAGTACCCCGACATGAGAGAGACAGTACCCCTATATGAGCGAGACAGTACACCTAGCTGAGAGCGACATTGCCCCTACCCGACAGAGACAGTACACCTACATGAGCGAGACAGTAAACCTACAGGAGAGTGGAAGTGCCCCTACCCGAGAGGCATTACCCCTACCCGAGAGAGACAGTGCCCCTTCCCGAGAGGCAATACCCATACTCGAGAGAGACAGTACCCCTACCCAAGAGAGACAGTGCACATACCCAAGAGGGACAGCGCCCCTACCCGAGAGACACTGTACCCCTACCATAGATTGAACACCTCCCTGATAGAGACAGTTCCCTTAACCGGGAGAGAGAGTACATCTACCCGAGAGAGACTGTACCTCTACCTGAGACAGAATTTGCAAAATGGGACAAACATCCAATTGAGATCCTACATGCAGAATTCTGTAAAAGTATCCTCCGGACTCAAAGGAAAACCGTAAACAATGCATGCAGGGCAGAACTATGCCAATATCCATTAATAATCACTATCCAAAAAAGCGCCACCACATTTTGGAAACACCTAGAAATGAGCAACCCCCAATGCTATCATTACGAAGCCCTGAAATTCCAAGAGAGGACCATAAAGAAGAATACCCTCAGTCAACTAGTCCTGGGACTCAGTGAAGTAACTACCAACACTACTAACAATAACCAACCCAAAGACAGTGACAGTGTAACACAAAGAATTCGACCCAACATAATCGTCGCTAAGCAAAAGGAAAAATAAGAATATAAGAACATAAGAACATAAGAAATAGGAGCAGGAGTAGGCCAATCGGCCCCTCGAGCCTGCTCCACCATTCAATAAGATCATGGCTGATCTGATCCTAACCTCAAATCTTCTATCACTCTGCATCCACCCGAACCCATGTGATCTCCCGGGAGAGGCGAAAAACCAGATAAAGACCCAATGGCCAATTTGGGAGAAAAAAATCTGGGAAATTCCTCTCCGACCCATCTAGGCGATCGAAATTCTTCCAGGAGATCACTCTGTCCCTATATTTTCTACAGTACTTACCTTCTGTAAAGGCGATCTCCACCCCAGCCAGGAACAGGAATAAAACCATCTCCTGAAATCTAACAGAATTAGAACACAGTAGGAGCAGAACAAGGCTACACGGCCCCTGGGCCCGCTCCACTACCCACAGGGCCATGACCATTCCGAACCCAGACTCATGTCCAATTTCCTGCCCGCTCCCCGTAACCCTTTATTCCCTTTACTTCTAGGAAACTATCTATTTCTGTTTTAAATTTATTTAATGATGTAGCTTCCACAGCTTTCTGGGGCAGCAAATTCCACAAACCTACCACCCTCTGAGTGAAGAAGTTTCTCCTCATCTCAGTTTTGAATGAGCAGCCCCTTATTTTAAGATTATGCCCCCTAGTTCTAGTTTCACCCATCATTGGGAACATCCTCACCGCATCCACCCGATCAAGCCCCTTCACAATCTTATATGTTTCAATAAGATCGCCTCTCATTCTTCTGAACTCCAATGAGTAGAGTCCCAATCTACTCAACCTCTCCTCATATGACCACCCCCTCATCCCCGGGATTAACCGAGTGAACCTTCTTTGTACTGACTCGAGAGCAAGTATGTCTTTTCTTAAGTATGGACACCAAAACTGTATGCAGTATTCCAGGTGCGGCCTCACCAATACCTTGTACAACTGCAGCAATACCTCCCTGTTTTTATATTCCAACCCCCTAGCAATATGTCATATTGGGCAGAAACAACAAAAACCCAAAGCAAACTCAATTGCTACTTGGCCCTAAACAGACAATACAACTTGGCTGATTACCTGACCAGGGTAAAGCATAGCAAAATGAGAAAAACCTTGACAATGTACAGACTTAGTGAACATAGCCTGGCGATCGAAAAAGGTAGACACAGGCAGACCCAGCTACCAAGAGAGGATAGCATATTCTCTCACTGCAGTCAGGGAGTGGTGGAGACAGAGATGCACTTCCTCACAGCGTGTAGAAAATATCAGGGCATAAGGGAGAATTTCTACCCAAAATTCACAAAAATATGCCCGGAATTCAGGAATTTGAATGACGACCCAAAATTCCCATACCTACTAGGTGAAGAGAGAAATTGTGTAACCTTAGCGGCACACTATGTTACAGCTTGCCATAAACAGAGGGACAACCACTAAATATAAGAAAAGAGTATATAAAAATTATATGAATGTATACTTATACACTCAGGGATACATCTGTTTGTACACTGTATGGATAGATCTGTATTTTTGTGTACAACCGTGAATGTTATTCGATGCTTTGGCAACATAAGATGTACCTTGTCATGCCAATAAAGCGATTTGAATTGAATTGAATTGAATTGACAGAGAGTACCCCTACCCGAGAGAGACAGTACCCCTACCCAAGAGAGAATGTACCCCTACCCGAGAGTGACAGTACCCTTACTCGAGAGAGACACGACGTCTACTTGAGAGAGACACTACATCTACTTGAGAGAGACACTATCTCTACTTGAGAGAGACACTACCTCTACCTGAGAGAGACTGTGCCCCTACCCGAGAGAGACAGTATACCCTTCCCGAGAGAGACAGTGTCCCTACCCGAGAGAGACAGTACCCCTTCCCGAGAGAGACAGTACCTCTACCCAAGAGAGACAATACCCCTTCCCGAGAGAGACAGTGTCCCTACCCGAGAGAGATAGTACCCCTAACCGAGAGAGACAGTATCCCTACCCGAGAGAAACAGTACACCTACCAGAGAGTGACAGTGCCCCTACCCGAGAGTGACAGTACCCCGACCCGAGAAAGACGGTACACCTACCCATGAGATATAGGTACATATTCCTGTAAGAATTAATGTGTCAGCATGGAACATTGAAACCTATGAATATTTTGAGATCACTACTGGAGTTAGTAATTTAGTGTATGAATTATATCTGATACTCGAATAATATCACTCACATGCCCAATATCACTTACATGGTTGTCAGGCTAGTTCACCATAGAGATCGCAGCGACACGTCAGGAGTGGTATGAAGTGTCCTTGGAGGAAGTTGGAACTGGAACTGCCTGTTGGAACAGATAATGGAGAATTTTAGCACTATTAAATAGAGAGAAGGCAGTTGGGATCGATATACCCATGATTGATGGGATTAGAGAACAGGCAATACAAGGGTCATTGACGGTGGAAAACATGCACAACTTTGCAGAAAATTTGAGGGAAGTACAAAGTGCTTTCAATAAGTTGAGCAGTAATATCAATGCAATGATGACTAAAAGATAAAGGGAAACGGCCTGTGGATTGACAGGACCGTATTTTCCGTTCGGAGGTTTCCTGCGTGCGGTTCTGGAATAAATCCACGGTCTTACCCGAGGGTTCTCAAGGTCCGGACACTTCCGCTCCTGGGCCTCTCCAACTGGAAATGTGCAGGGCCCACGTATCCCAGAGGCACATGCGGTTCGCAAGCGTCCCTGGGATCATGTGGGCCATGGGGAGCCAATCAAAGAAGGGAACCTCCCTTCATACACTTGACAGATAGACCTGTCCAATATATGAATCGAGATCACCCCAAAAACAATCAAACATTCAATATATATTGTTTTTAAATCACGTTATTAAAATTAGTTGAAAGTACATTAAAATTAAATATTTTAAACAAAAATTTAACTTTTTTACAAAAATAACTAACCTAACTAAACTGGGTTAAAATAAACTTACCTGTTTTTAAAGCATTTTTAAATGATAAATGAGCGATTTTTTTCTTTTTTCAAATCTTATGCTGTTACAAACAGGCCTTACACCTGCTTACTCCCGACCTCTCTCCTCTTGGAAAGTGCGCTTGTGTGTGAACAGTGAGTGAAAGCAACGATGGGTATGGATGTGAAGCCCTCCTCAGTGGAATATCCCGCCGGCACAGGAATATTGTGCTTTCTTACCGGCCCTGGTGAGTGACCAGAAGTTCCCTGGCAAGTGAAGATCTGAACTTCGAGAAGGGAGTTGGTGTCCTCAGAGGACAGTGGGCATATTCGGGTGAAGTTCTGTGGATTGGGGTGGATGTATCGGGGATTCTGTTACATTTCAATTCCCAGCTCCTCCAGCTCGAGGGTTTGGCAACCCTCCAGGATTGCTTGGGATTCTCCAGTAAGGAAAGGATAATCTCCAGGACACGGCTGCAAGCAGAACTCTGGGAAAATATCATCGGGGGCATTAAAAAGTATCTATTTTTTCAATTTCGTTGAACAATGCCCTGAAATCTGGAGACGGACTGGTCAATGCAATAAGACTATTGAGCCGGCAGTTTCCTTCTGCAAATGACCATTTCATTGCCAGTGTTTAATTGAGGTCATATATTCCGCAACCGAGCCGCTGCCCGTAATATCGGAACCACAACAACAGCAACTTGCATTTATATAGCGCTTTCAATTGAGTCAGACAACCCAAGATGTTGCACAGGAGCTTAAACATTGACACGGAGCCACAGAAGGAGATTTTAGCCCAGGTGACCAAACACTTGGTCAAACAG
The DNA here is from genome assembly GCF_052327205.1 of Somniosus microcephalus. Classification (NCBI taxonomy): domain Eukaryota; kingdom Metazoa; phylum Chordata; class Chondrichthyes; order Squaliformes; family Somniosidae; genus Somniosus; species Somniosus microcephalus. The sequence goes on from NC_141016.1 coordinate 36,652,887, forward strand.
ATCGGGGGAAACTGGGCCACGCCCTCGTTCATTCAGTAGTAGCTTCCCAAGAAGTTGGTCGAAGTGCTCCCCCTCCTTCTTGGGGCGCAACTACTCAATGTCGCGGCGCTACATGCAGCAGCGTCACGCACGGGGGAACGGAGCACCGCGTCATTGCAGGTCTCCGCCCCTGATTAAAGGGAAGGGGCCTAGCGCTGCATGCACCAGGGCCCTGCCGGACCACCAGGGAGTGGTGTGCCGCGGAAACAGCCCGGCTATCAAGAGGAATGGTGGGCTGAGCGATTGTGGCCGGCACCCCAGATACAAAATGTTAAAGGTGGGAAGATGCTGGCAGTCAGCCAAAATATAAATGACCGCCCGACACCTGCCCTTTAAGTAGTGCCTCCGCCCACTACTGCCGCTGCAAAACCGCTGACTGATCCTGTTGGTCCCATCGCCCGGCGATAATTCAGGGGGCGGGCGCAACGGAAGTCTGCGGCCAGAGCGCTGTGCATGATGATGATATCAGCCCAGATATTGCGATCCCTACGGGTGGGCACGCGCTGTGTACTCACCCGTAGTGACATGGGAAATGCCGGTTTCAGGCATGCACAGCACACGCGCTGAAAACCGGCATTTCCGGTCCATCAAGAATTGTCTAGACAGATCCTCCGGCCGCCCTGGAGAAGGGCCTCTGTGGGCGGATCATTCCGCTTTCTGGAGACCCTCCTCCCGCAGATAACACTTAAGGCCTGCTTTTACCCGGAAAAGAGTTGAAAATAAAGTTTAAAAAATATATCATTCACTGATTTATCATTTAAAAATACTTAAAAAAATTATAAGTTTATTTTTACCCCTGTAAAAAACGTTAATTATTATTTTCAACAAATTAATTTTTTGTTCAAAATACTTAATGCTTAATGTATTGTAATTTCAGGTCATTTTGAAAATGTGATGTTTCTTAAAATGTATTTAAAGTTTGACTATCTTTTTAGGGTGATCTACATTCATATATTCTGTCAAGTGTATAAAGTGAGATTCCCTTCTTTGATTGGCTCCCCATGGCCCACGTGATCCCAGGGACGCTGCGAACTACCTGTGCCTCTGGGTTACGTGGGCCCTGCGCACTGGGAATTTGGAGAGGACCAGGATCGGAAGCGTGTGGGTCCCGGGAACCCTCGGGTAAGGGCGTAGATTTTTCCAGATCGCAGGCCTACGCCTGCAGGAGACCTGCAATTGGAAAATACGGGCCATTATCATTGTACTGGCCACGCTAGAGGTGCTCCTATCTAGCTATCCAGCAAGTTAAACACTCATTCAAAATAATTCTTCCCTGAAGCCGTTTGCTGTTTTGAAGCTTTTACTTGAACAAATTTGTGAAACTGTAAACAAAGAGAAAGTATGTTTTGTACATAAACTGAGTACTACACATTCGATATTACACAAGATATAAGCATATTTATAACAGTAGAATAGACTAATTGTATAACTAACTAACATTTGAACTAACTTCTGTAACTATTAAATATTAATCTTTTATAAACATAGTATTATCAAAATATTACTCTGACAACATTGCTATTATGCTAAGAACTAAAGATACTCACAGATATTGCGTTTGGCCTAACATATGAAGCCAGATTACATTAGATTGTAAGTGGAACTTCTCATAGCAAATTCTCCATTACTCAAGTCAGGTTCTTCCTGGCAAAACTGCTTCCTGGGGTCAACAGGAAGAAAGGTAAGAAGGTCAAATGACCTCACACAGGAAGAAAGGTCAGATGACCTTTCCAGCATACAAACTGTTAACACAATAACCGCCACCAGAGGGTGCTATCTGCACACATTAAATGTTCAGAATGTCCATCGGTCCAGAACACTCCCCGTCTGGGGTCATTAACGACTCCACATAGTCCGAACTCTACCTGTCACTGGAGTTCTCAGGCGACAAAAGAAGAACCACCTCAGAGGCGGGCCGAGAGAAGACCTTCGCTGTTCCTTCTTTGATGACTCTCAAGTCCACGTTTCTCACTCTCCCGTCCTGGCTGGGATGGGAGTTCACGATGATAGCCATAGGCCACTCATTCCTTTTTACCTGATTGTCCCTCATCAAGACAACATCTCCTTCTTTGAGATCCGGCCTCTTGTCCTGCCACTTGCGTTGTCTCTGTAGTGTGGTGAGGTACTCCCTTCGCCACCTGTTCCAAAACGTGTCTGCCAGACTCTGGACTCGTTTCCATTCTTCCTTGAAGAGTTCTCCTTCCCCAAACTCTCCTGGAGGACAAGGGGGAACACCTGTCTTCTGGGTCAAAAGCATGGCCGGAGTGAGGATGAGAGGCGATTCTGGGTCTGAAGATACAGGAATGAGGGGCCTTGCATTCATCACAGCGGTGACCTCAGCCATCAGTGTGGTCAAGACCTCATGTGTGAGGCACGATGATCTACATTGGAGAAACATGCAGTCGAGGATACGGCGGGCAATGCCGATCATACGCTCCCATGCGCCGCCCATGTGGGTTGAGTGAGGTGGGTTGAATACCCAGGTGCATTTCTGCTCTTGGAGATACTTCTCCACCCTCTGAGAGCTGGAACTAGATCCATCAATCTTCAGCTCTCTGCAGGCGCCAACAAAGTTTGTGCCGCAATCTGAGCGTATTTGCTTTGCCGGGCCTCTAATTGAGAAAAACCTTCTCAGAGTGTTTATGAAGCTGGAGGCGCCCATTGTTTCTATGACTTCGATGTGTACAGCTCTTGTGGACATACATGAGAACATCACCGCCCACCTCTTGCTGTTGGCGTGCCCTCCTCTAGTGCGGCATGAGACCACATCCCATGGTCCGAAAACATCGACGCCTACATAGGTGAAAGGTGGTGCTACTTGTAGCCGCTCGGCTGGCAGTTCTGCCATCTGTTGGTGCTCCGTCTTCCCACGGAGTTTCTTGCAGGTGACACATTTGAAAAGCGTGCCGCTGATACATCTCTTAGCTCCAACCAACCAGAGGCCGTCTGCTCTGATGGCACCTTCGGTGAAATGTCTGCCCTGGTGCTTCACGGCCTCATGATGGTAACACACGAGCAGAATGGCCATATGATGACGACCTGAAATGAGGGTGGGGTTGGTTGCATTCGTTCCTAGTTGAGACTGCGATATGCGTCCCCCAACTCTGAGAAGGCCGTCGGTGTCGACGATGGGATGCAGCTTCCGTAGACTGCTGTGAGGGGGTAGGTTGTGTTCTGCTGCTATGCACTTCAACTCTTCTGAATAACACTCGTGTTGGACACTCTTTATCACAAGGATTGTGGCTCTTTTGAGCTCCTCTTCAGAGGGATTCTTCCGACAGATGTGCCACCCATGGCAGTTACTCCCTTGCATAGGCTGGGAGAAGGTATGAGCTATATGGGTTAGGCGTGCTATCGTCTTTATGAGAGTGTTCCATTTGGAGAAATGCTCGAAGCATTTGGTGCTCATCAGGTTCTTACAGATTTGAGTAACGTTCGCTGTTACCTGTGGGCGTATCTCGCAGTCAGAAACAGGGTTGAGTAGGTCGAATGACTCGTTGATTTCGGAGAAGTGTGGGAACGGATCCTGAAGAAAAGCAGGTCCTGACAGCCAAGTCGTGCTACTGAGTAGGGACGCTGTTACAGATCTAGACCCATGGTCAGCTGGGTTCAGGTCTGTAGGGACGTACTTCCACTGGTCGGGGGACGTGGACTGTCGAATACGTTGGACTCTGTTGTTCACGTATACGTAAAACCGTCTACTTTGGTTATGGATGTATCCTAGCACCACTTTGCTGTCTATATAATATGTGATGCTGTCGAACTTCAGATCAATCTCGTCTTCTATGAACGCTGCAATCTCAACTGCTAATACTGCTGCGCACAGTTCCAATCTGGGTATGGTGAGGTCTGGCTGGGGCGCCAACTTGGCCTTTCCAAAGACGAAGCCGATTTTGCTTTGCCCTTCTTGAGTGGTGACCTTCAGATAAGCCACACTTGCAATGGCCTTAGCGGATGCATCTGCAAAGACAAAAAGCTCTTTGAATTGGGCATTTAAGGGAGAGAAAGATGAATAGCAGCGAGGTATTCGGATCTCCTGTAAGTCTTGGAGTGAGTCTCTCCATCTGTCCCACTCTGCTTCCATCTCTTCAGGGAGAGGTGAATCCCACTCTTCAGCGCGTGTGGAGAGTTCCCTGAGGAGCAGCCTGACTTGTATGGTGACAGGGGCTAAGAAGCCAAGAGGGTCATATAGGCTGTTGACTGTAGAGAGCACTCCTCTACGTGTGAAGGGTTTCTTGGCGTCTAGGACTTGGAACGTGAACGTGTCTGTTGCTATGTTCCATGACACCCCTAGGCTAAGCTGTAGGGGGAGACCATCAGTGAAGAGGTCTAGGTCCTTGACGTCCTTAGCACGATCTTCAGGGGGGAATGTCTCCATCACTGCTGGTCTGTTAGAGGCTATCTTATGCAGCCTGAGGTTGGATAGTGCAAGTAGTTCCTGGGCTCGTCCGAGGGTACTGATGGCCTCTGCTTCGGTCGGGAATGACTTCAGTGCATCGTCGACATAGAACTCTCGTTCGATGAACCCTCTCATATCACTGCCAAAGTCGTCGTCTTCTTCCTTGGCAGCCCTCCTTAGTCCGTATATGGTGACAGCAGGGGATGGGCTATTCCCAAAGACATGGACACGCTTTCTGTAGTCCACAATGTCTCTATTAGGGTCATTGTCCCGATACCACAGGAAGCGAAGGAAGTCTCTGTGGCCTTCTCTCACCACGAAGCAATGAAACATGTGCTGGATATCGGCAGTGATGGCGACGGGCTCTTTCCTGAATCTCATGAGCACTCCCAAGAGGCTGTTGTTAAGATCAGGCCCTGTGAGGAGTACGTCGTTGAGAGAGATGCCCTGATATGGTGCACTGGAGTCAAACACCACGCGGATCTGTTCCGGGTTTTTGGGGTGGTAGACTCCAAAGGAAGGGAGGTACCAACACTCTTGGCCTTCCTGGAGTGGAGGAGCTATCTCTGCATGATCGTTGACGAGCATTTTCCTGACAAATTCTAGGAAGTGTGCTTTCATCTTTTCAGATTCCTGGCGACGTCCTACAGGGTACACATTAACGAGGCAAATCTTGGAGCATGCTCTTGCGCTCAGTCCTTCTCCACGCACCTCGGTGCACCTGGATGTAATCTCCGGACCAGCAACTCCCTCTCTCTCCCCGCCGTGCTCTGAAGCGGGAGCAGATGACTCTGACTCCCAAGGAGCTGGGCCTGGGTGTTGTGCTGAAACGTGCCGATCACTTTCACATTCAGTGCATTTTGCATCCACCTTGCAGTTCTTGGCGAGATGGCTCGTGGAAGAGCAGCTCTTGAAACATATAGAGCTCTCTTTAAGATATTGTTTCCGATCTTCCAGGGACATCTCCCTGAAGCCTCTGCACTTCTTTAAAGGATGGGGCTTGTTGTGGATAGGGCATTGTTTGCTCATATCCTCAGGTTTCTTCTGAATCTTTATGTGCTCAGTTGAGGACACTTGCATTTTGTGGACAGATATTGGTGTCTTTCCATGTCTGTCGAACTTGTCTCTTCTGGCAAGTGCTGGGTGGGAGGAGAAGAAGTTGAAGCTGGGGTCGTTCCTGGCTTTGGCTTCTTTACGGATGAATTTAACGAACGCAGAGAATGGTGGGAACGCCACGTTGTGCTTTAGCTTAAACTTTGATCCAAACATTATCCGCTTCTCCTGCAGGTTAAATGGAAGATTCTCAATGATGGGACTTACCCCTCTGGAAGTGTCTAAGTACGATAGACCGGGTAGGTAGCCGTCCTGCTTTGCGGCTTCGAGTTCCGACAGCAGATCTCCAAGGTCGCGGAGCTTCTGGTGTTCCTTACTCGTCAACCTCGGAAAGTTCACCAACCTGTCAAAGAGAGCCCTTTCAATGGCTTCGGGCGAGCCGTAGCTTTCTTCCAGCCTCACCCAAGCCTTCTTCAACCCCTCTGGCAGCTGCCCCACATTGGCCGCTTTTATCCTGCAGGCCTGTCCGGCGGACTCTGGGCCGAGCCACTTGATAAGGAGGATGAGCTCTTGTCCTGCCGACAGGTCTAAGCCCGATATGGCATCGTGGAAGCAGGACTTCCAAGCCCGATAATTCTCTGGCCTGTCATCAAACTTAATTAACCCCGAAGTCACCAGCTGGGTGCGTGCAAGGTATTTGGCGAGGTCGTAGGTGCTGGGACCTGGGCCAGGGTTGCCTTGGCTGGGGGCTCTGTTGGGGGTCTCAAGGGACCGAGAGGGGATTTGCCTCCGACTTTCCCTATTCGGCGTCCTATTCCTTTGCACTGTGTCTTCAGATCTGCTGGCGGAGACTCTGCGGCTTGAGGCACGCCGTCTGCTTTGACCTTGGTTGGCAACTTGTGGCATGCTATACGAAGTGTTTGCGTCTGTAGAGGTGTGCGGGCTTCCATCCCTTTCTCCTGTAAACTGTATGTTGGCAAGGTCGCTCACGTAATCTATGGTGCGCAGTCGTAGACTCTGCCACGGAACGGGAATTAAAGGTTTGTAAGCTGTCTCGGGATCAGCTCCCTCCAAAATTGCCTCGAATACTTGTGTCTCGGCTAATGCAGCATCTATCTCTTTTTGTTGCTGCAGAGCGTCTAATGTGGCTTGGAGACGGGCCTCTTCAGCCTGGCGTTCCACTTGGTGATGGGCCTGTTCCACTTGGAATTCAGCTTGGAGTCGGGCCTGTTCTGCTTGGTGTTCCACTGTCCGTATGCGCAGCTCTGGCTTGAGCTGCTACTAGTTTAGCCCGTGCTCTGGCGAGGGCTATGCTTATTCTAGAACCACCCGATGACCGTGAGCCAACTTGCGACCTGTAGTAACCGGTGCTTATAGACTGATTGTCACGTTCTACAGTTTCGTCTGCCTGTTTAGGGTCTTCTACTTGCTGCAAAGCATTTTCGTTATTATCTTCTGACATGTTGATGTGTGGTAGATGTGCTCTATGAGGTTAAGGCTTACTCTGGGTTCCTCCTGCTCCGCTCTTCACAGCTAGCCATATTGCTATCTTTTCTCTGATATCTTTTCACTGATATCTTTTCACTGATATCTTTTCACTGTACTGGCCGCGCTAGACGTGCTCCTATCTAGCTATCCAGCAAGTTAAACACTCATTCAAAATAATTCTTCCCTGAAGCCGTTTGCTGTTTTGAAGCTTTTACTTGAACAAATTTGTGAAACTGTAAACAAAGACAAAGTATGTTTTGTACATAAACTGAGTACTACACATTCGATATTACACAAGATATAAACATATTTACAACAGTAGAATAGACTAATTGTATAACTAACTAACATTTGAACTAACTTCTGTAACTATTAAATATTAATCTTTTATAAACATAGTATTATCAAAATATTACTCTGACAACATTGCTATTATGCTAAGAACTAAAGATACTCACAGATATTGCGTTTGGCCTAACATATGAAGTCAGATTACATTAGATTGTAAGTGGAACTTCTCATAGCAAATTCTCCATTACTCAAGTCACCTTTCCAGCATACAAACTGTTAACACAATAACCGCCACCAGAGGGTGCTATCTGCACACGTAAAATGTTCAGAATGTCCATCGGTCCAGAACAATCAGCGCAGTGGAGCAGAGCGCTACCGGCCACCGCCAACATTAAGCTCCCACTGAATTTTGCCGGAGGTGTTAGCGGTGATGCACCCAGGTGCTAGGGCATTTGTGCCTTGTTTGCACCTCTGGGAGCGCCAACGTGAGGCGCAAAGCAACCCAATTTCTCCCCCAATGGTTTTTAAGGAGTATTTTAAGAGGGGAGAGAGGTGGAGAGGTGAGAGGTTTAGCAGGGAATTCCAGAGTTTAGGGCTCAGCTGAAGATACGGCCGTCAATGGTGTATCAATGAAAATCGGGGATGCCTGTTTATGTCTTGACGGTTACAGTTGGCGAACTTCAGTTGGGCCAGACATGTACCTCTCCATCAGTGGGAGGCCTTGTGGGCAGCAGACACAGCGATGATCACTAAAGGGACATTGTAGCCTGTTCCTGAACTCATACCTCCCTCCTGTCGGTTTCCTCATCTCAGTTATGCAACACAGATGTATATATCAATAGTAAATTGACAAAAACACAGCGAAAATAATGATATATAATACAAGTCACTAAATACGGCATGGACTAATAAAAAATTTTGAGGAGGAAACAAGGAGGGTAGATGAGGGTAGTGCGTTTGATGCAGTGCATATAGATTTTGGCAAGGTTTTTGATATTGTTCCACATGGCAGACTGGTCACGAAGTTAAAAGCCCATGGGATCCAGGGCAAAGTGTCAAGTTGGAATCCAAACTGGCTTGGAGACAGGAAGTAGAGGGTAATGGTTGATGGGTGTTTTTGTGACTGGAAGGCTGTTTCCAGTGGAGTTCCGCGGGGCTCACTACTAGGTCCCTTGCTCTTTGTGATATATGTCAGTGATCTAGACTTGAATATAGGGGTATGATTAAGAAGTTTGCAGTTGATACTAAAATTGGCTGTGTGGTTGATGCTGAAGGAGGACGCTGTAGACTGCAGGAAGATATCAATAAATTGGTCAGGTGTGCAGAACAATGGCAAATGGAATTCAATCCGGAGAAGTGTGAGGTAATGCATTTGGGGAGGGCTAACAAGGAAAGGGAATACACATTAAATGGTAGGAAACTGAGTAGTGTAGAGGAACAAAGGGACTTGGGAATGCATGTCCACAGATCGCTGAAGGTAGCAGGCCAGGTAGATAAGGTGCTTAAGCAGACTTACGGCATGCTTGCCTCCATTAGCCGTGGCATAGAATACAAGAGCAGGGAGTTATGCTTCAACTGTATAAAACACTAGTTAGGCCTCAGCTAGAGTACTGCGTGCCACATTACAGGAAAAATGTGACTGAACTAGAGAGGGTATAGAGGAGGTTTACAAGGATGTTGCCGTGAGTAGAGATTCTTAGCAATGAGGAAAGACTGGATAGGCTGGGTCTGTTTTCCTTGGAACAGAGGAGGCTGAGGGGAGACCTTATTGAGGTGTATAAAATTATGAGGGGCATTGATAAAGTGGATAGAAAGGAACTATTTCCCTTAGCAGAGGGGTCAAAAAACAGGGGGCACAAATTTAAAGTAATTGGTGGAAGGTTTAGAGAGGATTTGAGGGGATATTTCTTCACCCAGAGGCTTGTGGAGGTCTGGAACTCACTGCCTGAAAGGGTGGTAGAGGCAGGAACCCTAAACACATTTAAAAAGTACTTGGATGTGCCATTGGGATGCTCTAACCTGCAGGGCTACGGACCAAAAGCTGTGACATGGGATTAGGCTGGATAGCTCTTCGTTGGCTGGCGCAGTAACGATGGGCCGAAATGGCCTCCTTCCATGCTGTAACTTTCTATGCTTCTATGAAAATCAATAAAATGCAAGAAGAATTTCTCATATAACACAACTATCCGCCTGACTTGGTCTATAGTTTGGAAGAAAGCCAGAGGGAAGGGACTGAAAGGTTTTGCACTTAGCGTGATTGGGAAGAAATGCTTGTCCAGGGATAACTTGATGCTGACCCATTGGGGCAAGAGATTCAAATGTTCGCCTCGCTCCACACAAACACCTCTCATGAACAATCATCAAATGTGATTGGTGGAGGTGGTGATATGAGCTCACTGCATACAGTCAGGGAATTCTATAGCACAGGAGGAGGCCAATAGGCACATCGCAACTGAAAGAGCTATCACCTTAGTCCCGTTCCAGCACCCTTGTCCCCATTCGGCCCCACTCCCCTGTGCTAGTTCTCTGAAATAACTCTCCCCTTAGTCCCAAACACCTACCCTTTCCCCCAGTCGGCCCCTCTCCCCCTGTGCTAGTTCTCTGAAAGAACTCTCCCCTTAGTCCCAATCACCTGCCCTTACCCCATTCGGCCCCTCCCCCCATGATAATTCTCTGAAATATCTCTCACCTTAGTCCCAATCACCTGCTCTTTCCCCCATTCGGCCCCTCTCCCCTGTGCTAGTTCTCTGAAATAACTCTCCACCTGCCATTTCCCGATATTTAAAAAAAGTTTTATTCCATATATTTCGCCACTTCTTGTTTGAAATCTAATCTGGATTCTGCTTCCTCTAGTTTGCCTGGCTGGACATTCCACATCCCAACAACCCTCTGCGTAAAGACAGTCTCTCTGAACATCTGGTCAGTGGGAAGCACAGATGAAAGAAGCCATTCGTCCCATCTAGCTAAACATTCCACATAACCCCGGGATCCTCCATCAGACCACCCCTCCGCCTCATGAATGACTCCAAGGTTTTGACACAAGTCCTTGACCTGGATTCAATCCCAGCTTTTGATGCTCTCCCTGATTTACTTCAGTCGTGAACTCCTCAATTTCCTTTGCTCTGTAATTTGAAGACGTGCCTTCAACTGCCTCGGCCCTAAGCTTTGGAATTCCCTCCCTAAACCTCTTTGCCTCTCTCTCTCTACCTCCTTTAAGATGTTCCTTAAAACCTAGCTCTTTGACCAAGCTTTTGGTCACATGTTCTAATATCTCCTTCTCTTACTAGGTGTCCTTTTTTTGTCCGATTAACGGTCCTGTGAAGCACCTTGGGACATTTTACTATGTGAAAGGCGCTATATAAATGCAAGTTCTGTTGTAACTTTGATCTGAGTGGAGTCATAATGGGACCAATGAGGGTCCTTCAACAGGGTGTACAGTGTGCGTGCAATAAAAGCGTTGCAAGCCAACAAATAAACATGGCCTTTGAACCTGGAGCACCCCAGCCCTGCTGTGTGGCCACATCTCAACGGAGGTACTGCCTAACTGCGTGCAGCCAACATGGCCGAATAGTAAGGAACAGAAATGTGGCGCAACTCAACTTTGATATGTGATGTGAACGTACTTTCTGCTTATTGCATCTTTTTGACGCTGTGAAATATTGCAAGAAGCATATGGGTTATATTACATTTATTAACACAATAAATGTTCATGCAGTTTTGTACAGATGTATATATATTAAACATTTCACATCTGTGCACAATTCGTGTCTCCAAAACGTTATTTCCTGTTGAGTTGCATTCCCCGCCCCTTCCCGTTATTTAAATTCCTGTGTCCACATTTAGACTCATAGAATCATTGCGTGGTTACAGCAAGGAAGAAGGCCTTTCAGCCCGTCGAGCCCGAGCCGACTCTCTGCAAGAGCACTTCACCTCGGCCCACTCCCCCGGCCTTTCTCCATAGCCCTGCAATTTTTATTCCTTCAGGTGCTTATCCAGCTCCGTTTTGAAAGAAGTGATTGAGTCTGACCCTACCCCACTTTCAGGCAGTGCATTCCAGATCCTAAGCACTCGCTGTGCAAAAATGTTTTTCCTCATGTTACCTTTGGTTCTTCTGCCAATCACATTAAATCTGTGTCCTCTGGTTCTCGACACTTCTGTCAATAGGAACAGTTTCTCTCTATCTACTCTGTCCAGACCCCTCATGATTTTGAACACCTCTATCTAATCTCCACTCAATCTTCTCTGCTCTAAGGAGCTTCTCCAGTTTCTCCAGTTTCTCCATGTAACTGAAATCCCTCATCCCTGGAATCATTCTTGTAAATCTTCTCCGAACTGTCTCTAAGGCTTTCACATCCTCCCTAAATTGCGGTGCACAGAATTGGGCACAATAGTCCAGTTGAGGCCAAACCAGAGATTTATACAGGTTCATCATAATTTCCACACTTTTGTACTGTGTACCTCAATTCATGAAGCCCTGGATACTGTATGCTTTTTTAACTGCTTTCTCAACCCTACCTGACACTTTCAATGAATTGTGCACATATACCCCTAGGTTTCTCCGTTCATGGACCCAATTTAGGATTGTATCCTATTGTTTATATCTCCTATCCTTATTCTTTCTACCAAAATGTATCACTTCACACTTTTCAGTGTTAAATTACACCTGCCACGTGTCCACCCATTTCATCAGCCTGTCTATCTCCTCTTGAAGTCGATCAGTATCCTCCTCACTGTTAATTATAATTCCAAGTTTTGTGTCATCTGCAAGTTCTGAAATTACAATTTTATCTGCCAATCTTTGATTCCAATTTAACCGGGCCAGATCTGTTCTCATCCCACTGAAATTGGCCTTCCTCCAATTAAATATTTCGAATCTAGATTGCTCCTTGTCCTTTCCATAGCTAATCTAAACCTTATGATACAGTGAACACTGTTCCCTAAATGTTCATCTACTGACACTTGCTCCTCTTGTTCTAATCCATTCCCCAGAACCAGATGCAGCAATGCCTCCTTCCTCGTTGAGCCGGAAACTTAGAGAATAAGAAAGTTCTCCTGATCACACTTCAGAAATCTTCCCCCTCTCTGCCCTTTACACTATTACTATCCCAGTCTATATTAGGTTGTTGAAGTCCCCCATTATCACTACTGTATAGTTCTTGCATCTCTCTGCAACATCTCTGCAAATTTGCTCCTTCATATTTATCCCCCTAGTTGGAGGTCTATAGAATACATCTAGTAGTGTAATGGCACCTCTATTAATTCTTAACTCGAGCCAGATAGATTCTGTCCTTGCCCCCTCCAGGACAACTATTCCCGCCAGCAGTGTAACATTCTCCTTAACCAATACTGCCACACCACCTCCTAGCTTTCCTTCCCTATCTTTCTTGAACATCCTATATCCAGGAATATTTAATACCCGATTCTGCCCTTTTTTGAGCCAGGTCTCTCTTATCACCACGACATCAAATTCCCATCTGGCTATTTTTTCCTGCAGCTCACCAATCTTGTTTGCTGTGCCTTGTCCATTCACATGCATACACTGTAAACCTCTGTTAGACCATCCTGTGTTCTCTTTTAGTCTGACTGCACTTAATACTTTACTATTATTACTTTAGTTTTATCAATCTCTCCCAATCCTTTGTGCGCTTTGTTTCCCCTTTCTAATGCTACATCCTGGTGCCCATCTCCCTGCCAACTTCATATAAACCCTCCCTGACAGCATCATCAAATGTCCCCATGATGATATTTGTGCCAGTGTTGTTGAGGTGCTAACTGTCCGACCTGTACAGATCGCACCTCCCCCAGAAGTGGTACCAATGCCCCATGAATCTGAAGCCCTCCCTCCTGCACCATCTCTCCAGCCACACATTCACCTGCTCTATCCTCCTATTGCTATACTCACTCGTGTGTGGCACCAGGAGTAATCCAGGGATTACAACCTTTGAGATTTTGCTTTTTAATCTCTTTCCTAGCTCCCTGAAATCTGCCTGCAGTACCTCATCCCTCTTCCTACCTATGTTGTAGGTACCGATATGGATAATTACCTCTGGCAGTTCACGTTCCCCCCTCAGAATGTTCTGGAGCTGTTCGGTGACATCCTTAACCCTGGCATCAGGGAGGCAACATACCATCCTGGGGTCACTTATGTGGCTGCAGAAACGCCTGTCTGCTCCCCTAACTACCGAATCCACTACAACGTTTGCTTTCTCTATCTTCCTCCCTACCCCACTCTACAGCTGAGCCATCCGTGGTGCCATGGACTCGGCTCTGGCTGTACTCCCCACAGGAACCATTGCCCTCACCAATAATCAGAGCTGAATACTGGTTGGAGAGTGAAATGCACTCAGGGGACTCCTGCACTACCTGCCTGGTCCTGTTCTTCTGTCTGGTGGTCACCCATTCCCTCTCTGCCTGAGCACTCCATATCTCTGGGGTGTCCACGTCCTGAAATGTGTTGTCCACGTCGCTCTAAGCCTCACAGATGCACCGAAGTGACGCCAGCTGCTGCTTAATCTCCGGAACCTGGAGCTCAAGCTCCTCCATCTGATGACACGTCCTGCACATGTGGTTGTCAAGGACACGGGAAGCATGCTGGATTTCCCACATGGCACAGGATGTGCATTCCACGGGACGGAGCTGACCTGCCATGCATTTATTTATTCGACTATTAACTAACTTTACAGAAACTTAAGAATAAAATGTATCTAATTTAAGTTATTAATATAACATAGTATTAACAGTTAATAATTTAATATTGTATTAATAGTTCGCAATTTCATGTAGTATTAACAGTAACTCATCTCCAAGCTCCTGCGTTATCCCTAACCCGCTAGTTAACCCCGGGCACCTAACTTGAAGAGAAATAAAACGGTGTGACCTCTACCAGCGAATCAGTTACCAGCTATCCTGTGACATCACTGCTTTTTTCGAATCACCGCTCAGCTCCCTTTATTCTGCTAACGCCGCTCCCGCTCAGGCCCGCGCTCTGTCCTGGGCAATCTCCGCCTCTCCATTGATGCTGCTGCCATCGCTTCCACTGCTGCCACTCCCGCTCAGGCCCGCGCTCTGTCCTGGGCAATCTCCGCCTCTCCATTGATGCTGCTGCCGCCGCTTCCACTGCTGCCTCTCCCACTCAGGTCTGAACTCTCAATTACAGCGTGACTGTTAACACAGGCAGTGTAATCTATAACTGCTGACATAGGAACTTAAAATGGGGAAAAATGCCTGGGAAATGCATGGAGACCAAAGAAACAGAGAGATGAAGCATGAACCCTTGTTGCGCACTGTGTTTGCTGACTGTACAGCTCCTCTGTCTATGAATCACGCCCTCAGTACTGCCCCTCCGACAGTGCAGTGCTCTCTCAGTACTGCCCCTCCAACAATGCAGCGCTCCCTCAGTACTGCCCCTCCAACAATGCAGCGCTCCCTCAGTACTGCCCCTCCGAGAGTGCAGTGCTTTCTCAGTACTGCCCCTCCGACTATGCAGCGCTCCCTCAGTACTGCCCCTCCAACAGTGCAGCACTCGATCAATACTGCCACTCCGAGAGTGCAGCACACCCTCAGTACTGCCCCTCCGAGAGTGCAGTGCTCTCTCAGTACTGCCCCTCCGACTATGCAGTGCTCCCTCAGTACTGCCCCTCCAACAATGCAGCGCTCCCTCAGTACTGCCCCTCCGACAGTGCAGCACTCGATCAATACTGCCCCTCCGAGAGTGCAGCACTCCCTCAGTACTGCCCCTCCGACACTGCAGCATTCTATCAGTACTTCCACTCCGACAGTGCAGTGTTCCCTCAGTGATGCCCCTCCGACAGTGCAGCGCTCCCTCAGTACTGCCCCTCTGACAGTGCAGCACTCGATCAGTACTGTTACTCCGACAGTGAACCACTCCCTCAGTACTGCTCCTCCAACAGTGCAGCGCTCTTTTTGGAATGCCCCTCCGATAGTGTAGAGTTCGCTCAGAACTGCCCCTCTGACAGTGAAGCGCTCCATCAGTACAGCCCCTCTGATACTACAGTGTTCCCTCAGTACTGCCCCTCTGACCGTGCAGCACTCCCTCAATACTGACACTCCGACCATGCAGCACTCCATCAGTACTGCCCCTCCCACAGTGCTGCGATCTACCAGTACTGCCCCTCCAACTGTGCAGCACTCCCACATTACTGCGCCTCCGACAGTGCAGTGGCTCCCTCAGTACTGCCCCTCCGACAGTGCAGCACTCCCTCAGTACTGACACTCCGACCATGCAGCACTCCATCAGTACTGCCCCTCCCACAGTGCTGCGATCTACCAGTACTGCCCCTCCAACTGTGCAGCACTCCCACATTACTGCCCCTCTGACAGTGCAGCGCTCAATCAGTACTGCCCATCTGACAGTGTGGTGCTCCTTGAGTACTGGTGCCCTGACTGTGCAGGGCTCCCTCAGTGCTACCCCTCTGAAAGTGCAGCGCACACTCAGTGCTGCCCCTCCAACAGTGCAGCACTCCCTCAGTATTGCCCCTCCGAAAGAGCAGCACTCCTTCTGAAATGCCATTCCGACAGTGCAGTGCTCTCTCAGTACTGCCTCTCTGACAGTGCAGCGCTCCCTCAGTACTCACCCTCCGACAGTGCAGCACTCCTTCAGTACTGCCCCTCCGATAGAGCAGCACTCCTTCTGTAATGCCACTCTGACAGTGCAGCGCTCCCTCAGTACTCCCCGTCCGACAGTGCAGCGCTCCCTCAGTACTCCCCCTCCGACAGTGCAGCACTCCCTCAGTACTGCCCCTCTGAGAAGGCAGTGCACTGGTACTTGAAACCAGAGATGTTCTGACTCAGGTGCGAGAGTGCTAAACCCACTGAGCCATGGCTGACACTTCACAGCCTAGTTACTTTTCTTTTGAAGGATGGTCACTTTGTAAAGGGGGCAGCCACAGTTGCATATCGCAAGATCCCACAAACAGCAATGACCAGATAATCGGCTCATGTTTTTTTTTGAGCGATGTTGGTTGAGGCCTATATATCAGCCCCAGGACTCCTCCCCCATTCTTCTTCGAAATAGTGGGGTCTTTAATGTCCACCCGAGAGGGCTTGAGAGGATTGAGCTCATTTGCAATGCGTCCTCCTACAGTTGAATAGCCAGCCGAAAAGGCTGACACTTACACAATTGGGCCGCAGGTTGCTGCACAGTGATTCGCTGGGTTCATGTTTTTGAGGGTGCACAAGAGATTAATGGAACAAAGTACATTATCACTTATGTTGTCCTCTTTTTTCCCTCTTCTTACCTTAGTTAGGAGAAGGTTGGAGAAGATACCAACAATCCCATTGCCTGCTGCAGGAGGGGCCGTGCTTCTAATCACCTCTACGACTGTTGTTCATTCAATTGGCAATGCATGCAGGAGAACCAACAAGTGAATATGGAACAACTGGGGCCTGGCCCCTCCCTATCTCTGTGACCTCCTCCTGCCCCACAACCCTGCGACATCTCTGAGCTCCTCCAATTCTTGCCTCTTGTACATCCCCCATTTTCCATTGTTCCACTATTGGCTGCAGTGCCTTCAGCTGCCTCGGCCCCAAGCTCTGGAATTCTCTCCCTAAAGCTCTCCACCTCACTCTCTTCCTTTTAGACTCTCTTTAAAACCTATCTCTGACTGAGCAGTTGGTCACCTGTCTTAATATCTCATTATATGGCTCGGTGTCAAATCTTTGTTTGATAATAACTTCTGTGAAGAGCCTTGGGACGGTTTACTATGTTAAAGGGGCTGTGTAAATATAAGTTGTTGTTGAAATATGGGTGCTGAAAGCAAACAGTGCTTTGGGACATGCTGAGGTCGTGAAAGGCACTATATAATTGCAAGTGTGCTGCACCCTCTCCATGGCCGAGACACCCTCCCTAAGGTAAGATATCTAAAACTGGACCCACAGAAATCTAACCAACACCAACAATAACAATTTGCAGAGGTTAGGGCCTAGGCAGCTGAAGGCACAGCCACCAATAGTGGAGTGATGGAAATCGGGGAAGTGCAAGAGGCCTGATTTTGGAAGAACGCAGAGCTCTCAGAGAGTTGAAGGGCTGGAGGAGGTTATAGAGATAGGGAGGGGCAGAGGTCCATGGAGGGATTTGAAAACAAGAATTTTAAAATTGAAGCGTTGTTGCACCAGGAACCAATGTTGTAGGTCAGCGAGCAAAGCGAGCAGAGAAGGTTAAGGGGAGATTTCATCGAGGCATTCAAAATTCTGATTGGTTTTGATAGAGTAAATAAGGAGAAACTGTTCCCACTGGCAGGATGGTTGTTAACCAGTGGACAATGATTTATCATAATTGGCTAAAGCACCAGGTGTGGGGATGAGGAGAATTTTTTTTTTACACAGCAAGTTGTGATGTGGAATGTGCTGCCGGAAAGGGCGGTGGAAGCAGATTCAATAATAACATTCAAAAGGGAATTAGGCAAATACTTGAAGAGAAGACATTTGCAGGGCTATTGGGAAAGAGCAGGGGAGTGGGACTAATTTGATGGCTCTTTCAAAGAGTCGGCATAGACACGATGGGCTGAATGGGCTCCCTCTATGCTGTAAGACACTATGATTTAGCACCTGTTTCCTCTCATTATTCCTCCAAAAATATATCACCTCATATTTCTCTGCATTAAATGTCATCCCTCTGCCGAATCTCCCAGTCTGTCTTTGTACTCCTGAAGTCCCATTAGTCCTCTTCACAGTTAATCATTTTTTGACCTGGATGACTTCAAGCTTCTTGAGTGTTGTTGGCGCTGCACTCGTCCAGGCAAGTGAAGAGATTCCATCACACTCCTGACCTGTATATTGTGGATGGTGGAAAGGCTTTGGGAATCAGGAGGTGAATCACTCATTGCAGAATACCCAGCCGCTGACCTGCTCTTGTAGCCATTTTATCAATTTTCTGGTCAATGGTGACCCCCCAGGATGTTGATGGTGGGGGACTCAGTGATGGTAATGCTGTTGATTGTCAAGGGGTGGTGGTCAGACTCTCTCTTGTTGGAGATAGTCATTGCCTGGTACTTGTTGTATCCGTGTGTTAATGGAGACACGGAATGCAGGAGTTGGTTTACAGGTGTTTATTGAACAAAGTCTGGAGGTGAACTAAAAGATACAAGACACTATACAGGCTTATATAGCCCGAGTGGCCACTACCGGCATTACAGTACACAGGGGATCTTAAAAGGTACATACATCACAATTCCTCCCCTTTTAGACAACCAGTACATCATATTGTACATCCAGTATCACCGGATCGAAGGTAGATACTATGGGTATCTCTGCTTCATCATTAGGCGTATAGAGTTGTGGTGTAGGTTATCCCTTTTCGGATGACTGTATGATCTGGTCAGCATGGCGCCTTATTATGCTTTCTCCAATGTCCATGGTATACATCAGCGGTCCTAGTCGTGTGCAAATAGTTCCAGGCTGCCATTTCTCGGTACGGTAGTCCCGGGCCAAAACTTGTTGACCTATCTGGAAGGTTCTAGTTGGCCTTTCATTCATGCCTTGAAATTGCCGGTTCTCTACGTCCCTTCTGATGTTTGGCTTGATCAAATCCAGCCGGCATCTTAGTCTTCTATTGAAAAACATCATGGCGGGAGTTTGGTTTGTAACCACATGTGCTGCATTCCTGTATGTAAACAAGAAGTTATCCACCTTATGTTGTAGATTTATGTCTTCATTACCCATGGCCTTTATGGCCTTCTTGAAGGTCTGGACAAACCTTTCAGCTAATCTATTGGTGGCAGGATTGTATGGGGCGGACGTGTAGTGCTTGACCCCATTGTTTTTTAAGAAGTTCCTGAATTCTTCGGACACAAATTGCGGTCCATTATCAGAACAGATCTGTTCAGGCAGCCCATTCCTGGCAAATATGGTCCTTAATACTGTGATGGTTTTTTCCGTGGTGGTGGAGGACATCTTTATTACCTCCGGCCACTTGGAGTGTGCATCAACCACGATTAAGAACTTTGAGTCCATAAATGGACCAGCAAAGTCGATGTGTACCCTTTGCCATGGAGATGAGGGCCACTCCCAAGGATGTAGAGGGGCTTGTGGTGGGGCGTTTTGGACCTTCTGGCATCCTAGACAGCTCTTGGTCATTTCTTTGATGTCTCCATCGATACCTAGCCACCACACAAACGCTCTGGCTAGGTTCTTCATTTTCACTCTACCCAGATGCCCCTCGTGAAGCTCCTTTAGCACTTTATCCTGGAGTTTGGGTGGAATCACCACTCTTGATCCACACATCAAGGTTCCTCGGCACACTGACAGCTGTTCTCTTCTTTCCGAGAATGCTGGCAACAGTGGTTCACCATGTGCTGGCCATCCCTTCGCCATTAAATCGTAGACTCGTGAGAGAGTCGGGTCATTTCTCGTTTCCTTTTCAATGGTAGAATTTGTTACTGGTTGACATTCCACTATGGTTGAGTGGAACATCTCCACTGGGTCCACTGTAGGTGCCTCTTCTACCATTGGCAATGGTAGGCGCGATAAACCGTCAGCATTCCCATGCTGTTTTGAACTTCTGTACTCTATGTCATATTGGTGTGCCCCTAGGAAAAGGGACCACTTCTGTAGCCTTTGCGCTGTCATAATGGGAACGCCCTTTTTAGGGTTGAATATGGAGACGAGGGGTTGCTGGTCAGTCAACAAGGTGCAGTTTTGTCCATGTAGGTAATGGTTGAATTTCTTCACTCCCATACCAGGCTGAGTGCTTCCATGTCGATCTGGGCATAGTTATGCTCAGCTGAGTTTAATGAGCGTGACGCAAAAGCTATCGGCCGCTCCGAGCCATCAGGGAATCTATGGGATAATACTGCTCCTATGCCGTAAGGGGATGCTTCGCATGCCAGTCTGATTGGCAGTGATGTGTTGTAATGAGCCAACACTTCCTTGGACGTGATCAAGCCTTTGCATTTATGGAAGGCACGTTTACAGTCTTCGCTCCATTTCCTAATTACTCCCGTTTGTAGCAGTGCATTAAGTGGGTGCAGAACAGTTGACAAGTTCGATAAAAATTTATGATAGTAATTTATCAATCCCAGGAACGACCTTAATTGTGAGACATTTTCAGGTGCTGGGGCTTTTATGACAGCTTCAATTTTTCAGGTGACTTATGCAACTCTTCTTCATTAATTATATGGCCACAATATGATATTTGTTTCTGGAAAAATTCGCACTTGGGGCGATTTGCTCGTAGGACCCGTTCTCTCAGCCTAGTGAGCACCTGCTCCAAATTGGCAAGGTGCTCGTTGTCGTTTTCTCCTGTTACAAGGATGTCGTCTAGGTAGCATTGAGTCCCCGGAATCCCTTGCAGGACTTGCTGCATAGCTCTTTGCCAGATAGCTGGAGCTGATGCTACTCCGAAAACCAGTCGATTTGTGTGCGTTTATCGTGAGATACTTTTTAGAGGCCTCCTCAACCTCCATCTGTAGATATGCCTGTGCCAAGTCAATTTTGGTGAAACGTTTTGATATACCTATCAATTCATCCAATGAAAAGCGACGAGTTAAGAAAGTAACTATAGGTTTTTATTGGCTAAAAAACAGAGCCCACCCTCGTGGGTGATCGGATCCAACAAGGAGGAATACCAGCCAGTCGACCACCTTTATACCTGGGCAGGTAGGTGGAGCCATGGGCGGAGTCAGCAGTGTTCAGCCCAGGTATAACAGCATGACAAGAGGCGACCTCGTATAGTGATACAACAGTGTGAACAGTGATAACGATATAACAGTGATAACTATAGTGTAACGATAGTGAACGACAAAGTGGTTTACCACATTCACCCCTTGTTTAGATTTGAGTCCAGCGGGGTGAAGTGTACTACCAGTTCTGGTAAGTCAGTCTGTCCGGAGGCCTCGTAAGCATTTCTGATCGTCGCAGCGGCAGTGTTGCATTCTCCGGTGTTGATGCTGGTGTCTGCGTGGTCGGCGAAGGCTCGTGGGGTTCCGGCGTGCCGTCTACCTGAGCTGGAATTGGGGGGGGTGGGGGGGTAAAGGTGGTGTCTCCAGAATGCCCGAGGGTGCGAGGTCCCGTAAGGAGACTGTGTCCTCCCGCCCGTCTGGGTAAGCCACATAGGCGTACTGGGGGTTGGCGTGCAGGAGGTTCACCTTCTCGACCAGGGGTCCGTTTTATGGGCCCTCACGTGCTTTCGCAGCAGGACGGGCCCCGGGGAGGTCAGCCAGGTTGGTAGTTTGGTTCCCGTAGTCGACTTCCTGGGGAAAACGAACATTCGTTCATGGGGGGTGGCGTTAATGGCAGTGCAGAGTAGTGACCGGATGGAATGCAGCGCTGCCGGGAGGACTTCCTGCCAGCGGGAGGTTGGGAGGCCCTTAGACTTTAAGGCTAAGAGGACGGCCTTCCATACCATCGCGTTCTCTCTTTCCACCTGGCCGTTCCCTCGGGGGTTGTAGCTGGTGGTCCTGCTTGCAGCAATACCTCTCGCTAGTAAGAGCTGACGGAGTTCCTCGCTCATGAAGGAGGAGCCCCGGTCACTATGTATATAGTTTGGGAACCCGAACAAGGCGAAGAGGTCGTTCAGGCATTTAATGACCGTGGTACTGGTCATGTCTGGGCAGGGGAAGGCAAAGGGGAAACGGGAGTACTCATCAACGATGTTGAGGAAGTACACATTACGGTCAGAGGACGGGAGGGGCCCCTTAAAGTCGATGCTCAGGCGCTGGAAGGGGCGGGTGGCCTTGATCAGGCTTGCTCTGTCCGGCCTAAAGAAGTGCGGTTTGCACTCGGCATAGGTCTGGCAGTTCCTGGTCATGGTCCTGCCCTCCTCGATGGAGTATGGCAGGTTGCGGGCCTTAATGAAGTGGTAAAGTCTGGTGACCCCGGGGTGGCAGAGGTCGTTGTGGAGGGTCTGACGTTTATCACTTTGCGCGCTGGCGCATGTAATTCGTGACAGAGCATCAGGGGGATCGTTCAGCTTACCTGGCCGGTACAAGATATCATAATCATAGGTGGATAGTTCGATTCTCCACCTCAATATCTTGTCATTCTTGATTTTGCCCCTCAGCGTGTTATTAAACATAAAAGCGACTGAACGCTGGTCGGTGAGGAGGTTAAATCATTTGCCTGCCAGGTAATGCCTCCAGCATCGTACCGCCTCCACAATCGCTTGGGCCTCCTTCTCGACCGACGAGTGTCGGATCTCAGGGCCCTGTAGGGTCCTTGAGAAGAAGGCCACTGGTCTCCCCTCCTGGTTAAGGGTAGCGGCTAGGGCGAAGTCGGATGCATCGCTCTCCACTTGGAGGGGGATGGACTCGTCCACTGCGTGCATTGTGGCCTTGGCGATGTCTCCCTTAATGAGGGAGAAGGCTGCGCATGCTTCCTCCGTAAGGGGGAAGGATGTGGACTTCATGAGGGGTCTGGCTTTGTCTGCATAATTGGGCACCCATTGGGCATAGTAGGCGAAGAGCCCCAGGGTTCTCTTCAGAGCCTTTGGACAGTGGGGGAGGGGTAGCTCCATGAGGGGACGCATTCTTTCGGGGTCGGGGCCGATGACTCCGTTCTCTACTACACAGCCAAGGATGGCAAGGCGCGAGGTGTTAAACACACATTTCTCCTTATTGTAGGTGAGGTTCAGCCGTTGGGCCGTGTGGAGGAATCTCTCCAGATTAACGTCATGGTCCTGCCGGTCGCGGCCGCAGATGGTGATGTTTTCTAGGTAGGGGAATGTGGCGTGCAGCCCGTTCTGGTCAGCCATCCGGTCCATCTCCCTTTGGAAGACCGAAACCCCATTGGTGACGCCGAAGGGAACCCTAAGGAAGTGGTAGAGGCGGCCATTCGCCTCGAAGGCGGTATACTGGCGGTCCTCAGGGCGGATAGGGAGTTGGTGGTAGGCCGACTTAAGGTCGATGGTAGAGAATACTCGGTATTGTGCGATCTGATTGACCATATCAGATATGCGGGGAAGGGGGTATGCGTCCAGCTGGGTATACCTGTTTATGGTCTGGCTGTAGTCGATGACCAGGTGGTTCTTACTGCTCGTCTTAACTACCACGACCTGGGCACGCCAGGGGCTGGTGCTCCCTTCGATGGTGCCCTCCTTCAGGAGACGCTGCACCTCAGAGCTAATGAAAGCTCTGTCCCCGGCGCTGTACCGCCTGCTCTTGGTCGCGACGGTTTTGCAGTCGGGGGTGAGGTTAGCGAACAGGGAAGGTGGCGGGACCTTGAGGGTGGATAGGCCGCAGGTGTTACGCGGTGGGCGGTTTAAAGTCTGTTGGTTGTCGACTGTGAGTGGGGGGAGGGGTCCGCCGTATGCTAGCGTGACGCTTTGGAGGTGGGATTGGAAGTCTAGCCCTAGTAGGATGGCGGCGCATAGCTGGGGGAGGACGAGGAGTTTAAAATTTTTATACTCCGTACCCTTAACCGATAGGGTCACAACACAGTAGCCGCTGATGTCTGTGGCATGGGATCTCGATGCCATCGAGATCCGGTTGCACGTTGGCAGGACAGGGAGGGAGTAGTGGCTCACCGTGTCTGGGTGGATGAAACTCTCCATGCTTCCGCTGTCGAACAGGCAGGTCATGGCGTGGCCGTTTACTCTGATGTCCATCATTGACTTGGACAGGTGATGCGGGCGGGTTTGGTCCAGTGAGACGGAGGCTAGTGTATAGCTGAGTGAGTTGCTGTAGTCTGCGGGTGAGGCGGTAGTCGGGTCTAGCGGCACGGTGGCGGTCGAGCGTGGTGGGTAAAATGGCGTCTCCCACGAGGTTGGACAAAATGGCCGAGAAGATGGCTGCCCCCGTAACTCACATGAGGCACTGCTGGTGTCGGTTGCCTGTATCAAAGATGACTGCCCCCATGACTCACATGTGGGGATGCTGGCCTCTGTTGCCTTGAAGGAAGATGGCCACCCCCACAGCTCGCATGAGGCACTGTGGCCTCTGATGATCCACCTCTGCAGGCCTTAACGAAGTGGCCTTTCTTCATGCAGTTTGAGCAGGTAGAGTTCCTGGCTGGGCAGCGCGACCTTGGGCGTTTCGCCTGGCCGCAGAAGAAGCAGCCGGCGGCCCGATCGCGGGGGTCCGATGTCGGAGCCGGTACCGGGGGTGGCGGTCTCGATCAAGTCCGGGACGCCGACGCTGAGGTAGGTCCCAGGGGGGTTGCTGCGGGGGGTATCGCAGTCGGGGTCGGTCCCAAGTCCCAGGGTCGTGAGTTACAGTACCTTGAGTATGCCTCGAGGTCCCGATGGGCCACCTCTCGAGAGAGAGCGAGGGCTGCAGCTTTGTCCATGTCGAGGTCCTTTGCTTCCAGTAGTCTTTGCCGTGAGTAGTCGGACCGCAGGCCTTTCACGAAGGCATCGCGGACATTGTCTTCAGTATTTTCTGCCGCCGTTACTGCTTTAAAGTTACAGTCTCTGCCGAGTGCTTGTAGCACCCGTAAAAATTCCTCCACGGGCTCTCCTGGCTGTTGCGGGTGGGATCTTAGGAGCTGTCTGGCATACATGGAATTTACCGGGGTTTGGTACTGTCTTTTCAGCCGGTTGATGGCGTCCTCGTATGTTTTAAGGTCCCGGATGAGTGCGAATACTTTAGGGCTCACTTGGGCGTTCAGAACTCTTAGCATGGATTTCTGAGGCACGCCGGATTCTCCCAGGTAGGCTTCGAAGCAGCTCAGCCAGTGTTCGAAGTCGAGGGCTGAGTTTGCTGCCTGTGGGTTTAGGTCCAGATATGGTGGTCTGAGGGCTCGCAGCCAGGCCGGCTGCTGTGGCTGTTGTAGCTGGGCGTCTGGCTGGTCGCTTGGCTGGTCGTTTGACTGCTCAAGTGTCGACATTTTAAAATTTAGCCAATAAAATTGATATACCTATCAATTCATCCAATGAAAAGCGACGAGTTAAGAAAGTAACTATAGGTTTTTATTGGCTAAATAACAGAGCCCACCCTCGTGGGTGATCGGATCCAACAAGGAGGAATACCAGCCAGTCGACCACCTTTATACCTGGGCAGGTAGGTGGAGCCATGGGCAGAGTCAGCAGTGTTCAGCCCAGGTATAACAGCGTGACAAGAGGCGACCTCGTATAGTGATACAACAGTGTGAACAGTGATAACGATATAACAGTGATAACTATAGTGTAACGATAGTGAACGACAAAGTGGTTTACCACACGTTTCCCTCCGGATAGTGAGGCGAAAATATCTTCTATCCTCGGAAGAGGATACTGTACCGTGTGAAGGATCGGGTTTACAGTCACCTTGAAGTCCCCACAGATGCGAATTTTTCTCTGTTCTTCAGATTTATCATTATTCAACATTTTCTTCATGACCGGGATGATGGGTGTTGCCCACTCGCTCCAATCTATCTTGGATAACACGCCTGCCTATTCCAAATTCTCCAGCTCTGCTTCGACTGCTGGACGAATTGCGTATGGCAACGGCCTTGCCTTTAAAAACTTGGGAATTGCCGCATCTTCCACTTTTATTGAGGCGGTTACGCCTTTCAAGGTTCCTAGTTCCTGTTGAAGCACTTCTTTGGCGTTGGCCAAGATGTCTTTTAATCGTTCAGGTTTGACGTCATCATCATTTTTTTTCTTACTGGTCGCCGTCAGTGCCTGAATGGAGTGCCAGTCTAAACGTATCTTCCTGATGCATTCATGTCCCATCAGCGGTGGACCACCATCTTGCAGAATGTATAAATACAACTTCTGTATTTCCTTGCCGTTGTATACAACAGGCACCCTTATTTTCCCTCTGGGGTATACTTTCTGCCCCGTATATGTCTTCAAGATAATGGATGTGTCTTTCAAAGGTATATGCAGAAATAGCCGCTCGTAATCCCATCGACTTATGACGGTCAGAGCTGATCCTGTATCTAGCTCCATTTTAACTGGGGACCCCGCTATCCTGAGGGTAACCCAAATGGTCTGGTAATCTTCTTTGGCAATTACATTATGTAATTTGAGACAGCTTAGTCTCTTGTTTCCGGAGTCACTATCACTCTTCTGGTCTTTGGAGCTACTGTCCGTCATCATTTGTACCTTTCTGTACTTTTCCTTATTGATATTTTTTCTGTCAATGGATTTTTTGTTTCCAGATCAGCATACAAATTCAATGTGACCCATCTTCCCGCATTGCCTGCATGCTTTGTCCTTGAACCAGCAGTCCCTCTGGTCATGGGTGGATCTGCCGCAGCGATAACATCTCTCGAAACACCGTGTCATTTCATGGGTGCCGAGGTCCTGTGGCTTTTGCTGTATCTCTGCAGCTCCTCTTGCTGCTGCTTCGTATGATACAGCCACACTCAAAGCCTTGTCCAGTGTCAAATCTTTCTCAGAAAGTAGCCTTTTTTGTGTTCCTTCACTTAGGAGACCGCAGACGAATTTGTCTCGTAGAGAATCTGCCAGTCCTGCACCGAATTGGCAGTGCTTTGACAGCTTTCTTAATTCGGTGAGGTGATCAGCGTTACTTTCATTCTTGTGCTGATTCCTCCTGAAGAATTTGAATCGTTCCGCTATCAGCAGCGGTGTTGGGTTTAAGTGCTCCTGTAGGGTATCAACAATCTCCTTAAAATTCTTGTCCATCGGTTTGCTGGAGTGATTAAGTTTTGTAACAGCCTGTATGGCCTTGCGCCCATCAGATTTAGAAGTACCGATGCCTTTTTTTCATCCTCTACTTCATTCGCTGTGCAATATACCTCCACTCTTTCCACATATGTGGTCCAATCCTCTATATCACTAACGAAAGCAGTAATATTGCCAGTCTTAGCCATCCTGAAAATCAAAAATGGCGTCTCCCGCGCTTTCCTTTCTTCCCTGCCGAGAAACAAATGGCGCCTCCCGCACTTTCCCGCCGCTGCCGCTGCTGACAACGCTGTTCTCCACGGTTTTTTTTTACACAGATATTTTTACTAGTCGGAGACTCGTTCCCGCCGGACTCTCTGGGACTTTTCCCTCCCTCTGCTTGGTCCAATGCTGACCTGCTTTGCAGCGCCGGCCGTCTCCCGAGTGCTCCACCCTCCATCTCTGTTTGCCTCCGCCTTCCAACTCGCTGCTTGGCCCCACTGCAGAGCCACCCGATCGAGCCCCAGCCCGCCGCCCAGGAAGGATTAGTGCAGTACCTGCCACCAGCATGGCTAGCTGGTGAAACCACAGTTTTTTGTTTTTTTTCTTCGACCTTCATCTGAGGAATCAATCTCCTTGAGGTGCTGCCGAGTTGCAGGTAAGTCCATTTCAATTCGTCGCCACTGTTGTATCCGTGTGTTAATGGAGGCACGGAATGCAGGAGTTGGTTTACAGGTGTTTATTGAACAAAGTCTGGAGGTGAACTAAAACATACAAGACACTATACAGGTTATATAGCCCGAGTGGCCACTATCGGCATTACAGTACACAGGGGCTCTTAAAGGTACATACACCACAGTACTTGTGTGGCACAAATGTTGCTTGCCACATAAGAGCTCAAGCCTGAATATCATCCAGGTCTTGCTGCATGCGGTCACAGACTGCTTCATTATCTGAGGATTTGCGATTGGAACTAAAAGTTACAATCATCAGTAAACATCCCCAGTTCTGTCCTTATGATGGAGGGAAGGTCACTGATGAAGTAGCTGAAGATTGTTCGGCCGAGTACACTGCCTGAAGGAACACCTGCAGTGATGTCCTTGTGCTGAGATGATTGACCGCCAACAACCACAACTATCTTCCTTTGTGCTAGCTATAAGTTCAGCTAGTGGAGAGTTGTCCCCCTGATTGCCAATGATTTCAATTTTAATAAAAGCATGTGCATTTCCTACATTGCAACAGTGATTACACTTTACAAGTACTTCATTGTGTGTTAAGTGCTTTGGGACGTCCTGAGGTCATGAAAGGTGCTATAGAAAGAGAAGAATTTTACTGGGGATCCTTGATGCCACACTCGGCCAAATGCTGACTTGATGTCAAGGGCAGTCATTCACACCTCACCTCTGGAATTCAGCTCTTTTGTCCAAGTTTGGACTAAGGCTGTAATGAGGTCTGGAGCCGAGTGGGCCTGGCAGAACCCAAAAATGAGCATTAGTGAGTAGGTTATTTGTGAGTAAGTACCATTTGTTGGCACTGTCGATGGCACCTTCCATCACTTTGCTGATGACTGGCCGTAGACTGATAGGGCAGTAATTGGCCGGATTGAATTTGTCCTGCTTTTTCTGGACAGGACATACCTGGGCTGTTTTCCAGTGTTGGGTAGATGCCAGTGTTGTAGCTGAAATGGAAATGCTTGGCTAAAGGCACGTCCAGTTCTGGAGCACAAGCCTTCAGCACGACAGCTGGGATGTTGTCGGAGTTTGCAGCCTTTGCTGTATCCAGTGCACTCAGCCATTTCTTGATATTACGTGGTGTGAATCGAATTGGCTGAAGTCTGGCTTCTGTGATGGTGGGACTTCAGGAGGAGGCCGAAATGAATCTTCCACTCTGCACTTCTGGCTAAAGGTAGGTGATAATCAGCAGGACGTTTCCTTGCCCATGTGCAACCAATTTGTGGGCACCATCTCCCATAAACAGCAGTGTGATGAATGGCCAGACAATCTGTTCTTGATGTAGGTTAATGTATAAATATTGGCCCAGGACACGGGGGAGAACTCCGCTGCCCTTCATCGAACTAGTGCATGTGGGAAATTTTTACCTCCACCTGAGAGGGCAAAAGTCTCAGTTTAATGTCTGATCCAAAAGAGGGGCTGAATGGCCTCCTACTCTCTCTTTGTAACAGTCTTGAGGAGCTGAATGGCCTCCCCCTGTTCCTATGCAACATGCTCAAGTGGCTGAATGGGTCTACTCCTGTTCCTATATAACAGCCTCGAGAAGCTTATTGGGCCTACTCCTGTTCCTGTGCAACAGGCTCAAGGGCCTGAATGGCCTCCTTCTGTTCCTGTGTAACACGTTCAAGGGCTGAATGGCCTCCTCCTGCTCCTATGTAACGAAATCAAGGGGCTCAATGGCCTCCTCTTGTTCCTATGTAACAGGCTCGAAAGGCTGAATGGCCTCCTCCTTTTCCTCTGCACAGGCTTGAAGCTCAGAATGTGTATCCTCCTGTTACTATGCAAAAGCACAGAGGGGCTGAATGGCCTCCTCCTACTCTTTGTAATAGTGTTGAGAGGCTGAATGGGCCTCCTCCAGTTCCTAATAACAGACTGAAGAGGGCTGAATGGCTGCCTGCTGTTCCTATGCAACAGGCACGAGGGGCTGAATGGCCTCCTCCTGTTCCTATGTAACAGGCTCAAGGGGCTAAATGACATGCACTTCCTATGCAACAGGCTCGAGGGCTAAATGGCCTCCTCCTGTTCCTATGTAACAGGCTCAAGGGGCTGAATGACATGCTCTTCCTATTTAACAGGCTCGAGGGCTGAATGGCCTCCTCTTGTTCCTATGTAAGAGGCTTGAGGAACTGAATGGCATCCTTCTGTTCCTTTTTAACAGTCTCGAGGAGCTGAATGGCCCAACTCCTGATCCTATGCAACTGTCTTGAGGGACTGAACAACCGCATCCTGTTCCAATGTTACAGGCTTGAGGAGCTGAATGGTCCGCCTTCTGTTACATAGAAACATACAAGATAGGAGCAGGACTAGGCCATTCGGCCCCTCGAGCCTGCTCCGCTATTCAATGCGATCATGGCTGAACATCCAAATTCAGTACCCTGTCCCTGCCTTCTCCCCATACCCCTTGATCCCTTTAGCTTTAAGAAATATATCCAACTCCTTCTTGAATATATTTAATATATTGGGCTCTACTGCCTTCTGTGGTAGAGAATTCCACAGGTTCACCACTCTGGGTGAAGAAATTCCACCTCAGTTCTGTCCTAAATGGCCTACCCCTTATCCTTAGACTGTGACCCCTGGTTCTGGACTCCCCGACCATCGGGAACATCCTTCCTGCATCTAGTCTGTCCAGTCCTGTTAGAATTTTATCATTTTCAATGGGATCCCCTCTCATTCTTCTAAACTCCAGTGAGTACAAGCCCAATCGTCCCAATCTCTCCTCATACGTCATTCCTGCAATCACAGGTATCAGCCTGGTGAATCTTTGCTGCACTCTCTCCATAGCAAGAACATCCTTCCTCAGATAACCTCACATTTATCCACGTTATATTGCATCTGCCATGCTTCTGCCCAAGCACCCAACCTGTCCAAATCATCCTTCAGTTTCTCGGCATCCTCCTCACAGCACACACACCCACCCAGCTTTGTGTCATCTGCAAACTGAGAGATATTACATCTAGTTCCCTTGTCTAGATCATTAATATATATTCTGAATAGCTGGGGTTCAAGGGCCGATCCCTGCGGTACCCCACTAGTCACTGCCTGCCATTCGGAAAAAGACCCGTTTATTCCAACTCTTTGCTTTCTGTCTGCCAACCAGTTCTCTATCCATACCAATACCTTGCCCCCAATCCCATGTGCCTGAACTTTATGCGGGACCTCATCGAAAGCCTTCTTAAAGTCCAAAAAAACCACATCCACTGGTTCTCCCTTATCTGTTTTACTAGCTACATCCTCAAAAAATTCCAGTAGGTTAGTCAAGCACGATTTACCTTTTGTAAATCCATGTTGACTTTGTCCGATCCTGTCACTGTTTTCCAAGTGCTCTGCTATTACATCATTTATAATGGACTCTAGCATTTTCCCCAATACTGATGTCAGGCTTACCGGTCTGTAATTCCCCGTATTCTCTCTGCCCCTTTTTTTGAATAGTGGTGTAACATTAGGCACCCTCCAATCCATGGGTACTGTTCCAGATTCTATCGAATTCTATCGAGTTCTTATGCAACAGGTTCGAGGGTCTGAATGGCCTCACCCTGTTTCGATGTAACCGGCTCGAGGAGCTGTGTGGCCTCCTCCTGTCCTATGTAAGAGGTTTGAGGGGCTGAATATCCTCCTCCTGCTCCTATGGAACAAGGTCGAGTGGCTGAATAGGCCTTCTCCTGTTCCTATGCAACATGCTTATGAGGATAAATGGCCTCATCCTGTTCCAATGTGATTGGTGCAAGGGGGCCAGAATTCTTTCATAGAATGGTGTATTTTTCTGAATATGGCTTATCCTTCACACCACCAGCTTCTCAAGGGCAATTAGGAATGGGCAATAAATGCTGGCCTTGCCAGCAACACCAGATCCCCTGAACGAATAAAAAACAAATGTTACAGGCTTGAGTCAGCTAAATGGGCTCCTCCTGTTCCTATGTAGCAAGCTCAAGATGCTGAATGGACTCCAACTGTTCATCTGTAACATCCTCGAGGGGGCTGAATGGTCCTATTCCTGTTCCGATGTAAGAGGCGCGAGGGGCTGCAAGGCCTCCTCCTGTTCCTGTGTAGCAGGCTCACAGGGCTAAATGGCCTCATCTTGTTCCTATGTAGCATGCTCAAGGTTCTGAATGGGCCTCCTCCTGTTACTATGCAACAGTCCCGTGGGGCTAATTTGTCAACTTCTGTTCCTGTGTAACAGGCTCGAGGGAGTGAATGGCCTCCTCCTGTTCGTTTGTAACAGCTTAGCGAAACTGAATGGTCTCTTCATTTTTGTGTGTAGCAGGCTCGAGGGGCTGAATGAGCCACCTCCTGTTCCTATGCAACAGGCCCAAAGGGCAGAATGTCTGCTAAGCAGACTCGATGGGCTAAATGGCCACCTCGTGGTCCTATGAAAAAGGCTCGAGGGGCTGAATGGCCACCTTCTGTTCCTCTGAAACAGCCTCGAGGGGCTGAATGTTCTGTTCCTATGGACCAGTCTCGACCTGCTGAATGGGCCTCCTCCTGGTCCTACTAATAGGCTCACGGGGGCTCAATGGCTGACTCCTGTTCCATAACATCCGGCTCGACGGGCTGAATCAGCCTACTTCTGTTACTATACAACAGGCCTGAGGGGCTGAATGGCCATATCCTGTTCCTTTTTAACAGACTGGTTGGGATGAATGGCCTCCTCCTGTTCCTATGTACCAGGCTCGAAGTGCTGAATGGATCTCTTCCTATTCCTATGCAACAGTCTCGACTGGCTCAGTGGCAAACTGCTGTTCCTATGTAACAGGTTCGAGGGGCTGTATGGCCTCCTCCTGTTCCATTGTAACAGGCTAAGGGCAGCTGCATGGCCTCCTCCTGTTCCATTGTAACAGGCTAAGGGCAGCTGTTTGGCCTCCTCCTGTTCTGTTGTATCAGTCTCGAGGGGATGAATTGCCTCCTCGTGTTCCTGTTTAACAGGCTCGAAGTACTGAATGGGTCTCTTCCTGTTCCTAAGCAACAGGCCCAAAGGGCTGATTGGCCCAATCATGTTCGTATGCAACAGGCCTGAAGTGTTGAATTACCTCCTCCTGTTCCTATGTAACAGGCTCGAGGGGTTGAATTGCCTCCTCCTGTTCTGATGCAACAGGCCCAAAGTGCTGAATGGCCTGTGTCACATGCTCGATGGACTAGATGGCCACCTCCTGTTCCTCTGTAAAAGGCTCAAGGGGCTGAATGGTCTGCTTTTGTTTCTTTGTAACTGTCTGGAGGTATTGAATGGTCTCTTCCTGCTCCTATGTAACAGGCTCAAGGGGCTGAATGGTCTCTTCCTGCTCCTGTGTAACAGGCTCGGGGGGCTGAATGGGCCTCCTCCTGTTCCTATGCAACAGGCCCAAAGAACTGAATGGCCTGTGAAACGGGCTTGATGGGCTAAATGGCCAATGTTCCTTTGT
The DNA here is from genome assembly GCF_052327205.1 of Somniosus microcephalus. Lineage (NCBI taxonomy): Eukaryota > Metazoa > Chordata > Chondrichthyes > Squaliformes > Somniosidae > Somniosus > Somniosus microcephalus. The sequence continues at coordinate 36,685,782 of NC_141016.1, forward strand.
AGATAGCTCGAGGGGCTTGATGACATACTCCTTTTCATATGTAACAGCCTCATGGGTCTGCAAGGGCCTCAACCTGTTCCTATGCAAAAGTCTCGAGGAGCTGATTGGCTTAATCCTTTTCCTATGTAAAAGGATCAAGATGCTTTATCGCCTCGTGCTGTTAATCTGTAGCAGCTTCAAGGGGGCAAAATGAGCAGCCACCTATTCGTATGTGCCATCTTCGAGGGGGCAGAATGGTACCACACCTGTTCCTATGCAATAGGTTTGCAGGGCTTAGCGGCCTCCTCCTGTTCCTATGTAACAGGCTCAAGGGGCTAAATGACCTCTTCTTGTAGCTATGTAACATTCTCGAGGGGAAGAATGGACTTCTTGTGTTCATAAGTAACAGCCTCGTGAGGCTGAATGGGCCTCATCCTGTTCCAATGAAGATGCTCAAGGGGCTGAATGGCCTCCTCCTGTAACTATGTAACAGGCTCAAGGCAGCTGAATGGTCTCCTCCTGTTTCAACATATGGGCTTGAGGGGCTGAATGACCTCCTCCTGTTCCTATGTAACAGGCTCGAGAGGTTGAATGGCTGAACCATGCTCGTATGCAAAAGGCTTGAATGGCGGAATTGCTTCCTCCTGTTCGTATGCAACAGCCTCGAGGGGCTGGCTGGTCATCCTCTTATTCCTATGCAAAAGTCTCGAGAAGCTTATTGGGCCTACTCCTGTTCCTATACAACTGGCTCGAGTGGCTGAATGGCCTCCTCCTGTTCTTACCTTACTGGCTCCATGGGGTAAATGGCCACCTCCTGTTCCTACGTAACTGCCTCAAAGGGCTGAATGGAATCCTCCTTTTCCTATGAACATGCTCAAGTGGCTGAATGGTCTCCTCCTGTACCTATGTAACAGGCTCACGGTAGCTGAACGGTCTCCTCCTGTTTCAACATATGGGCTTGAGGGGCTGAATGACCTCCTCCTGTTCCTATGTAGCAGGCTCGAGGGGCTGAATGGCTGAATCATGCTCGTATGCAACAGGCTTGAATGGCAGAATTGCGTCCTCCTGTTCACATGCAACAGCTTAAGGGGCTGGCCGGGCTTCGTCCTGTTTCCATGCAACAGCCTCGAGGGGCTGGCTGGTCCTCATCTTGTTCCTATGCAACAGTCTCGAAATGCTTATTGGGCCTACTCCTGTACCTTTTAACAAGCTCACGGGGCTCATTGACATCTTTTTCCTATGCAACAGCTCAAAGGGCTGCATGGTCCTCCTCCTGTTCCTAGGCAACAGTCTCAGGATGCTTCTTGGGCCTACTCCTGTTCCTATACAACTGGCTCGAGGGGCTGAATGGCCTCCTCCTGTTCCTATCTTACTGGCTCCATTGGGTAAATGGCCACCTCCTGTTCCTACATAACTGCCTCGAGGGGCTGAATGGACTCCTGCTTTTCCAATGAGCATTCTCAAGGGGCTGAATGGTCTCCTCTTGTACCTATGTAACAGGTTCACAACAGCTGAACGGTCTCCTCCTCTTTCAACATATGGGCTTGAGGGGCTGAATGACCTCCTCCTGTTCCTATGTAACAGGCTCGAGGGGCTGAATGGCTGAATCATGTTCATATGCAACAGCCTTGAATGGCAGAATTGCGTCCTCCTCTTCCTATGCAACAGCCTTAAGGGGCTGGCTCGGCCTCGTCTTGTTCCTATGCAACAGCCTCGAGGGGCTGGCTGGTCCTCCTCTTGTTCCTATGCAACAGTCTCAAGATGCTTATTGGGCCTACTCCTGTTCCTTTTAACAAGCTCACGGGGCTCATTGACATTTTTTTCCTATGCAACAGCTCAAGGGGCTGCATGGTCCTCCTCCTGTTCCTAGGCAACAGTCTCAGGATGCTTATTGGGCCTACTCCTGTTCCTATACAACTGACTCGAGGGGCTGCATAGCCTCCTCCTGTTCCTATGTTACAGGCTCCATGGGCTAATTGGCCACCTCCTGTTCCTACGTAACTGCCTCGAGGGGCTGAATGGCCTCCTCCTTTCCCGATGCAACAGCCTGAAGGGTCTGAATGGCCTCTTCATATTCCTATTCCTAAGCAGTATTCCTATTCCTAAGCAGTAGGCTCCAGTGGCACGATGGCCTCCTCCTGTTCCCTCGTAACAGTTTTGAGGGGCTGAATGGCCTTCTCCTATTCCTATGTAACAGCCTAGAGGTGCTGAGTGGACTTCTCCTATTCCTATGCAACAGTCTCGAGAGGCTCTATGACCTCCTCCTGTTCCTTTGTAACAGGCTCGAGAGGCTGAATGGCGTCCTCTTGTTCCTTTGTAACAATCTCGAGGAGCTGATTGGTCCTCCTCCTTTTCCTATGCAATAGCCTTGAGGGGCTGAATTGACTTTTCCTATTCCTATGCAACAGTCTTGAGAGGTTCTATGGCCTCCTGTTCCTATGCAACAGTTTCAAGGGTCTGAATGGCCTCCTCTTGTTCCTATGTAACAGGATCGAGGGGCTTAATGGCCTCCACCTGTTCCTGTACAACAGGCTCGAGGGGCTGAATGGCCTAATCATGTTCCTATGCATCAGTTCAAGGGGCTGAATGGCCTCCTGCTTTTCCAATGTAACAGGCTTGAGGGGCTGGTTGGCCTCCTCCTGATCCTATGCAACACGCCCAAGGGGCTGAATGGCCTACTCCTGCACTTATGTAACAGGCTCGATGAACTAAATGGTCACCTCCAGTTCCTATGCAACAGACTCGAGTGGCTAAATGGCATAATCATGTTCCTATGTAACTGGCTCAACGGGGCTGTATGGCATTCTCCTTTTTCTGTGCTATGGTCTCGAGGGACTGAATGGACCAACTCCTGATCCTAACAACAGGCTCGACGGGCTGCATCAGCCGACTCCTGTTCATATGCTACAGGCTGGAGATGATTATTGGGCCTACTTCTGTTCCTATACAACTGGCACGAGAGGTTTAATGGCCTCCTCCCGGTACTATAAAACAGACTTCAGGGTGCAGAACGGGCCTCCTCCTGTTCCTGTGCAACAGGATCGAGGAGATTAATGGGCCTCCTCCTGTTCCAGAGTAACAGGTTCGAGGGACTGAATGGGCCTCCTCCTGTTCCAGTGGAATGGGCTCGAGGGAAAGAATGGGCCTCCTCCTGTTCCAGTGTAACAGGCTCGAGGAACTGAATGGGCATCCTCTTGATCCTGTGTAACAGGCTCGAGTGGCTGAATGGGCCTTTGCTTGTTTCTATATAACAGGCTCGAGGAGCTGAATGGGACTCCTCCTGTTCCTGTGCAACAGGATCGAGGAGCTGAATGGGCCTCCTCCTGTTCCTGTGTAACAGGCCCGAGGAGCTGAATGGGCCTCAACCTGTTCCTGTGTAACAGGCCCGAGGGGCTGACTGGCCATATCCTGTTCCATTTTAACAGGCTCGAGGGGATGAATGGTCGGCTCCTGTACCTATGTACCAGCCTCGAAGTGCTGAAAGTATCTCTTCCTATTCCTATGCAACAGTCTCGATTGGCTAATTGGCCACCTGCTGTTCCTATGTAACAGGTTCGATGGGCTGTATGGCCTCCTCCTGTTCCATTGTAACAGGCTAAGGGCAGCTGCATGACCTCCTCCTGTTCCATTGTAACAGGCTAAGGGCAGCTGTATGGCCTCCTCCTGTTCCATTGTAACAGGCTAAGGACAGCTGTATGGCCTCTTCCTGTTCCACTGTATCAGCCTCGAGGGGATGAATTGCCTCCTCATGTTCCTATTTAACAGGCTCGAAGTGCTGAATGGGACACCTTCTGTTCCTGTGCAACAGGCCCAAAGGTCTGATTGGCCTAATCATGTGTTATATGCAACAGGCTCGAAGTGCTGAATTGCCTCCTCCTGTTCTTATGCAACTGCTTCAAGGGGCTGGATGGGCCTCCTCCTGTTACGATGCAACAGGCCCAAAGGGCTGAATGGCCTATGTCAGAGGCTCGATGGAATAGATGGCCACCTCCTGTTCCTATGTAACATTCTCGAAGGGCTGAATTACCTCCTCCAGTTCCTTTGAAACATTCTCAAAGGACTGAATTGCCTCCTCCTGTTCCTATACAACTGGCAGGAGAGGTTTAATGGCCTCCTCCTGGTCCTATGTAACAGTCTCAAGGGGTTGAATGGTCTCCTACTGGTCCTATGTAACAGGCTCAAGGGGCTGAATGGTCTCCTCCTTTTCCAATGTAACAGGCTTGAGAGGCTGAATGCCCTCCTCTTGTTCCTATGCAACATGCTTGATCGGTTGAATGGGCCTGATCCTAAGCAACCGGATCCAGTGACTAAACAATCTCCACCTGTTTCTATTTTATAGGCTCGAGGAGCTGAATGGTCCTCCTCCTGTTCCTATGCAACAGCCTTGAGGGGCTGAATGGACTTTTCCTATTCCTATGCAACAGTCTTGAGAGTTTCTATGGCCTCCTGTTCCTATGCAACATGTTCAAGGGGCTGAAAGGCCTCCTCTTGACCCTATGTAACAGGATCGAGTGGCTTAATGGCCTCCCCCTGTTCCTTTGCAACATGCTCGAGGGGCCGAATGGCCTAATCATGTTCCTATGCATCAGTTCAAGGGACTGAATGGCCTCCTGCTTTACCAATGTAACAGGCTTGAGGGGCTGGTTGGCCTCCTCCTGATCCTATGAAACACGCCCAAGGGGCTGAATGGCCTACTCCTGCACCTATGTAACAGGCTCGATGAACTAAATGGTCACCTCCAGTTCCTAAGTAACAGTCTCGAGGGGCTAAATGCCCTAATCATATTCCTATATAACTGGCTCAAGGGGACTGTATGGTATTCTCCTTTTTTTGTGCTATGGTCTCGAGGGACTGAATGGACCAACTCCTGATCCTAACAACAGGCTCAAGGGGCTGCATCAACCAACTCCTGTTCATATGCTACAGGCTCGAGATGTTTATTGGGCCTACTCCTGTTCCTAAACAACTGGCACAAGAGGTTTAATGGCCTCCTCCTGGTCCTATATAACAGGCTTCAGAGTGCAGAATGGGCCTCCTCCTGTTCCTGTGCAACAGGCTTGAGGAGCTTAATGGGCCTCCTCCTGTTGCAGTGTAACAGGCTCGAGGGGCTGAATGGGCCTCCTCCTGTTCCTGTGCAACAGGCTCGAGGGGCTGAATGGGCCTCCTGCTGTTCCTGTGTAACGGGCTCGAGGGGCTGAATGGGCCTCTTCCTGTTCCTATATAACAGGCTCGAGGAGCTGAATGGGTCTCCTCCTTTTCCTGTGTAACAGGCCCGAGGAGCTGAATTGGCCTCCTCCTGTTCCTGTGTAACAGGCCCGAGGGGCTGACTGGCCACATCCTGCTCCTTTTTAACAGACTCAAGGGGATGAATGGCCGGCTCCTGTACCTATGTACCAGCCTTGAAGTGCTGAAAGTATCTCTTCCTATTCCTATGCAACAGTCTCGATTGGCTAAGTGTCACCTGCTGTTCCTATGTAACAGGTTCGATGGACTGTATGGCCTCCTCCTGTTCCATTGTAACAGGCTAAGTTCAGCTTAATGGCCTCCTCCTGTTCCATTGTAACAGGCTAAGATCAGCTGTATGTCCTCCTCCTGTTCCATTGTAACAGGCGAAGGGCAACTATGTGGCCTCCTCCTGTTCCGTTTTTTCTGTCTTGAGGGGATGAATTGCCTCCTCATGTTCCTATTTAACAGGCTCGAAGTGCTGAATGGGACACTTTCTGTTCCTATGCAACAGGCCCAAAGGGCTGATTGGTCTAATCATGTGTCGTATGCAACAGGCTCTAAGTGCTGAATTGCCTCCTCCTGTTCCTATGCAACTGCCTTAAGGGGCTGGATGAGCCTCCTCCTGTTAAGATGCAACAAGCCCAAAGGGCTGAATGGCCTGGGTCAAAGGCTCAATGGACTAGATGGTCACCTCCTGCTCCTATGTAACATTCTCGAAGGCTGAGTTACCACCTCCTGTTCCTATGTAACATCCTCGAAGGGCTGAATTGCCTACTCTTGTTCCTATACAACTGACAGAAGAGGTTTAATGGCCTCCTCCTGGTCCTACGTAACAGGCTCAAGGGGCTGAATGGGCCTCCTCCTATTCCTGTATAACAGGCTCGAGAGATTTAATGGCCTCCTCCTGGTCCTATATAACAGGCTTGAGAGGGCTGAATGGGCCTCCTCCTGTTCCTGTGCAACAGGCTCGAGGGGCTGAATGGGTCTCCTCCTTTTCCAGTGTAACAGGCTCAAGGGGCTGATTAGGCCTGCTCCTGTTCCTGTGTAACAGGCTCGAGGGGCTGAATGGGCCTCCTCCTGATCCTGTGTAACAGGCACGAGGGGCTGAATGGGCCTCCTTATGCTCCTGTGTAACAGGCTTGAGGGGCTGAATGGGCCTCCTCATGTTCCTATATAACAGGCTCGAGGGGCTGGATGGGCCTCCTACTCTTCCTGTGTAACAGGCTTGAGTGGCTGAATGGCCCGCCTCCTATTCCTATATAACAGGCTCGAAGGGCTGGATGGGCCTCCTCCTGTTCCCGTGTAACAGGCTCGAAGGTCTGATTGGGCCTCCTCCTGTTCCTGTGTAACAGGCTCGAGGGGCTGAATGGGCCTCCTCCTGTTCCTCTATAACAGGCTCGAGGAGCTGAATGGGCCTCCTCAAGTTCCTGTGTAACAGGCTCGAGGGGCTGAATGGGCCTCCTCCTATTCATGTGTAACAGGCTCGAGGGACTGATTGGACATCCTCCTGTTCCTTTTTAAAGAAATATATTACCTTTCACGGTCACCAGATGTCCCAAAGCGCTTTACAGCCAATGAAGTACTTTTTGATCTTTAATCACTGTTGTTATGTAGGAAAAATGGCAGCCAGTATGTGCACATCAAGCTCTCAATAACAGCAATGTGATAATGACCAGATAATCTGTTTTAGTGATTTTGATTGTGGGATAAATACTGTCTCGGACACCAGGGATATCTCCACTGTTCTTCTTCAACTAGTGACAGAGGATCTTTTACCTCCAGCTGAGAGAGCAGACGAGGCATTGGTTTAATGTCTCATCCAAAAGACGGCACCTCCGACAGTGCAGCACTCCCTCAGCACTGCACTGGAGTATCAGCCTAGATTTTTGTGCTCAAGTCCCTGGAGTGGGATTTGAACCCGCAACCTTCTGACTCAGAGGCGAGGGTGCTGCCCACTGAGGCACGGCTGGAACAGGCTCGAGGGGCTAAATGGCTTCCTCCTGTTCCTATGGGGCAACTGAAGTGCAGCCAAAAGCCAGAAATATGTGAGGAACTCAAGTTTCAGGATGTTTAATGCAGCAATAGTCAAAATTATTCCCACAGATCTCAACAACAGGTGAAACAACAACAGTCCTTGTAATGAGAACACTGTGCTCATTTCACACATTGTAAAATCCCTCACCTCCATTTTACACCATTGCCTCCAAGCGGTGAGGCCCATTGTCTCTGGTGGAACCTCTGAACATCTGCCTCACAGTGCACTTCCAGATCACTGAAGAGCAAGTGGCCAGATCGGGAGTAACGCTCTTACTAATCTGCTTCGAAAATCTGCCACTCCAACAATGCAGCGCTCCCTCAGGACTGCCCCTCTGACATTGCAGCATTCTGAATTGCGGAACAGGACATTCGGTTTATTTTGGAGCAATAGCAAAATGCAGGATTTTTTAAAATCAAATTAAAAGTACTCACATTAGGTGGGAATTCTAATGGGCGGAGACCGGGCTCTGCCCAGGGCACTTGTTGCCTTACAGTAAAAGAAAGAAAGACATTGGGGGATAAATTAAGTCATGCCCCCTTTGGGACACTAACTTCGCTACCTCTAGCGCCCTGAAAAATTTAGCACCCCCATGGCCGAATTTCATCGATAGCGCCGCAATAGGGAAGCGGGATGCTACTGGAAGCGATGCTGCCTCCCTCTTGGGGCGCTGCGAGTGAATATCGCGGCACTAGGTGGCGCTGTGTCACATTCTTAAAGGGGAGGGGTCTTGCGCAGTGCGACCCGGGGCCCAACGGGGCCACCAGGGATCGGAGTGTGGGCAAAAGAGCCTCATCGGAAAGGCGGCAGCTCTGACAGTGCAGCACTCCCTCAGCACTGCACAGCCTAGATTTATGTGCTCAAGTCCCTGGAGCGATGAGCTACTGACCAGATATCTGCTCCATCACCAGGACCACCTACGTCCACCTCTGTAACATCACCCGTCTCCACACCAACTCAGCTCACCTGCTGCTGAATCCATCATCCATGCCTTTGTTATCTCCAGACTGAACTCTTCCAAAGTTCTCCAGGCCGGCCTCCCATCTTCCACCCTCCTTATACTTAAGATCATCCAAAATTCTGCTGCCAGTATAATAACTCGCCCCAAATCCCATTCACCCATCCCCTCTGTGCTCGCTGACCTACATTGGCTCCCGGTTGATCCACGCCTCGATTTTACAATTCTCCTCCTTGTTTTCCAATCCCTCCATGGTTTGCCCTTCCTTATCGCTGTAACCTCCTCCAGCCCTTCAACCCACCGAGATCTCTGCTCTCCTTCAATTCTCGCCTCTTGTGTATCCCTGATTTCCATCGCTTCACCATTGGTGACCGTGCCTTCAGCTGCCGAGGTCCTAAGCTCTGGAATTCCCTTCCTAAACCTCTCTGCCTCGCTCTCCTCCTGTAAGACGCTCCTTAAAACTCACCACTTTGACCAAGGTTTTGGTCACCTGTCCTATTATCTCCTCATGTGGCTCGGCATCAAACTTTGTTTGTCAATGCTCCTGTGAAGCACCTTGGGACGTTTTCCTACATTAGAGGCGCTATATGAATGTAAGTTGTTGTTATTACATTCATAGAATTTACAGCACAGAAACAGCCCACTCGGCCCAACAGGTCCACACGAGCCTCCTCCAACGCCTCTTCATCTCAGCCTATCTAAACTAATCTAATCCTATCAGCATATCCTTCTATTCCTTTCTCCCTCATCTGTTTCTCTAGCTTCCCCTTAAATACGTGTATGCTGTTCACCTCAACTACTCCCTGTGGTCGCGAATTCCACATTCTCACCACTCTCTGGATAAATATGTTTCTCCTGAACTTCCTATTGGATTTATTAGTGGCTATATTACATTTTTGACCCCTAGTTCTGGACGCGCCCACAAGTGGAAACATCTTCTCTACGTCCACCCTATCAAACCCCTTGCTGATTTTAAAGACCTCTATCAGGTCACCCCACAGCCTTCTCTTTGCTAGAGAGAAGAGCCCCAGCCTGTTCAGTCTTTCCTGATCGTTGTAACCTCTCAGCCCTGGTGTTATCTTTGTGAATCGGATTCACTTATTTCAATGAGTATGATTTGTTTTCATGTAGTAATAGAAAGTAACGAACACACTGAGCAGCCCCACACGTCAGTGGCTCATCCTGCTGGATTAAACAAAGTAACTTCTAACTATTCCTTAGAGCAGACAAGGCTAAGAGGAGAATTGATAGAGTTGTTTAAAATCATGAAGGGTTTACATAGAGTAAATAAAGAGAAACTGGCTGAAAGGCCGATAACCAGAGGGCACAGATTTAAGGTGATTGGCAAAAGAACCAGAGGCGACAAGAGGAAAAACTTCTTTACACAACGAGTGGTTAGGATTTGGAATGAACTTCCTGATGAGGCGGTGGAAACAGCTTAAATCATAGCCTTCGAAAGAGAATTGGATAAATACTTGAAGGAGAACAATTTGCAGGGATATGGGGAAAGAGCGGGGAAGTGGGACTAACTGGATTGCTCTTCGAAAGAGCCGGTGCAGACTCGCTGGGCTGAATTCCCTCCTTCTGTGCTGTACTATTCTGTGATTCTATCATTCTATTCACCTGCAATCTAAGCTTCCTGCAGCCTTAGATGGGCCTCATTGCCTGTGTTTATTCCCCTTCTATTGTCACCCAGGAGCAATCCAAGACCCAGGCTCCGTCTGCCCTCTCAGGTGGATGTAAAAGACTCCACGGCCACTACCTGGAAGAAGAGGAGGGTGAGTTCTCCCTGGTATCCTGGGACCAAAATATACCCCCCAACCAACATCAATAAACAATCAGATTATCTGGACATTATCACATTGCTGTTTGTGGCATCTTGCTGTGTGCAAATTGGCTGCCGCACTTCCTACTACAGTGACCACCTTTCAAAAGTGCTTCATTAGTTGTAAAGCACTTTGGGACTTCCTGAGGTTGAGAAAGGCGCTATATAAATGCAAGTTCTCTCTTCAAGCAGATCCTGATCGAGTGGTGAGACCTTTTCGACAGATGTGCATTTTTACACAAATAGCGCCCCCTAGTGCTGATGAGTAATATTGCAGACAGCACACACACACACACACACACACACACAGTGTTGTAAAGGGTCTGATGGATTTGAAACATCCCTTTATCAGTTATTTTTGTTCCAAGTGTTAACAGATAATCTTGCCCCTTTTCAAATAGAGCTCCAATAATCCTGCAGGCTCCCAGCTTGTAGAGATGTGATATTTTCATTGTTCAGATAGTTCACCTGTCTATTTTATTCCCCAGCTAACAGCAACTTACATTTACACAGTGCCTTTAATGAATAAACACGGCCCAAGGTGCTTCACAGGAGCGTCGGTCAGACAAAACTTTAACATAAGGAGATATTGTGACAGGTGACCAAAAGCTTGGTCAGAGGTAGGTTTTCAGGAGTGTCTTCAAGGAGGAGAGAGAGGCGGAGAGGTTTAGGGAGGGAATTCCAGAGCTTGGGGCCGAGGCAGCTGAAGGTACGGCCGCCAATTGTGGGGCGATGAAAATCGGGGATGCACAAGAGGCCAGAATTGTAGGACGGCAGAGCTCTCGGAGGGTTGTAGGGCTGGAGGAGGTTACAGAGAGGGAGGGGAGCGAGGCAATTGATGGATTTGAAGACAAGGATGAGAATTTTAAAATCTAGCCATTGCCAGACTGGGACCCAATGTAGGTCAGCGAGCACAGGGGTGCTGGGTGAACCGGACTTGGTGCGAGGTATGATATAGGGCAGCAGAGTTTTGGATGAGCTGAGCTTTACAGAGGGGGAGATGGGAGGCCGGCCAGGAGAGCGTTAGAATCGTCGTGTCTGGAGGAACAAAGGCTCGGATGAGGGTTTCAGTAGCAGATGAGCTGAGGCAGGGGCGGAGACGGGCGATGTTACGGAGGTGGAAGTAGGCGGTCCTGATGATTGAGAGGATATGGGGGTCGGAAGCTCAGCTTCGGGTCAAATAGGAGACAGAAGGGAAAAAGCAAGCAGAGAATAACCATTTGAGTCTGTACAAGCAACAGATCTGATAAATTCCCAGGATTACCTCACAGTCCCGATGTATTATGTAATATACATTGACAGCAACATTTTCCAAGCTCGGGGCAGAAGGGGAGTAAGAATTAGCAGTAAGATTAAACTGCAGAAGCTGCTTGGCCCATAAGAACTCTCACAGATCAGACCATGGTGTGAATTGCAGAGCTGCGTACAGCTTGTACATCATTAGCACCTTCATTATCGACAGTCTCACAACTTTTCAAACTTTCATGAAAACATTACAGTTCATATGAGTGTGTATAAGTGTGTCTGTGTGAGTGTGTATTTGGGTGAAAGAGTGTGTCTGTGTGTGAGTGTTTGTGTGTGTGTGAGACTGAGAGTGAATGTGTGTGAGGATTTGTGTGTGTGAGAGTGAGAGTGAGTGTATGTGATGGGGGTCTCAGGTAATTCACTGAGCAATTGACCCAATGTTAGTATAACTATGATCTGTTTAGTTCTCAGCTCTGAGCTGCAAACACAGGATCACAGGATAGTTACGGATCAGAGATTCAGCCATCGAGAGAGATCCTACACTCCCGCCATTGCAGCCACCAGTCTTTCAGTAAATGATGCCAGAAATGTTTCCCCTACTCTATCCTTGAGTTCATTCCAAGTGTCGATCACTCATTGTGTAAAGAGTTTGCTGGTTTCAGCCCTAAATTTATCTTCTACCAGTTTGAACCCATGTCCCCTTGTCTTTCTCGAACAATTCAATTTAAATGAACATTCCAGATTTCATTTTCTATTCCCTGGTCAATCATGGGAACAGGAGGAGGCCATTCAGCCCCTCGAGCCTGTTCTGTCATTCAATTTGATCATGGTGGATCTGTAATCCAAGGAAGATTGTGAGAAGCACTACATGAAACATTTCAACCTTTCTCCGCTTGCTATCAGTTACAATTTACTTTCTGAGCTATTCAGGAAATTGGATTCATTCTAGCCCTTGGATTGAGAGAGCAACCACTTAATGAAAGGGAACAGATTTGTCCTTCAATCATAGAGTGAGCAGATATAGAATCATAGAATCATACAGCACAGAAGGAGTGCATTCGGCCCATCATGATTTTTGAAAGTGACTATTGAATCTGCTTTCATTTTTTTGTTTCAGTCTTGGGTGGAGATCTGGAGCAGATGAATTGTTGTTTGAGTTTCAACAATCTCAGTTCGGATGACAGTACTGTGTATTACTGCTATGTGGATTTCCAGGGCTTCAAGGTTCATACTTTCACAGACCCATCCAGCTACTGGTTGCCCTTAAGTCGCAGTTTATTTTATCTCTGTTGTTCGGTCACTTTGCTGGAACAGGCTGTAGGATGTCAACGAGGGGAATGCAAAACATGTTTCCAAAACATTGCCCTCGGTAACTTCATCAGGAGCAGTCCTTCCCTTTTTGAGACACCCTAGGGTCAAGATTGACCAGAAGATGAAATAATCATACGGAGGTTAATGGGCTTTATAAATATAGGCACAGAGCACAAAAGCAAAGAGGTCCTGCTAAACCCTTTGTATATCACTGGTTAGGCCCCAGCTGGAATATTGTGTCCAATTCTGGGCACCACACACTTTAGGAAGGATGCCAAGGACTAAGAGAGGTGCAGAGATTATTTACCAGAATGGTTCCAGCGAAGAGTTATGCGGAGAGACTTAGAGAAACTGGGATTGTTCTTCTTAGAGCAGAGAAGTTTAAAGGGAGATTTAATAGAGGTGTTCAAAATGATCGAGTAAATAAGGAGAAATTGTTTCCACTGGCATAGGGTCGGTCGGTAACCAGAGGACACAGGTTTAAGGTCATTGGCAGTGGAACCAGGAGAAGAATTATTTTCCTGTGGGGAGTTGTTGTGATCTGGAATGTACTGCCTGAAAGGGTGTTGGAAGCAGATTCAATAGTAATCTACCTTGGGTTCCCTCTTTTTTTAAGTTATTCTTGGGATGTGGGCATCACTGGCAAGGCCGACATTTATTGCCCATCGCTAATTGCCCTGGAGATGATGGTGGTGGGCCTTCTTCTTGAACCGCTGCAGTCCATGTAGTGAAGCTGCTCCCACAATGCTGTTAGGCCGAGAGTTCCGGGACTTTGACCCAGCGACGATGAAGGAACGGCCGATATATCACCAACTCAGGATGGTGTTTGTGACACGGAGGGCAACTTGGAGGTGATGTTGCTCCCACGCACCTGCTGCCCTTGTCTTTCAAGATTGGGTGAGGGTAAGGAATATTTCTGAAGCAGAATTGGAAGAGCTTTAGTCTCTACCAGGCACTTTTCTCCCAATCTGGCCATTTGCCTTTAAGTGATTTCAAGGTGCACTGGGAGGCAGATGTTTGGAGACTCGACCAGAGACAAGGAGTCTCACTGGCTGGAGGCAATGCTGTAAAACTGCAGACTTTTGAGTTCCTTCCATATTTCAAGCTTTTGGTTGAACTTCAGTTGCCTCACAGGAAAAGGATGAGGCCCATTCACCCGCTTGAGCCTGTTACCATAGGAACAAGAGGAGGCCATTCAGACCCTGGAGACTGTCAATAGGAACTGGAAAACGTCTTCAATTCCTCGAGACTGCTGTATAGGAAAAGTAGGTGGCCCATTCAGATCCTCGAGCCTGTTACATAGGAGCAAGAGGAGGCAATTCAGACCCTTGAGCCTGTTACATAGGATTAGGAGGAGGCCCAATCAGCCCCTCAAAGCTGTGACTTAGGAACAGGAGGAGGCCAGTCAGACCATTGAGACTGTTAATAGTGACAGGAGGAGGCAATTCAGCCCCTCGAGTCTGTTTTTTAAAATCATTCATGGGATGTGGGCATCGCTACCAAGGCCAGCATTTATTGCCCATCCCTAGTATCCCTTGATAAGGTGGTGGAGAACAGCCTTCTTGAACCGCTGCTGTCCGTGTGGTGAAGGTATGCTGTGGTGCTGTTAGGGAGGGAGTTCCAGGATTTTAACCCAGCAACGATGAATGAATGGCGATATACTTCCAAGTCAGGATGGTATATGACTTGGTGGGGAACTTGGAGGTGGTGCTGTTCCCTTGTGCCTGATGCCCTTGTCCTTCTAGGTGGAAGAGGTCGCGGGTTTGGGAGGTGCTGCCGAAGAAGCCTTGGTGAGTTGCTTCAGTGCATCTTGGAGATGGTGCACACTGCAGCCACGGTACGGTGGAGGGCGTGAATGTTTAAGGTGGTGGATGGGGTGCCAATCAAGCAGGCTGCTTTGTCTTGGTTGGTTTCAAGCTTCTTGAGAGTTGTTGGAGCTAAACACATCCAGGCAAGTGGAGTGTATTCCATCAAACTCCTGACTTGTGTCTTGTAGATGGTGGAAATGCTCTGGGGAGTCAGGAGGTGAGACACGCGCCACAGAATACCCAGCTTCTGACCTGCTCTTTTTACCATGGTATTAATGTGGCTGGTCCAGTTAATTTTCTGCTCAATGTTGACCCCCCCACAATATTGATGGTGGGGGATTCGGCGATGGTAATGCCGTTGAATGTCAATGGGTGGTGTTTTGATGCTTGCTTGTTGAAGAAAGTCATTGCCTGGCACTTGTGTGGCACGAATGTTACCTGCCACTTATCAGCCCGAGCCGGAATGTCATCCCGGTCTTGCTGCATGCGGGCATGGACTGCTTCATTATCTGAGGAGTTGTGAATGGCACTGAACACTGCAGTCATCAGCGAACATTCCCACTTCTGACCTTATGCTGGAGGGAAGGTCACTGATGAAGCAACTGATAATGTTTGGGCCTAGGACACTGCCCTAAGGAACTCCTGCAACGATGTGCTGGGGCTGTGATGATTGACCTACAACCACCAGAACCATTTTCCTTTGCGCTAGGTGTGACTCCAGCTAGTGGAGAGTTTCCCCCCAGATTCCCATTGACTTCAATTTTACAAGGGCTCTTGATGCCACACTCAGTCAACTGCTAACTTGATGTCAAGGGCAGACACTCTCACCTCACCTCCGGAATTCAGCTCTTTTCTCCATGTTTGGAGCAAGGCTATAGTGAGGTCTGGAGCCGAGTGGTCCTTGCAAAAACCCAACTTGGGCATCAGTGAGCAGGTTATTGGTGAGTAAGTGCTGCTTGGTAGCACTGTCGATGACAATTTCCATCACTTTGTTGATGATTGAGAATAGACTGATGTGGCAGTAATTGGCTGGTTTGGATTTGTCCTGTTTTTTGTTCATAGGACATACCTGGGCAGTTTTTCACATTGTCGGATAGATGCCTATATTGTAGCTGTACTGGAACAGCTTGGCTAGAGGTGCGGCTAGTTCTGTAGCTTAAGTGTTTAGCACGACAGCTGAGATGTTGTCAGATCCCACATGCTTTGCTGTATCCAGTGCACTCAGCCGCTTCTTGATATCACATGGAGTGAATCGAATTGGCTGAAAACTGGCTTCTGTGATGGTTGGGTACCTCAGGAGTAGACCGAAATAAATCATCCACCCGGCACTTCTGGCTGATGATGGTTGCAAACGCATCAGAATTGTCTTTTGCACTCACGTGCTGGGCTCCACCATTATTGAGGATGGGGATATTGATGGAGCCTCCTGCTCCCCTTAGTTGCTTGATGGTCCACCACCATTCATGACTCGATGAGGCAGGACTGCAGAGATTTGATCTGATCCATTGATTGTGAGATCGCTTAGCCCTCTCTATAGCATGCTGCTTCCGCTTTTTAGCATGCATGTAGACCTGTTTTGCAGCTTCCCCAGGTCGGCACCGCATTTTAAGGTGTGCCTGCTGCTACTCCCCACATACTCTTCTACACACGTTATTGAACCAGGGTTGGTCCCCTGACTTGTTGGTAATGGTAGAGTGAGGGATATGCCGGGCCATGAGGTTACATATTGCGCTGGAATACAAATATGCTACTTATAAATACTTATAGAGACACAGCATATGGAACAATATTAATACAAAAGAAAACTAAGATTTATCACCTGCCCTTTCAACTCCTCCCTTCCCAACATCCAGGACCCCAAACACTCCTTCCATGTGAAACAGAGATTTACTTCTACTTCTTTCAATTTAGTATACGGTATTCACTGCTCACAGGGCGATCTCCTCTACATTGGGGAGACAAAACACAGATTGACTGATCAGTTTGCTGAACACCACCATTCAGTCCGCAAGCGTGACCCTCAGCTTCTGGTTGCTTGCCATTTTAATTCTCCATCCCACTCTGACCTGTCTGTCCTCGGCCTCCTCCACTGTTCCAATGAAGCTCAACAGAAGTTCAAGGAACAGCACCTCCTCTTTTGATTAGGCATGTTACACCCTTCTGAACTCAACATTGAGTGCAACAATTTCAGATCATAATCACTACTCCCATTTATTCAGACAGCAGGTGCTGGTAATGGTTCTGCTGTTGCCATTTATTGCTCCTCTAGACCCACCTTTTGTTGCCTTGCACCATCATCCCTTTTATCATTTAATCTCTCCTGCCTTCCATCCTATCACAGACCTTCCCTTTTGTTCTTTCCTCCCCTCCCCTTTCCCTGCCTCTGTACCTGCTTAAATCTGTCTCACTTTGTCCAGTTCTGATGGCAGGTCATCGACCTGAGACTTTAACTCTGTTTCTCTCTCCACAGATGCTGCCTGGCCTGCTGAGTATTTCCAGCATTTTCTGGTTTTATATTTAGTAACACAAGGTCAGGGACTTCGACTGAGCAACTAAACCGGTTTTCAGTGCTGAATACCGGTGAGGGTGATGACACCTGGAAGGTGGCAGCACGGTGGCATAGTGGTTAGCACTGTTGCCTCACAGCGCCAGGGACCCGGGTTCGAATCCGGCCTCGGGTGACTGTCTGTGTGGAGTTTGCACATTCTCCCCGTGTTTGCGTGGGTTTCCTCCGGGTGCTCCGGTTTCCTCCCACAGTCCAAAGGTGTGCGGGTTAGGTTGATTGGCTATGATAAATTGACCCTTAGTGTTAGGGGGATTAAATACGTGGGGTTACGGGGATAGGGTGGGATATGTGTTGGTGTAGGGGTTACGGGGATCGGGTGGGATATGTGTCGGTGCAGGCTCGATGGGCCGAAATGGCCTCTATCTGCACTGTGGGGGTTTCTGTGATTCTGTTTCTGTGATTCTGTGTACAGTCCAGATCACATCGACAGCATCGTGGGACAAATGACTGCATGGGGGCACAGCGAAGTGTAGGAATGCAGTGGCTGTGGGTGATTTAATAGTCAGGGGACAGACAGGCGTTTCTGCAACGGCCAACGTGAGTCTCGCATGGTCTGTGGCCTCTCTGGTGCCAGGGTAAATTATGTCACAGAACGAGAGCAGGAAATTCCACGGGGGGAAGGGGAGCAGCCAGAAGTCGTGCTCCATGTTGCAATGAGGGAAGGAAAGGGTTGAGGTCCTGCAGTCCGAGTCTCAGGAGCTAGGGAGGAAGGTATAGAGCAGGACCTCAAAGGTGGAAATCTTTGGATTACTCCCAGTGTCACATGCCAGTGAGGGTGGGGACAGTAAGAAAAGGCAGAATGATGGTGGCTGGAGAAACTGTGCAGGAGAAACGGTGTCACATTCCTCGGGGATTGGGACCAGTTCTGGGGCAGGAGCCACCTGTACAAAATGGACGGGTAGCACTTCAATCGGGCTGGGACCAATGACTTTGCGCGGAGGTTAACGAGTGCTAGGATGTCAACTAATTTGGTGGGAGAGGGGCACCGAGATGAAGCAATGGATAGGAGAGACACAGAGGTACACAGAGGACTGGGAGTGGCAAACAGCTTTAGAATAAAGAATAGCTCTGAAATAGGATGGATCAGAGAAGGGGAAATGAGAGGCAGACAAGTTGGGATTCAGAGTAGATGTGTGTAAAAACACAGAACGCAGTCAATAAGGTTGGTGAGCTGCAGGCAAAAATTACCACATGGGATTATGATATAGTGGCAATAACGGAAGCCTGGCTCAAACAAGGGGAGGATTGGAATGTGGGCCAGATGGGATCTAGGTTCCTGAGTGAAGTAAACGTGGAAATTGGGAAGATCTGGTCACTGGCTTCCAACCTTCCTGAGAAATGGGGAAGGTGCCAGAGGACTGGAGTATAATAAATGTTATAACCCTGTTCAAAAAAGTGGAGAGGGATAAAGCCTGCAATTACAGACCAGTCAGCCTAACATCGGTGGTGGGGAAAACTTTAAAGACAATAATCTAGGAGAATATTAATTGGATTTGGTAAAGTATGGGCTAATAGATGAAAGTCAGCTTGCATTTGTTAAGGGAAAATCGTATTTGGCTAATTGCACTGGTCCAGCAGGAATCCTGCCTCTGTTGTTGTTGTTTTGTACATTACTAAGCCTGGGGCAGTGAGGCCGATTGGACCAACCAACTTCTAACCTGAAAGGGAAATACTGCGGATGCTGGAAATCCGAAATAACAACAGGAAACACTGGAAAAACTCAGCAGACCAGGCAGCATCGGTGGAGAGAGAAACAGAGTTAACGTTTCAGGTCGATGACCTTTCGTCAGAACTGGAAAAAAGCAGGAAATTGGAAAGCAAGTTTGGGGGCTGGGAAAAGGGGGAGGGGATGAAAGAACAAAAGGGAAGGTCAGTGATAGGATAGAAAGCAGGAGAGATTGAGAGACATTGAGAGACATTAAGAGATATTCAAGACAAGGGGAGGTGGAAATGGGACAGGTTGAGGAACAAAGGATGCCTCTAGATGGGCTGTGAATTGCGCTGGTAGAATGAAGGACAGCTGAAGGGAGGGAAGAAAAAACAAAATGTGTGGATAAAAAAAAGAAGAAAATATATATATAGATATGTGATAAACATAGCATAAGAAGAAGGAGCAGGAGTAGGCCATACGGCCCCTCGGGCCTGCTCCGCCATTCAATAGGATCATGGGTGATCTGAATTTAGACTCACGCCCACTTCCCTGCCCTTTCCCCGTAACCCCTAATTCCCTCATCTGCTAGGAAAATGTCTATCTCCGTTTTAAATTTATTTAATGTTGCAGCTTCCACAGCTCTCTGGAGTAGCAAGTTCCATAGATTCACCACCCTCTGAGTGAAGAAGTTTCTCCTCATCTCAGTTTTGAAAGGGCAGCCCCTTATTCTAAGATTATGCCCCCTAGTTCTAGTCTGACCCATCAGTGGAAACATCCTCACCGAATCCATCTAATCAAGTCCGCTCACAATCTTATATGTTTCGATAAGACGCCTCTCATTCTTCTGAACTCCAATGAGTAGAGGCCCAATCTACATAACCTTTCCTCATATGTCAACCCCCTCATCTCAGGAATACCAAGTGAGCCTTCTCTGAACTGCCTCGAGAGCAAATATATCTTTTCTTAAATATGGAAACCAAAACTGCACGCAGTATTCCAGGTGTGGCCTCACCAATACCCTGTATAACTGCAGCAAGACTTCCCTGTTTATATACTCCATCCCCCCTGCAATAAAAGCCAAGATTCCATTGGCCTTCCTGATCACCTGCTGCACCTGCATACTAACTTTTTGTGTTTCATGTACCAGGACCCCCAGATCCCTTTGTACTGTAGCACTTTGCAGTTTTTCTCCATTTAGATAATAACTTGCTCTTTGATTTTTTCTCCCAAAGTGCACAACCTCACACTTTCCAGTATTATATTCCATCTGCCAAGTCTCTGCCCACTCACTTCACCTCTCTATGTCCTTTTGCAGGTTCTTTATGCCCTCCTCACTCACTGCTTTCCCTGCCATCTTTGTATCATCGGCGAACTTGAATGTATTGCACGCGGTCCCTTCCTCAAAATCGCTAATATCGATTGTAAAGAGTTGAGGTCCCTGCACTGACCCCTGCGGAACACCACTAGTTACTGATTGCCAGCCCAAGAGCGAACCATTGATCCCAACTCTTTGTTTTCTGTTAGATAGCCAATCTTCCACCCATGTCAGTATATTACCTCCAATCCCGTGATTTTTTATCTTGATCAGTAATCTTTTGTGTGGCACCTTGTCAAATGCCTTTTGGAAGTCCAAATACACCACATCCACTGGTTCCCCCTTATCCACCCTGTATGTTACTTCCTCAAAAAATTCGAGCAAATTTATCAAACATGACTTCCCCTTCACAAAACCATGCTCACTCTGTCCTACTAAATGCCCTGTTACTGTTTCCTTAATAATGGACTCCAACATTTTACCAACCACAGATGTTAGGCTAACTGGTCTATAGTTTCCAGCCTTTTGTCTACTTCCCTTCTTAAATAAGGGCATTACATTAGCAGTTTTCAAATCAGCCGGGAACTTTCCTCAGTCCAGTGAGTTTTGGAAAATAATCGCCAAATGCATCCACAATCCCTACCGCTACTTCTCTCAAGACCTTAGGATGCAAGCCATCAGGTCCGGGGGATTTATCCACCTTCAGTCTCATTATTTTACCGAGTACCACCTCCTTAGTGATTTTAATCGTGTTTAGCTCCTCCCCCCCATAGTCCCCTGTTTGTCCAGTGTTGGGATATTTTTAGTGTCCTCTACTGTAAAGACTGATAAAAAATATTGGTTCAGCGTTTTTGCCATCTCCATGTTCCCCACCACTAATTTCCCTGTCTCATCCTCTAAGGGACCAACGTTCACTTTAGCCACCATTTTTCTTTTTATATAACTGTAGAAACCTTTGCTATCTGCTTTTATATTTTTTGCTAGTTTACTTTCATAATCTATCTTCCCTTTCTTATTTAATCTTTTTGTTATTCTTTGCTGGCTTTTAAATGCTTCCCAATCTTCTATCGTCCCACTAGATTTGGTTACTTTATATGCCCTTGTTTTCATTTGGATACTATCCTTTATTACTTTACGAAGCCACGGATGGCTATCTTTTCTTTTACTCCCCTTTTTCCTCAGTGGAATATATTTTTCTTGAAAGTTGTGAAATATCTCCTTGAGTGTAGACCACTGCTCTTGTACCATCCTACACTATAATCTATTTTCCCAATCCACTTTAGTCCATTCTACTCTCATACCTTCATAGTCTCCTTTATTTAAGCTCAGTACGCTGGTTTGAGATCCAACTCTCTCACCCTCCAACTTAATTTGGAACTCAACGATGTTATGGTCACCCATTCCAAGGGGATCCTTTACTAGGACATTTTTTATTAATCCTGTGTCATTACACAGGACCAGATCTAAGATTGCTTGCGCCCTGGTTGGTTCACTTACATACTGCTCAAGGAACCCGTCCCTAATGCATTCTATGAACTCTTCCTCAAGGCTGCCATGCCCAATTTGATTTGTCCAGTCAATATGAATGTTAAAATCCCCCATGATTATAGCTGTTCCCTTATTACAAGCCCCAACTATTTCCTGATTTATACTCCGACCAACAGAGTTGCAACTGTTAGGAAGCCTATAGACTACACCCACTAGTGACTTTTTCCCCTTATTATTCCTTATCTCCACCCAAACTGTTTCACTATCCTGATCCTTTGACCCAATATCATTTCTGACTTTTGCAGTAATTCCATCCTTGATTAACATAGCAACCCCACCTCCCTTTCCTTCCTGTCTGTCCTTCCTAATTGTCAAATACCCCTGTATGTTTAGTTCCCAGTCATGGTCACCTTGCAGCCATGTTTCTGTAATGGCCACCAGGTCATAACCATGTGTAGTTATTTGAACCGTCAACTCGTCTATTTTGTTATGAATGCTGCGTGGATTCAGATAAAGAATTTTCAAATATGTGTTGTGACAATTTATTCCTACTTTTACCCCTTGAACTACTTTATCTTTATCTTTATACATTCAGTCCCTTCCTGACCTGCTCTGGTTATAATTCCCCTGCTACCTTGCTCTATTGCCTTCTCCGCTGTCATTTTTATTTTTTGCTCTCTTAATACCTCCCCCCCCACTAATTAGTTTAAAGTCCTCTCTACAGCCCTAGTTATTCAATTCGACAGGATTCTAGTCCCAGCACTGGCCAAGTGAAGTCCGTCCCAACGGAACAGCTCTCTCCCGTCCCAGTACTGATGCCAGTGTCCCAAGAAGCAAAACCCATTTCTCCCACACCAGTCTTTGAGCCACGCATTTAACTCTCTAATATTATTTAGCCTAGCCAAATATGCTCGTGGCTCAGGTAGTAATCCAGAGATTATTACCCTTGTGGTTCTGCTTTTAAATTTGGCCCCTAGCTGCTCAAAATCCCTCAGCAGAACCTCTTTCCTTGTCTTATCTATGTCGTTGGTACCAACATGGACCACGACAACTGGATCCTCCCTCTCCCACTCCAAGTTTTTCTCCAGCCCAGATGAGATGTCCTTAGCCCTGGCACTGGGCAGGCAACCCAGCCTTCGGGACTCTCACTCTTGGCTGCAAAGAATCCTATCTATCCCCCTAATGATACTATCCCCTACCACTACAGCATTTCTTTTAACTCCCCCGACTTGAATGGCCCCCCTTTCCACGGTGCTGTGGCCAGGTTGCTCATTCTCCCTGCAGTCCCCATTCCCATCCACACGGAGTAAGAGCCTCAAACTATTGGACAAGTGCAAGGGCTGCGGCTCCTCCAAAGCTACCCCCTGGATCCCCGTACCTGCCTCAATCCTAGTCACACCATCCTGTCCCTGACTACGGACTGCATCTGAATTAATTAATCTCAAAGGTGTGACTACCTCCTGAAACATAGAGTCCAGGTAACTCTCCCCCTCCCTGATGTGTCGCAGTGTCTGAAGCTCGGTCTGAAGCTCATCAACACGGTGCCAGTGTTCCTCTAGCATCAAACACTTACCACAAATGTTATCACCGTGAGCAACAATGGTGTCCACCAGCTCCCACATTTCGCAGCAGTAACACATCACCTGCTCTCCCATTCTATGCAATTAATTACATTTAATAATATTATTTAAAGACCCTCTGCCCCTATTCTAGGTGAAGATCAAACCTCTAATTAAAATAACTTACCAACTTATGAAGGTTTTAAAAAGAAAGACAAATACAGCCCCTCACTGCCCACTTGCCCGAACTCTCTCACTTACCAAACTCTCAGCAGTAGCATAACCTTGATAGGGGCCAAGGTTATGATCTGAAATTGTTGAATTCTATGTTGAGTCCAGAACGCTGTAAAGTGCCTAATCGAAAGATGAGGTACTGTGCCTTGAGCTTACGTAGAGCTTCCATGGAGCAATGCAACAGGCCGAGGACAGTGAGGTCTGAGTGGGAATGGGGCGGTGAATGAAAGTGACAGGCCACCAGATCCAGGGTGAGAACTGAACCTAAGACTGTGCATTTTGGGAAACTTCCTGTAGGGGCAGGAATTACATTTATCAACTGGCGTAAAGAATAATCCCCTTCCGTTATGATTTCGTTTCTGTTTTACTATATACCTGATATTACTGATGCTTTACTTTATGCAGTTAATTTTTTTTCCCGGTCTCCAGCACACAGTCCTGTCATAGCTCAAATTATTCGATCCCAGCACTGGATGCAGTAACAAAGCTGCAATTTTCACCCTAATGCCATCAAACTGTCACTTTTGCCCCAATCCTGACGTATAATTTCCCTCTACATTGGAGGGACTAGCCGCAGATTGTGTGACCGCTTTGCGGAACACCTCCATTCAGTCTGTAAGGGGGACCCCGTGCTTCTGGTCGCCTGTCACTTTAATTCACCACTCCATTCCCACTCAGACCTCACTGTCCTCGGCCTCTTGCATTGCTCCATGGAAGCTCAGTGTAAGCTCGAGGAACAGCACCTCACCTTTCGGTTAGGCACTTTACAGCCCTCTCAAATCAAATCAATCAATCAAATCAACTTTTATTGTCATTGTTAGTGCACAAGTGCAGTACAACGAAATGTAGGCTTGCGGCTCCCGAGAGTGTACAATTTGGATTAGGAAACTTAAACATTTCAACATACATTTGTACATATATATTAGCATAAATATGACCATAATAAAGTGCATCGGCAGATGTGCAGGCTTTAGTGTTTATTTTTGGAGTTCAGTAGGATGACAGCCCTGGGAAAGAAGCTGTTCCTAAATCTGGTCGTACGGGTGCGAATGCATCTGTAGCGTCTTCCAGATGGTAGGAGGGCGAACTCTGGACTCAACATAGAGTCCAACAATTACAGACCATAACCTCGCCCCCTATCATATTTATATTTTTTATCCACACTTTTTCTTTGTCCTTTTCCTTTATTTTCCTTCCCACATGGCAGCTGTCTTTCATTCTGCCAGCACAATTCACACTTCATCTAGAGCCACCCTTTGTTTCTTAACCTGTCCCAGTACCATCTCCTCTTGCCTTGAATATCTCTTAATGCTTCTTTAATTCTCCTGCCTTCCATCCTATCACAGACCATCCCTTCTGATCTTTCATCCCTTCACCCATTTCCCAGCCCCTAAACTTGTTTTTAAATCTGTTCCATTTCCTGCTTTTTTCCAATTCTGATGAAAGGTCTTCGACCTGAAACGTTAACTCTGTTTCTCTCTCCATGGATGCTGCCTGGCCTGCTGAGTTTTTCCAGCATTTTCTGTTTTTATTTCAGATTTCCAGCATCCGTAGTATTTTGCTGTTGTATAATTTCCCTGTTTGTTTCCTTCCTTAGAATTAACTTATTCACGATTGTGATCCTATCTCGAGGAAGTCCTGTCTCTCCAACTGTGTCATGGCAGCGGCAGATCTACCCTGTCAATCCCCTTCAGAATCTTTTTTGTTTCAATGAGATCACCTCTCATTCTTTTAATCTCCAGAGAGTACATCATCTCTCTGCATAGTACAGCCATCTCATCCCAGTAATCAACCTAATGGACCTTCGATGCACCGCCTCCAAGGCAGGTATATCCTTCCTTAGATAAGGTGACCTTAACTGTGCACAGTGCTCCAGGTGTGGTCTCACCAAAACCCTGTACATTTGCCTTACCTATTGCTTGCAGTACCTGCATGCTAACTTTCTGTGCTTCTTGAATGAGGACACACAAGTTTCTCAGAACATCAACATTTAAAAGTTTCTCACCATTTAAAATATATTCTGTTTTTCTATTCTTCCTACCAAAGTGAATAACCACACAATTCCCTACATTATACTCCAGCTGCCCCCTCACTGCCCACTCTCTTAGTTTACCTATATCCCTCTTCACATTCTTGGTTTTCTCACAGCTTACTGTCCCACCTAGGTTTGTATCAGCAGAAAACATGGATACATTACACTCGGTCCCTTCATCTAGGTCATTAATATAGATTGTAAATAACTGAGGCCCCACCACTGATCTTGCGGCACCCCACCAGTTACGGCCTGTCAAACCGAAAAAGACCCGTTTATTCCCACCCTCTGTGTTCTGTCCGTTAACCAATTATCTATCCATGCTACTATATTACCCTAAACCCCATGAACCCGTATCTTCTGTAATAGCCTTTTATGTGGCACCTTATCGAATGCCTTGTGGAAATCTAAATATGCTGCATGCACTTTATCTACCCTGCTGGTTACATTCTCAAAAAACTCTAATGAATTTGTCAAAATCTTTCCTAAAACCAAGTTGACTCTGCCTAATCATGTTATGATTTTCTAAGTGCCCTGATTCCACACCCTTGACAATGGATTCCATATGGTCAGCAATGTATGACTTGGGACAGCAACCTGATGAAAGGTCATCGACCTGAAACTTTAACTCGGTTTCTCGCTCCACATATTTTCCTGCCCAGCTGAGTGTTTCTCACACTTTCTGTTTTTATTACTATTGGTACCTAATTTCCATCTGGGTTGCTACAAGAATTCGAACTTATGTTCCAGCTCCTGAGTTTGTAAGTATCTGAGGCCCAAGCACTGACCCTTGTGACACCACACTAGTTACACCCTTACAATCTGAAAACGAACCATTGATCCCTACGTTCTGTTTTCTCTCTGTTCACCAATCCTCTATCCATGCTAATACCTTACCCCCAAACCCATGTGCCATTAGTTTGCTTAACAACCTTTTATTTGGAACCTTATCGAATGCCTTTTGGAACTCCAAATATACTGTATCCACTGGTTCCCCTACGCTGCTAGTTACAACCTCAAAAATGTCTAATAAATTTGTCAAACATGATTTACATTTCAGAAAACCATGTTGCCTAATCATAGGAGCCCTGAATTTATGGTCGGTGGCTCCCCGCAATGAATGGCCTCTGATCTGCAAATAAAATGCCCTTACCTGGTGGTCCGGGAGGTTTGGAGATTCACGGTCCTGGACTTCTCCGGGTACCCACGGGTAGAGGCTCACGTACCTCAGGGGTGCACGTGGATTGCAAGCGCCCCTGGGATCACGTGGGCCAGCCCAATGAATGAAAGAATGGGATCCCATTCATACTTATGTGGATTCTGTATATATGGAAACCCCATAAGCATGAATGGGGATACTCCCAAAAATACATCTACACAGCAAATAAATAAAAAATACATATTTAAAATTAATTAGAATGGCATTTAATTAAATATTTAAAACAAATATTTCATTTTCTGAAAAATAATTAAAATGTTTAAAGGGGCTAAAAATAAACTTACCATATTGCACAGGTTTTTAAATGTATAAATGATTGATAAAAACTATATTTATGCTTTTTTAAACTCTTACGCTGGTAAAACAGGCCTGAAACCTGCATATAACATGCACAAGAATTTCATGTGCTTTTGCTGGGCAGAAGTTGGGCAAATATCCCAACTTTCCGCCCGTGGATTCCCTTTGCCTGGGGATGCACTGGATCTGTTAGGAAAATTCTGGACAGATCACAATTTCAGAGTTTACCGCGCCTGAGCTTCACGCACGAAAACCCAGAATTTGCGTGGCCCTGAAGGGCGCATGCAAACCTCGTACGTGTCTGTAGGGTCACAAATTACAGCCCATTCTGAATTTCTAAGTACCCTGTTACCAAATCCGTAATAATGGATTCCTGCATTTTCTCGATGACTGATGTCAGGCTGACTGGCTTGTAGTTCCTGGTTTTCACTCTCCTTCCTTTCTTGAATAGCGGGATTACATTTGCTATCTTCCAATCCGGTGGGACCTTTCCTAAATCTAGGAAATTTTGAAGATCACAACCAATGCATCTGGAGTACTGTGCCCAGTTTTGAATCCCTCCCTCCTCCGCTCCACCCCCACATGGTGGGTGATGAAGTGGCCTTGGCAAAGATCTACAGCAGAGCTACAAGAAGAACATCAGCTACTGGAATAGTCTCAAGGGCCTTGGTCTGTTCAGTTTAGAGCAGCGTACACTCAGAGATGACATGATAGATGTCTATGAAATAATTAAAAGGCTGGATAGCATGCCTATTGATAGACTATTTCAGTTGAACAGATCAGACCGGACCAGGGGACATGGGTTTAGATGATGTAAGGGTAGCAATCGACTGGATGTTTGGCGGTTCTTCTTTTCCCAGAGAGTAGTGAGCCTGTAGAATACATTGCAACCTGCTGTGTTGGGTGCTGGTTCATTGTATACTTTCAAGAGGGAGCTGTACCGGTTATTGACTAGGACAGAGTTCACATCATATAGAAGGCAAGTTTCGAAATAGAGAACATTTAATCAAATTAGGAGCTGGCCCGTACAAATCGAGGCCTTTGGAATTACTGGTAAAATATTGAGCTGCAGTGAGAACTGGCAGAAAGGCCTTAGGCGGAAAGTAGTTACAGATTAATTTTGATCTGTTTGGAGACCAGTCACCAGTGGTATCCCATAGGGATCGGCACTGGGACCTTTGTTGTTGACCATTTTAATTACTGATCTAGATATAGGTGTTTGGGGCACGATCTGCAAGTTTTCAGATATTATTAAGATTTTTGCAAGTGTTAGGACTGCAGATGATGCTCGATTGCTTTAGGCCGCTATTGATGTGTTGGGGGTTTAGGCTTGTGACTGGCAAATGATGTTTAACTTGGTTAAGTAGGACCAGGGGGCATAATTTTAAGTTGTAAATATTAGGTACAAGGCCAGCACTAGCTGAGACGTCAAGGGGTGGGACATTCCCCAGAGAATAGTGAGGCTCTGGAACCGTCTGCCGGCTCCAGCGGTGGACGTCGATTCACTGACTTCCTTCAAGCGAGAGCTGGACCTGTTTCTGGCAGGGCTGGAGATCAACTTCGTACAGAAGGTTGGTACTGTATAGAATTATCAGGCTGGAGTGATCTCCTGGACTAGATTCGATTGCATAGGTGAGGAATTTACCAGATTATTGCCCCCAAATGGGCCACGGTTTTTTGCTGGTTTTTCGCCTCTCCCAGGAGATCACATGATGGCGGGTGCAGTGGAAAGTGTATTTATTGTGACAGGCAAGTTATCACACTTGTGTGGGACATGCTGCAGGGACCAGAGGGTATTTTCCAGTTTTTCTTTGTTTGTGAGTGTTTGTAGGTGTGGCGGGGTTGCAGAATCCTCCCCTGCTGCTCTTTTCCATTTGATCCCGTGCTGTGTTCCTATTTATTGCCCATCACTCGTTGCCTTGAGCAGATGGTGGCGGGCCTTCTCCTTGACCCACTGCAGTCCTTATGGTGATGGTCTTCCCATGATGCTGTTAGGTGGAGAATTCACGTGTTTTGTCCAAGTGACGATAAATGAACGGTGATATATGTGCACGCTAGAAAGCTTTGCCTATTTTTGTAGTTTCCATCTTCACTTAAAGTGGCGCATTTCACTCCCACCAGAGCAGGAAGGTGATTGGCTCCTCTGAGATACACGAGAGCGACCCAAATATTTCCCACCTCCATCTTTCTGCGCGAGTGCTTCAAGTTACTGTGACAACCGGTTGCTGCCATCAGCCAGAGCTCACACTCACAGTATTGTAAGTCTGTTTGATATCTACAGAACTCACCTCAGGGGGCCCAGTCTATCAGATCGGGGCAGGACCCGATACACCAGTGAGTGGGGGCAGAGTTATGAGGGGCTTTCCCCTGTTTTAACTGATTTTCATCTTGTTGAAAATACGGGTTGGGGAATTCTTTAGTTAAATGTACATTTCTGGTGAGTTGTTTCATTCCACGTGACATCCGGGGAATGAATATTTTGCCTGTTTTAGACACGTGGTAACTTTACAGTAACACCTCAGCTGTGTCCATTCATTGATCTGTATTAAATATTCAAGCTTTTTTCATTCTCCAGATCTACATGCACTCTTGGAGAAATCAGACACACATTTAAAATGATTTATTGAGATACAATGGACAGTTTCTGCAAACAACCGTCTACCTACGGATCCCCTCTTTGGATTGGATCAGAACGAGTCACCCATTTACAGTGATACAGGCTGCACTCCCCCTGATTGTGTTAGATTCTTTAGAGCTTTAATGTTTCATTGACCGATATACACAGGTAAAAAATCAGCCTGAACCGCTCCTGGATTCTTCTATTTCACTTCACAACTACAGGGAGAATTGCTGCTGCTGTTTTTCCTGAATTTACTGATAGATTTGGACATAGAGTCTATTGATCCTGAGCTGTTGATCATTTTTGTTATAGATTTAGGAAAGTTTACACAGATTACGGCCATCTTGTACTCTGATTCAGTCTTTGCGATAAGGGCTAAGTTTATTTGCAGACACTAAGCTGTCATGAGTTTGCAGTGATATAAATGACATTACCCAGATATGCTTCCTCCTGATACATTGACCCGCTGGATGATATGCAGCCTATGTTCAAACCCCCAGATGAAATGTCCAGCAACAGTATGTCAACATTACACGGGAACATTCAACAAAACACGAGCACATAAATCACCACAAAGCCAGGTGCTTCCTGCCAGTTCATCAGAACAGCAAAACACACAGCGACTGCTCTGAGGCTCTGCAGACTGCGAGCGGCTTTTCACACACTGGGGTTATGGAAGGTCATCCTTGATTCCAAGTGATCACCGTCTATAAAACACTTGCCTTTATGTTTACAGGGAACACATCACGTCTCTCCCTGGTACAGTACATCGATGGTGAAAATTTACAACTTCTGATTACCAGTAAATATGTCTGTGGGCTCTGCTTCTCTCTGAGAGTCTCACTGAGTGATTGAAACACATTTCCTCAAATATCTGGCAACTTGTCCCAAAAAGTTGCAAAGTTATGGACTGCGACTCTGAAGCAGTTCTGAGCGGCACGGCTCAGACACACTGTCGCTTTACAGTGGATCAATGCAGCAAAACTGCGAAAGCATCAATGGTGGTCCCTGGACAGTGAGTGACTGTAGAATCACAACAGTCAGTGACAGTAGTCAGAGCAGGGTCAGCTCCAGCGCAAAACTGGGCCATAAACAAAGGGGTCGCTGTACATTGTGTAAATGCAGCAAAACTGAGCAATAAACAATGGAGGTCGCTGTTCAGTGGGTGAATGTAGAATCACAACAGTCAGTGATAATAGTCAGAGCAGGCTGGGCTACAAAACAAAACTGTTAAAAAATAAACAACAATTTCAGGAAATAAAATATGTATTAGCAGGCAATGATAAGTACCCAAATAAACAAATTATGTGGAACATAATGTACCAAGAGTAAATCATCAGTGAAGATAAATGAACAATCATTCAGAACCGTGAACCTTGTGACAGGGGCCGTGTTGGATAGAAACACTTTTTGGGCAGTATTTCTACAGCGTGCATTGATTCAAAGCCTGGCTTTAAACCACTTGAACATGCAGTGATAACAATTACAAATAACTTAATAGAATCTACAGCACAGCAAAAAGGCAGCTTTTCACAACAGGAATATGCCGGTGTGGAAATTCCGCACAAGCCTCCTCCCAATCTAATGACCTCATCCCACCATGCCCCATACCCGTCTGTTACCTTCCCTCTCATTTAAGTATCAAGCCTCCCATTGAATGTATCAATGTTATCTACATCAAACACCCCATGTGGCAGTGAGTTCTACATTCTCACCACTGTCTGTGTGAAAAATAAATCCACCTAACTGCTTTATCTGATCTGTTAGAGGCTATTTTATATTAATGCCTCCTTGTCATGAACTCATCCACAAGCAGCATAAGTTTCTCCACATTCACCCAGTCGGACTCCTTCATAATTTTGAAGATCTCTAAACTGCCTCCTCTCAGTCTTCGTTTTTCCAGAGAGCAGAACTCTGGCCGGCCCAATCTTTCTGATAATTGCATCTTCTCAATTCACGTAAAAACTCGTTATGACCTTACTGTGTTGTTAGATTTAGTGATTTGTGTATCAATATTCCCCGGTCGCTTTAGTCCTCTACCCCATTTAGTTTCTTAGCATCCAAGGAATAAGTGGCCTCCTCATTCCCCCAAACAATATAAACCACCACAAGGTAAGGAAAGTTGGCGGGGATATAACAACAGAGAAGCTGTGTGATAGGGTGGAAGGCAGGAATGTTTAAATGGACAACAGATTCATTTTCCGCACCCACTGTCTGAAAAAATAGGAGCAGTGATTATGATTTGAAATTGTTGAATTCGATGTTGAGTCCAGAAGGTTCTCAAGTACCTCATCGAAATATCTGGTGCTGTTCCTCGAGCTTCCGTTGAGCTTCATTAGAACAGTGCAGTCGGTCACGGTCAGAGAGGTCAGAGTGGGAGTGAGGCGGAGAATTAAAATGACATGTGACCAGAAGCTCAGGGTCATGATTGCAGACTGAATGGAAATGTTCAGCAAAGCGATCACCCAACCTGTGTTTGGTCCCCCAAATGTACAGGAGACTGCATCGTGAGCAGTGAATGCAGTAGACTAAATTAAAAGGAGTAAATCGCTGTTTCACGTGGAAGGAGGATTTCGGGCCCGGGACGGTAGGAATGGATGAGGTGAAAGAGTAGCTGCTGCATCTACTGTGCTTGCTTGGGATGATGCCGTGGGGACTGCAGCCAGTATTGTGGGTGACGGAAGAGTGGACCAGTGAGTCATGGAGGGAACAGTCCTTTCGGAATGTTTAAATGGGAGTGGAGAGGAAGATGAGTTGGTGGTGCGATGTAATATTTAACTACTTGTCAAAATTCAGCATCATTCCGCCACAAGGAAAAATCAGAGCAGGTGTTCAATAGCAGACAAATGAGATAAGCCTCGATAGACAACTGCAGAGATCCTTCATTGGACACCCGCTCTCTAAAAGGTGACCCGATTTGTGGATCAGCAATCACTGTATAAACAGAGGAAAATTATCCAAGTATTGAGTGAACCGATGTGTTTAAAATTGTCGTTTGGAACATAATGGAACCGATGCAGAATGAACTAAAGAGAGCAAGAGAAGGAGCTGAATCACTGCACTGAACCGTCACTCACAATCTAACAAGAACTAAACAAAAAAGGACACGAGCCGAATCACTGCACGGAATTGTCCCCCACAATTTAATAATAAGAACTAAATACCCATAGAGCAGGCACCCGCTATTCGAAGCACCAAAGTAACAGAAGAAATTAGAGCTGGAGAAGGCCATTTGACTCTTCGAGCCTGCTCCGTTATTCAACTAGATCACGGCTGATCTTCTTCATCAACTCCACCTTCCCGAACTATCCCCATATCCCTTAATTCGCTTAGTTCCCCAAAAGTATTGACGTCCATCTTGAATATACTCAACGTCTGAGCAGCCACAGCTCTCTGGGGTCGAGAATTCCAAAGATTCACAAACCTTTGAGTGAAGAATTTTCTCCTCATCTCAGTTCTAAATAGCCGACCACTTATTTTGAGACTGTGACCCCGCCAGGGGAATCATTTTATCAGATTTATACATGTCAAGCCCCTGAAGAATTTTATATGTTTCAATTAGATCACCTCTCATTCTGCTAAACTGTTGGGAATATAATCCTAGTCTACCCAATCTCTCCTCATAGGACGATCCCATCATCCAAGGAACCAGTTTAGTGAACCTTCGTTGCACTCCCTCGAAGGGCAAGTATGTCTTTCCTTAGGTAAGGAGACCAGAACTGTTCACAGTACTCCAGGTGTGGCCACACTAATGCCCTGTATAATTGTAGTAAGAATTATTTACTGTTATACATTAAGCCCTTTGTAACAAAGGCTAACGTACTATTTGCTTTCCTAATTGTTTGCTTTTCCTGCATGTTAACTTTCTGTCATTCATGTACAAGGACACCCAAGTCCCTCTGAATGCAAACATTTCCCAGTCTCTCACCAATCAAAAAATATTCAGCTTTTTTGTTTTTCCTACCAAAGTGGTTAACTTCACACTTCCCCACATTGTATTCCATTTGCAAAGTTCTTACCCACTCAGTCAACCTGCCTATATCTCTCTGCAGCCTCTTCGCATCCTCCTCACAGCTAACTTTCCCACTGATCATTTTAGCATCAGCAAACTTGTATACGTTTTGCTCAGTCCCTTCATTTAAGTCATAAATATAGATTTTAAGCAGCTGAGGCCCAGGCACTGATCCTCGTGGTACCCTACTAGTTACAGCCTGCCAAACCGAAAAAGTCCCGTTTATTCCTACTCTCAGTTTTCTGTCCATTAACCAATCCTCAATCCATGCTAATATACTACCCCCTATCCCATGAATCCTAATTTTGTTTAATAACCTCTTGTGTGGCACCTTATCGATAGCTGGTTCCCCCTTATCCATCCGACTAGTTACATCTTCAAGAACCTGTAACAGATTGGTCAAGCACGATTTTCCTTTCATAAGACAGTGTTGACTCAGCCTAATCATATTTCGATGTTCTAAGTGCCCTGTTACCACGTTCCTAATAATCGATACGAGCAAAACTAAACATTCTGTGCTTCAGATCACATTCAGACTGAAGGTCAACCCAACAGCTTGCTAAAGGTCCCCTGTTGGAGTGGTTGCCCTCTCTGAAATGCAAATCAAATCATTTGCGTATCTCTGTAGAACATCGCCGTGAAATGCTCCATATTCCTCGGTTTCTTCTACCAATGAGACTGATTTGGGATTGTGGAGAATCCACCGAATTCTATGATAATGAGACAAACAAAATCCCAGTCCAAACACAACACTATCAATACCCGCACAATTGATTATCTGAGGTCCTTTTAAACGGCCCCTTTATATCCCGAGAGGAGAACAGAAATTTTAAGTAGATATTTCAGCTGGTTATCCCTGTCATTTTCTAACATGATATAAAGGCCACTCTACAATAGGTCTGAATGGTTCAGGTCAGTTTTTGTCTGTGTGTTTAACGGCTTGATTAACATTCGGTTAAAGACCTTGCAGTCTGCGACTGACAGTAAATGCTGTAAACCACACGCTCTCTCAGTCAATACACTGATTGAAATCAGGATATAGAAAGAGTTTTAAAAGGGCAACACATTTCAAACTGTAAAATATACAGTGCTCAGACATAATGGAAGAACTCTCTTCGAGACTATTGAGTTGTCTACATTTAACATGATATTTATATCCAGGAATAAAAGGATGTTAAAAACAGAAAATGCCGGAAGTACTCAGCAGGTCAGGCAGCAGCTGTGGAATGAAAAAGAGTTAACGTTTCAGGTCGACACCCTCCGCCACTGTTCCTGGCACTAACCATCTCCTTGTCACCATGGACACCCAGTCCCCCTACACCTCCATCCCCCACCAGGATGGCCTAAGGATCCTCTGCTTCCTCCTTGAGCAGAGACCCAAGAATTCTCCATCCACCACCCTTACATTACACAACTTCTCCTTTGACTCCACTCTCTTCCTGCAAATAAAGGGTGTTCCTATGGAAACCGTATAGGTCCTAGCTATGCCTGCCTTTTCGTGGAACACGTGGAACATTCTTTATCCGGTTCTAGTCAGGTCCCCTTCTTCACCTCTATATCCGGTATACTGATGACAGTATTGGTGACACTTCCTGCTCTGCCTCAAACTGAAAAATACCATCATCTTTGCTTCCAATTTCCACCTCTTCCTGGCCTTCATATGCTTCATCTCCGATTCTTCCCTTCCCTTCCTCGACCTCTCTATCTCCATTTCTGGGATTAGGCTGTTGACCAATATCATCTATAAGCACAGTGAGTCCCACAGCTACCTTGATTTCACTTCCTCCCATCCCGCTTCCTGTAAAAACTATATTCCACTCTTCTAGTTTCTCCATCTCTGTCGCATCGATTCTGAAATTGACACCTTCCATACCATTGTTTCTGATGTGTCTTCCTTTTTCCTCAACCGCAGATTCCCCTCCACAGTGGTTGTCAGGGCCCTCGACCGTGTCCATGCCATTAATTGCACTTCTGATCTCACCCCTTACCCTCCCTCCCAGAGCCATGATAGGGATCCCCTTGTCTTCACCTTCCACTCCACCGGCCTCCACATGCAACGGATCATCCTCTGCCATTTCCACCACTTCCAATGTGATGTGACCACCAAAGAGATCTACCCCTCACCTCCCCTTCCATCATTCCAAAGTGACTGTTCCCTCTGCGACACCCTGGTCCACTTTTCAATCAGCTACAACACCCCCTCCCTATCCCACGATACATTCCCGTGCAAACGGAGGACATGAAATACCTGCCCTTTTAACTCCTCCATTCCCACCATCCAGGGTCCCAAACACACTTTCCAGGTGAAACAGCGATTTATAGAATCAAAGAATAGTACAGCACAGAAGGCGTCCATTTGGACCATAGTGTCTGTGTCCGCTCTTTTTAAGAGATATCCAGTTAGTCTCACTCCCCCGCTCTTGCCCCATATCCCTACATTTATTTTTCCCTTCAAGTATGTATCACTATCCGGTTTGAAGGCTACTGTAGGATCTATATCCACCACCCACTGTAGAATCTATATCCACCACCGTATCAGGAAGTGTATTTCAAATCCTAACCAGTCGTTGCGTAAAAAGGTGTTGCCTCATTTCACCCCTGATTCTTTTGCCAATCAGCTTACCTCTGGTTATCGATAGTTCTACCATTGGTAACCATTTCTCTTCATTTACACTATCTAAACTCATCTTAGTCTTGTCTGCTCGAAGTAGACCAAGCCACGCTTCTCCAGTCTATCCACGTAATTGTAATCTCTCAACCCTGGAAGGCAGAGAGTTGGAATAAATGGGTCGTTTTCCAAGTGGCAGGCAGTGACTATTGGGGTACCGCAAGGATCGGTCCTAGAACCCCAGCTGTTCACAATATATATTAATGATCTAGACGAGGGAATTGGATGTAATATCTCCAAATTTGCAGACGACACAAAGCTGGGTGGGAGGGTAAGCTGTGAGGAGGATGTCGAGAAACTCCAGTACGATTTGGACAGATTGGGTGATTGGGCAGAAACATGGCAAATGCACTATAATGTGAGGTTATCCACTTTGGTGGCAAAAACAGGAAGGCAGATTATTATTTGAATGGCAATAGTTTGGGAGAAGGGCAAGTGCAAAGAGACCTGGGTGTTCTTGTGCACCAGGTGCTGAAGGTAAGCATGCAGGTGCAGCAGGCGGTTAAGAAGGCAAATGGTATGTTGGCCTTCATAGCAAGAGGGTTCGAGTACAGGAACAAGGATGTCTTGCTACAGTTGTACAGGGCCTTGGTGAGACCGCACCTTGAGTATTGTGTGCAGTTTTCGTCGCCATACCTGAGGAAGGACGTTCTTGCCATGGAAGGAGCGCAGCGAAGATTCACCAGGCTGATACCTGGGATGGCAGGAATGACGTATGAGGAGAGATTGTGTCGACTGGGCTTATACTCAATGGAGTTTAGAAGATTGAGAGGGGACCTCTTTGAAACCTATAAAATTCTGTCAGGCCTGGACAGACTAGATGCAGGAAGGATGTTTATGATGGCCGGGGAGTCCAGAACCAGGGGCCATAGTCTAAGGATAAGGGTTAAGCCATTTAGGACTGAAATGAGGAGGAATTTCTTCACCCAGAGAGTGGTGAACCTGTGGAATTCTCTGCCACAGAGGGCGGTGGAGGCCAGTTCATTAAATATATTCAAAAAGGGGTTGGATATATTTCTTAAGGCTAAAGGGATCAAGGGATATGGGGAGAAGGCAGGGACAGGGTACTGAATTTGGATGATCAGCCATGATGTCATTGAATGGCGGAGCAGGCTCGAAGGGCCGAATGGCCTACTCCTGATCCTATCTTCTATGTTTCTATGTTTCTATTCGAGTGCCTCTCTCCTGTGCCCTCTCTAAAGCCTTCACGCCCTTCCTAAATTGTGGTGCCTAGAATTTACTGTTCCTTCTTTGAATTTAGTATACTGTATTTTGGGCTCACTCTTCATTAGGGAGACCAAACGCTGATTGGGTGATCGTTTTGCGAAACACCTCCATTCAGTCCGCAAGCTTGATCCTGAACTTCTAGTCACCTGTCATCTTAGTTCTCCGCCCCAATTCCATTCTGACCTCACTGTCCTCGGACTC
Organism: Somniosus microcephalus; assembly: GCF_052327205.1. NCBI lineage: Eukaryota > Metazoa > Chordata > Chondrichthyes > Squaliformes > Somniosidae > Somniosus > Somniosus microcephalus. Next base: position 36,723,258 of record NC_141016.1, read on the forward strand.
CTACACTGTTCCAGTGAAGCTCAATGGAAGTACGAGGAACAGCATCTGATCTTTCGATTCAGCACTTTAGAGCCTTCAGGACCCAAAACTGAGTTCAACGTTTTCAGATCATAACCACTGCCCCCAGTTTATTGCACAGCAGTTGCTGGTAATTATTCTGCTCTTCTCATTCTCAGCTCATCTAGACCCATCTTTTGTTTCTATACTTGTTCCATTATGACCCCCTTTAGCCTCGCACCATCTTCCAATTTGTCATTTAATCACTCCTGCTTTCCATCCTTTTGTTCTTTCCTCCCCTCTCCCTTTCATTGTCTCTGTACTTGCTTAAAAACTGTTACATGTATACCAGTTTCTAGCTCTGATGAAATGTCATCGATCTGAAACGTTAACTCTGTTTCTCTCTCCACAGATGATACCTGAGATTCGATGAGTGTGGTGCATTTGATGTAGTCTATTGGGTTTTTGCAAGGTCGCGAAAGTAAAAGCCAATCCAAGGCAATGTGGCAATTTGGATCCGAACTTGGCTCAGAGGCAGGAAACAAAGGGTAATGGTCGAAGGGTGTTTTGTGACTCGAAGGCTGTTTCCAGTGGGGTTCCGCAGGGCTCAGTACAGGGCCCTTTGCTTTTTGTTGCATATATCAATCAATTGGACTTGAACGTAGGAAGTATGATTAAGAAGTTTGCAGATGATACAAAAAATGGCAGTTTGGTTGATAATGAATAAGACAGCTGCAGACTGCAGGAAGATATCAATGGACTGGTCAGGTGAGCAGAACAGTAGCAAATGGAATTCAATCCGGAGAAGTATGTGGTAATGCTTTTGGGGAGGGCTCACAAGGCAAGGGAATACACAATAAATGGTAGGACACTGAGAAGTGCAGAGGATCAGAGGGACTATAGAGTGCATGTCCACAGATCCCTGAAGGTAGCAGGACTGGTGGATAATTGGTTAAGAAGGCATATGGGATTTTTGCCTTTATTCGCCGAGGCAAATAATATCAGAGCAGGGAGGTTATACTTGAATTGTACGAAACACTAGTTGGCCGCAGCTACAATACTGTTAGAATTCTGCTCACCACATTAGAGGAAGAATGTGATTGCACCAGTGTGGGTGCAGAGGAGATTTACGAGGATCTTGCCTGGGCTGTGGAATTTTGGTTGTGAAAAAAGATTGGATAGGCTGGGGTTGTTTTCTTTGGAACAAAACAGGCTGAGGGAAGACCTAATTGAGTTGTTTATAATTATGCGGGGCCATGATAGAATGGATAGGAAAGACCTATATCCCTTAGTAGAGGGTTCGATAACCAGGGGGACATTGATTTAAAGTAATCGGTAGGAATTTGGAGGGGATTTGAGGAGATATGTTTTCACCCCGAGGGTGGTGGTGGTCTGGCACTCACTGCATCAATGGGTTATTTTTATTTGCTTATCAGCTCTGGGCGTCGCTGGAAAGGCCAGCATTTATTGCAGATACCTAGTTGTCCTTGAGGAGGTGGTGGTGAGCCGCCTTCTTGAAACGCTGCAGTCCATGAGGTGAACGTACTCCCACAGTGTTGTTAGGTAGAGAGTTCCAGGATTTTGACCCAGTAGCAATGAATGATCAACGATATGCTTCTAATTCAGGATGGTGTGTAACTTGGAGGGGAACTTGGATGTGGTGGTGTTCCCATGCACCTGCTGTCCTTGTCCTTCTAGGTGGAAGAGGTTGCAGGTTTGGGAGGTGCTGATGAAGAAGCCTTGGAGAGTTGCTGCAGTGCATCTTGTAGATGATACACTCTGCAGCCACGGTACGCTGGTGGTGGAGACAGTGAGTATTTAAGGTGGTGGATGGGGTGTCAATTAAATGGGCTGCTTTGTCCTGGATAGTGTCGAGCTTCTTGAGTTGGAGCTGCACTCACCCAGGCAAGTGGAGAGTATTCCATCACATTGCTTCCTTGTGCCTTGTAGATAGTGGAAAGGCACTGGGGAGTCAGGAGGTGATCCACTCGCCGAAGAATACCTAGCCTTTGACCTGCTCTTGTTGCCACAGTATTTATGTGGTTGGCCCAGTTAGGTTTCTGGTCAATGGTAATGACCAGGATGTTGATGGTGGGGGGTTCCGTGATGGTATTGCCATTGAATGTGCAGTCGTCAGCGAACATCCCCATTTCTGGACTTGTGTTGGAGCGAAGTTAATTGATGAAGCAGCTGAAGATGGTTTGGCCTAGGACACTGCCCTGAGGAACTCCTGCAGCAATATCCTGGGGCTGTGATGATTGACTTTCAATCACCACAACCATCTTTCTGTGTGCTAGGTATGACTCCAACCAGTGGAGCGTTATCCCCCTGATTCTCATTGACTGCAGTTTTACTAGGGTTCCTTGATGCCACACTCGGTGAAATGCTGTCGTGATGTCAAGGGCAGTCACTCTCACCTCACCTCTGGAATGCAGCTCCTTTATCCATGTTTGGACTAATGTTGTAATGAGGTCGGAACCAAGTGGTCTTGACGGAACTCAAACTGTGCATCAGTGAGTAGGTTATTGGTGAGTAGATGCCACTTGATAGCACTGTTGATGAAACCTTCCATCACTTTGCTGTAGATTGAGAGTAGACTGATGGGGCAGTATTTGGCTTGGTTTTATTTGTCCTGCTTTTTGTGGACATGTCATACCTGGGCAGTTTTCCACAATGTCGGATAGATGCCAGTGTTGTAGCTGTACTGGAACAGCTTGGCAAGAGGTCCGGCTTGTTCAGGAGCAGAAGTCTTCAGCATGATTGACGGGATGTTGTCAGGGCCCATGGGTTGTAGAGGCAGAAACACTCATCACATTTAAAAAGTACTTGGATATGCAATTGAAGTGCCGTAACATGCACGGCTACGGACCAAGTGCTGGAAAGTGGATTAGGCTGGATAGCTCTTTGTCCGCCACCATGGACAAGATGGGCCAAATGGCCTCCTTCTGTGCTGTGAATTTCTATGTTTCTAAGATTCTATGACCTGCTGAATGTTTCCAGCATTTTCTGTTTTTATTTCAGATTACCAGAATCTGCAGTGTTTTGCTTTTATATTAAAAGAATGATGTTAAGCGAATATATTAAAAGATTGAACAGTGTTCTTGTTGCGCTCTTGCCAGCGAGAAAGTCCCCTCTCCTTCCTAACCCCCAGCCCCCCTTGTAGCTGGAGTAGAATAATTCCCTTTGCCTTACAATGCCCGTTACATTTCAGGTGAGATTTCTGCCTGCTTCCTGTGTCCCTCTAACTATATAGTGTCGGTCCAGTACATTTCTGGTGAAACTTCAACCTCACCCTCTGGGTATTAATCTGACGGGCGGATCGCACGCCCTGTCCAGAACCTGACTGATTTTAAGTCTACTGAAATAATGTAAACAATGAAATATTTAGTCAGACACACCAGATTGCTATAGAATTTCACCCCTCAACAAAAACACACCCATTTCCCATCAATAATCGACTCACGAATTGAAATTAATCAGCAGTTTTTATTCAACGTCCGCAAAAAGACAGGACTTGCAGTGAAATTCACTCACGTTGATGCGGCTCTTGGTTGTTAAAGGATATTCAGCTGCTAAGGGCCTAAGTTCTGGAATTCCCTCCGTAAACCAAATTATTATTATTTATTTATGGGATGTAGGCATCACTGGCAAGGCCAGCATTTATTGCCCATCCCTAATTGCCCTTCAGAAGGTGGTGGTGAGCAGAATTATTGAACCGCTACAGTCCGTGTGGTGAAGGTACTCCCACAGTGCTATTAGGTAGGGAGTTCCAGGATTTTGACACAGTAACAATGAAGGATCAGCGATATATTTCTAAGTCAGAATGGTGTGTGACTTGGAGGGGAACTTGGAGGTGGTGGTGTTCCCATGCACCTGCTGCCCTTGTCCTTCTAGGTGGAAGAGGTTGCGGGTTTAGGAGGTGCTACTGAAGAAGCCTTGGTGAGTTGCTGCAGTGCATCTTGTAGCTGGTACATACTGCAGCCACGGTTCACTGGTGGTGGAGCGAGTGAATGTTTAACGTGGTGGATGGGGTGTCAATCAAGCGGGCTGCTTTCTGTGGATTGTGTCGAGCATCTTGAGTGATTTTGGTGCTGCACTCATCCAGGCAAGTGAAGAGTATTGCATCACACTCTTTAATTGTGCCATGTAGATGGTGGAAAGGCTTTGGGGAGTCAGGAGGTGAGACACTCGCCGCAGAATACCTAGCTGCTGACCAGCTCTTGTTGCCACAATATTGATGTGGCTGGTCCAGTTAAGTTCCTGGTCAATGGGGACCCCTAGGATGTTGATGGGGGATTCAGCAATCATAGTGCCGTTGAAAGACAAGGGGCTGTGGTTAGACTCTCGCTTGATGGAGATAGTCATTGCCTGGCACTTGTGTAGCGTGAATGTTACCTGCCACTTATCAGCCCAAGCCTGAACATCGTCCAGATCTTGTTGCATGCAGGCATGGACTGCTTCATTATTAGAGGAGTTGTGAATGGCTCTGAACACTGCAGTCATCAGCGAACATCCCCATTTCTCACCTTGTGTTGGGGGGAATGTCATTGATGAAACAGCTGTAGATGGTTGTGCCCAGGTCAAATGCTGCATTGATGTCAAGGGCAGTCACTCTCACCTCACCTCTGGAATTCAGCTCCTTTGTTCATGTTTGGACCGAGGCTGTAATGAGGTCTGGAGCTGAGTGGTCTTGGCGGAACACAAACTGGGCATCAGCGGGTAGGTATTTGGTGAGTAAGTGTCGCTTGTTATCACTGTCGATGACACCTTCCATCACTTTGCTGATGATTATGAGCAGACTGATGGGGCTGTAATTGGCCAGATTGAATTTGTCCTGCTTTTACTGGACAGGACATACCTGGGTAGTTTTCCACGTTGTCGGATAGATGCCAGTATTTTAGCTCTACTGGAACAGCTTGGCTACAGATGCGGCAAGTTCTGGAGCACAGTTCTTCAGCACGAGAGCTGGGAGGTGGTTGGGGACCAGAGCCTTTGCTGTATCCAGTGCGCTCAGTCATTTCTTGATATTATGTGGAATTAATCGAATTGGCTCAATACTGGCTTCTGTGATGGTGGGGACCTCAGGAGGAGGCCGATATGAATCATCCACTCAGCATTTCTGGCTGAAGATTGTGGCAAACGCTTCAGACTTGTCTTTTGCACTCACGTGCTGGGCTCCAGCATCATTGAGGATGGGGATATTTACAGAACCTCCTCCTCCCTTTAGTTGTTTAATAGTACACCACTGGATGTGGCAGGACTGCCAAGCTTTGATCTGTTCCGTTGATTGTGTGATCAATTAGCCCTTTCTATAGCTGCAGTATAATGTGGATAAATGTGAAGTTATCTACTTTGGTGGCAACAACAGGAGGACAGATTATTATCTGAACAGCAATAGATTGCGAAAAGGGGAAGTGCAAAGAGAACTGGGTGTCATTGTGCACCAGGTCGCTGAAAGTAAGCATGCAGGTGCAACAAACGGTTAAGAAGGTAAATTGTATGCTGGCCTTTATATCGAGAGAATTCGAGTACAGGAGCAAGGATGTCTTGCTGCGGTCGTACAGGGCATTGGTGAGACCACAACTTGAGCATTGTGTGCAGTTTTGGTCACCTTATCTGAAGAAGGATGTTCTGCCATGGAGGGAGTGCAGCGAAGATTCACCAGACTGAAACCTGGGATGGCAGGAATGATGTGTGAAGAGAGATTGGGTCGATTAGGATTATATTCGCTAGAGGTTAGAAGAATGAGAGAGGATCTCATTGAAACTTATAAAATTCCAACAGCACTAGATAGATTAGATGCAGGAAGGATGTTCCCGATGGCGAGGGAGTCCAGAACCAGGGGTCACAGACTAAGGATAAGGGGTAAGCCATTTAGGAGTGAGATGAGGAGGAATTTCTTCACCCAGAGAGTGGTGAACCCATGGAATTCTCTACCACAGAAGACAGTTGAGGCCAATGCATTCAATATATTCAAGAAGGAGTTGGATATATTTTTTAAGGCTAATGGGATCAAGTGATATGGGGAGAAAGCAGGGACAGGGTACTGAATTTGCATGATCAGCCATGATCTCATTAAATGGCAGAACAAGCTCGAGGGGCCGAATGGCCTACTCCTGCTCCTATCTTCTTTGTTTCTATTTTTCCACTTTTTAGCCTGCATGTAGTCCTGTGTTGCAGTTTCCCCAGGTTGGCACCCTTTTTTCGGTATGGCTGGTGCTGCTCCTGGCATGCTCTTCTACACTCCTAATTGAACCAGTGTTGGTCTCCTCGCTTGGTGGCAATGTTAACATGAGGAATATGCCAGGCCATGAGGTTACAGATTTTGGTGGAATACAATCCTGCTGCTGCTGAAGATCCACAGCACCTCTCGGATGTCCAATTTTGAGTTGCTAGCTCTGTTCTGAATCTATCCCTTTTAACATGGTTGTAGTGCCACAGAGCACGATGGAGGGTGTCCTCCGTGTGAAGACTGGACTTCATGTCCACAATGACTGCAGTTGTCACGTCTACCAATACTGTCATGGACAGATGCATCTGCGACAGAGAGATTGGTGAAGACAGGGTCAGGTGGGTCTTGCCCTCCTATTGGTTCTCTCACTACCTGTAGCAGGCCCTGAATGGCAACGATGTCCTTCAGGAGTCGGGCAGCTCGGTCAGTAGTGGTGCTACCGAGCCACTCGTGGTGCTGGACATTGAAGTCCCCACCCAGAGTCTGTTCTGTGCGCTTGTTCCTCTCAGTGCTTCTTCCAAGTGGTGTTCAACATGGAGAGGTAATGATGCGCGATAACTCAGAACTTGCGGTCTGTCAAGTTTCTTCTGGACAGATCGTACCCAGCCGCTACAAATTCACTTTCGATGTCACAGATTTGGGCTATTTGCTGCACTACTGCCCAGTGAATACCCACCAAACCATTTCGCCTGGCAAAAGTAGGCATACGTCTTTCTTTTAGATATAAATGTTAAAAGAATGTTTTTAGTGATTTAAACATTCACTTACTTTTAAAATTATTTTAGGTTATTTTTGTCCCGGTTACAAAATTTTACATTTACTATTCAAAAAATTTAATCTATTTTTAAATGTTTAATTAAAGGGTCATTTAATTAACTTTGAACCTGTGATTATTTATTTTTATTTCAGTGTTGTGAAATTGTATTCTTCTAGTGATTGCTATTCTGCTTATGGGGATTCCGTCCTTCAATGGAACTACATTAACAGTCATGCGCCTCTCAGTCTCTTCAACACAACAGCAAATATAGACATTTCAGTACTCGCTTATTGTATGGAGAAATAGATGTAATGAACCAGCATTATATGTTCTTGGCTATGTATTATCTAAGAAAAACATTCATGAAATTATTTAACCTTAATTAAACAATGCAAATCGACCATATGTTTTACCAAAACAATATCTGAGTAGAACTGCCCATCGGCGAAACTCACATAAGAGTATTTAGATAAACATGACCCTATTTAAACAGGAATAAAAATAGCTCGATATACTGGTTTAACTATTGGAGCCTGAAATTCCCGGAGCTGAGGGTACAACAGAGAGTATGTGTGAAACAGTAAGCGGTGGGAGTGAATGGCACTGGAGATTGACGCAGAGAGGAGAATGAAAACTTTGATCTACAGCATGTAGTGACACTACTTTTATCAGAGGGATGGAGAGACAGAGAGAGAGACAGACAGACAGAGACGGATAGATATAGAGAGACACAGGCAGAGAGCGCAATGCAGACAGAGACACAGACAGAGATGAGGAGAGTGAACGCAATGAACTACAGCATGAGGCGGCCTTGTACAAGAATCAATGGGATAGAGAGAATGTTAGAGAGAAAGAGACATAGAGAGAGAAAAATGTTAAAATGCAGAGAGAGAGCCAAAGAGAGCGAGAGAGACAGAGAGAGGGAGAGCCATAGAAACAGAGAGAGGAAATTGAAACCAATGAACTAGAGCACATGAGAATCCTGTACCCTAATCTGAGCAATGGTTTGATAGAGAGATGGATAGATAGATAGATAGATAGATAGAGCGACAGATAGAGAGAAAGATAGATAGATAGAATGCCAGTGAAAAAAATACACTAGAGTGGTTGACAACCAGAACACCAATCAAAGGAAAGGAGAGAGAGAGAGCGACAGGACAATAGAAAGATGGAAACAGAGAATCTGGAGCAGGCAGGGTGATAAGGAGTTAAAGGTGCAGGAGGATTTAATAAGATCAGGACAGAGTGGCACAACCGGTAGAGGCCGATTTCAGGGAATGGTAAAAGAAGGAGGAAGACTGGGAAAGCCATTCCATGGGCTTTCTCTTCACGATCATTTAATGGCATACGGCAGACATACACCGACATTATAGAGTTTATGAGATAAATAAACTGTGCTGGGCAGAGCGAATGGGATGAGAGAGTGTGGCACGAAAGTGGCCGAATCATACCGGTGTGCTGCATGTTCTACTTCATTGTTCTGACCTCCTAGACATGCAGTAGAAGCAGTCCCTCTGCTCCATGTACAAGATCCACGACCAAGTTACGTTGCGGATTTCGGGCAAAAGGGGAACCCGTTTCACGGAGGCAGGACTCAGGGTAAGAGCACTGGCAGACTGTGACATAGTAACAGTGGGGCAATCAATCCCAAGATGGGAATACTTCTATTAAACCCCCGAACATGGGGCCGTGTATTTTCAATGTCTTTGTTGGTGTTGCGTGAGTCTGGTAAATGGTGCTGAATTTAATCTTCTAGAGCATCAAGAAGAATGACACCCTGCCAGGGACTCTGTGTCACAGCATCCACCGTGCTGAAGGCAGCTGTCCCGTCTTATGTCTAAATGGGAATCTCTGAGACTCTCGGGACAGTGCTGGAGGCATTACCTGTATGCTGAAGAACCCTCACAGCGCTCTGTACTGGAAAATGGCCCCGGTCCGCTCGATAAACTCCAGTGGAACACTTGGACACAAGAGGTCCCGAACCCTTGGTCCTGGCAAAATGCATCTACACTCTCTGCAGTCATGTCAATAGAGTCTGTCTGTCAGGGGGAGCGTTTGGAATCCCTATCTCGAACTGTGTTTACTTCTTTACTTCTTGGTTTACTGGAACTCTCAGTTGCCCCTCCGCCATTCTGCTCCGTGTCTCTGACACTCCAGCACTGCAGTGTCCGGCTCCAAATGAGTCTGATTGTGTCCTCTCAGTTTCTCCAAATTTCTGAGGAGCCGGAATTCTTATTTTATTCTCCCTCACTACGTTCCCTTTTTTTGTATGGAGATGTCGTAATTATCACATCCCATTTAGTATTAACTCGAAAGGGTCAATTGGGTTGGAGGCTCTTGTTCCGCTTTTCTTTATATTCGGGAGATTGAACAGTTGTGTGAAAGCGAGTTTCATTCACCCTGTGATTGTAAATCCCGTTGTTCTGTAGCGGGTATTTTACATTAGAGGCAGAAGGTACCAGATGTGATATCGGGAAACACAAATGGACCTGAGCGACAGTTTAGTCTGCGTCTCCTTTTTCACCAGACCCAGTCATATAGGCCACCAACTAAAGTGGAATTGTAATAAGAACATAAGAACATAAGAAATAGGAGCAGGAGTAGGCCAATCGGCCCCTCGAGCCTGCTCCGCCATTCAATAAGATCATGGCTGATCTGATCCTAACCACCAATCTACTATCACAGAACCATCTCCTCAATCTAACAGAATTAGACACACGAAATAGGAGCAGGATCAGGCTACACGGCCCCTGGGCCCACTCCGCTACACACAGGGCCATGACCGATCCGAACCTAGACTCATGTCCAAATTCCTGCCTGCTCCCCATAACCCTTTATTCCCTTTACTTCTAGGAAACTGTCTATTTCTGTTTTAAGTTTATGTAATGATGTAGCTTCTACAGCTTTTTGGGGTAGCATATTCCATGGACCTACCACCCTCTGAGTGAAGTAGTTCATCCTCATCTCAGTTTTGAAGAAGCAGCCCCTTATTCTAAGACTATGCCCCCTAGTTCTAGTTTCACCCATCATCGGGAACATCCTCCCCGCATCCACCCGATCCAACCCCTTCACAATCTTATATTTTTCAATAAGATCGCCTCTCATTCTTCTGAACTCCAATGAGTAGAGTCGCAATCTACTCAACCTCTCTTCATATGTCCATCCCCTCATCCCCGGGATTAACCGAGTGAACCTTCTTTGTACTGACTCGGGAGCAAGTATGTCTTTTCTTAAGAATGGACACCTAAACTGGATCGGCACTCTACCCCTGTATAGTGCAGGGAGAGGAACACTCGGGGACGCTGTTAAAGTGAATAAACCAAAGACTGAAACTTTGTTCAGAGTGAGATCATTATAGCTGCAGTACCAGGGGGAGCCACTGGGACCATTCTGGGGCCGATCACTGATATTAAACTCCAGCTTTAGTGCGTGTAAGGGATGAAGGGAATTCTACCGGGTGAATAACAATCACGGTATTTATGCGGAATGGAGAATGATTTCACATTAACTTGTTACATATAATTACCTCAATATGTTATAATTTAAAGCAACTGCTGCTCTAATGTGTGAGGTGACCTGATGCTGCTCCGGGCCTGTCCCAATGGGGTTATCGGTCCAGCTCTAGCCCGGCTGGTGCTGACCGCCAGCGGGAATGGTGCCCGGCCCGATTCGTGAATCTCCCGGCTCAGAGTGTTCATGGATCTCATATTCTCCTCTCTGTATCAGTGAAGTCAATTTAAAAAAAAGTGAGCGCCACTCCACCATGAACCGCTCTTGTGAATGAAATTAACTGGGATTGAATCCATCTGATTGTCGGTGTTTAATCACTCAATCCTATTCTGAATGCTTCTGTGCTGGGTAAAGGGCTGCAGCACATCAGAAAGTGAGCAGTTCATTATTCTTTATATGTAAATAGCTGGAGTGCCCGGCGGTGCTGAGGGTTTTTTGAGGGCATGTTTTTGTTGGAAAAGAGAGAGAGAGAGGCTGGGGGGAGAAGAGAGAGTCTGGGGAGAGAAGAGAGAGACGGGGCGGGGGAAGAGAGAGAGAGAGACTGCTGGATTTAGTTTGGGATTAGCCTGGAGAGAGAGGGGGGGAAGGTGCGCCTCAGGCCTGGCCAGATCGACCCCTGCAAAGGAAGGAAGGAAGGAATAAGGCGAGCTCTCCCTCCCTGTCCCAACCCCTCACGCTTTCCCTCCCTCACCCTCTCTCTCTCCCTCCCCATGTCTCTCCCTGCTTTATTCACTCTCCCTCCCTCCCCTCTCCCTCCCTGCCCCTCTCCTCACCCCTCTCCCTCCCTCCCCTCTCCCTCCCTCCCTCCCTCAACCCCTCTCCCTCCCTCCCTCCACCTGTCTCTCCCTCCCTCCCTCCCTCCCCCTGTCTCTCCCTCCCTCCCCCTGTCTCTCCCTCCTTTCCGGTACCAGAACAGAGTCAGTCCAACATCGAGAGGCCGGGTGCCCATCGTTTCGAAGCAAGCCCGTCGTTCCTCATCATTAACGCAGTGGGCCTTTGGACCCGGTTGGCAGGGTGGCAGATGAATGCCTATCACTGCGGTGGGGGGGAGAGAGAGACGCCGCCACTCACCTGCTCGCTTCCCTCTTCCCCTGGGCTTTTGGGCTGTGCGGGGAAGGGAGAGTGAGATGCTGCCGCTCACCTGCTCGCTTCCCGCTTCCCCCGGGCTTTTGGGCTGCATGGGGAAGATAGAGAGAGGGACTGGGGGGAGAGTGAGATGCCGCCGCTCACCTGCTCACTTCCCTCTTCCTCCGGCTTTCGGGCTGCACGGGGAAGAGAGAGAAAGAGACTGGGGGGAGAGTGAGATGCCGCTGGTTGCCGGGGTAACCCTCCTCCCTCCCCCCCACCCCCTGAGTGGCTACAGGCTGTGAAAGAGGCCCGGGCCCGGTTGCCGGGATAACCCTCCTCCCCCGCCCTCCCAAGCGGCTACAGGCTGTGAGAGAGGCCTGGGCCCGGTTGCTGGGGAAAACCTTCTTCCCCCCAACCCCGCCCTCCTGAGGGGCTACAGGCTGTGAGAGAGGCCCAGGCCCGGGCCCAGTTGCCGTGGAAACCCTTCCCCACCTCAACTCGCTCCCAAAATCCCCTCCACACACACACAAAGTGGGAAAAATAAATCAAGAGTTAGGAATCAAGATGGCCGCCGCCGGGGAAACACTTCCCCACTTCAACTCGCTCCCAAAATCCCCTCCACACACACGCAAAGTGGGAAGAATAAATCAAGAGTTAGGAATCAAGATGGTCACCACTCACCTCAGCTCAGAAGGATTAGGCCCGCCCACACACGCAATGAAACGCCTCCCGTGATGCACCAATTGGTCAAGCATCAGCTTAATCCCCTGTACGATTGGTCAACCATCACGTCACTCAATGCTAATGAGCGGAATGTTGCCGTTTTTTGAAACTTTTTTGTATACTGTCTGAACAATTGTTGTCTGACCAAAAAGTAAGTATGCCTATTAGACTCCCCTAATGATAAGCTTTCTTTTGATATAACATATGTGTAGGTACGCTCTATAACTTTTGATTGTATAGCCGGACAGACAGACAGACAGAGAGACAAACAGACAGACAGAGACAAACCGCTTTATATATATATAGATAGAAAAAATGATAATATCAGTAATAATGATCAGCAAATTTGGTCTGAGACCAAAATTATCTCCCATGCGGTTTTACGTCCGTGTTTCCCTGATTGACTCCTATTTTCACTCACAAACCGGTTTTCAGTGTTGAATAACAGTCCGGGTGAAGTTAGCTCGGGGCCTTGCAGTCAGAAGCAAATGCAGGCACTGTGGGAGTCCCGGCTGCACAGTGGGGCACAAGAGAGTGTAGCTCTGGGGGACTATTGGAGATTTGATAGTCAGGGGAATAGACAGGCATTTCTTCAACCACAAAAATGAGTTCCCAATGGTGTATTGCCTCCCTGGTGCCCAGGTAAAGTATATCATTGAACGGTTGCAGGACATTGTGCAAGGGGAACGGGAACAGGAGAAGTTGTGCTTCATATTTGAAACAATGGCATTGGCAGGAAAAGGGCTGAGGTCAAACAGGCGGAGTTTCAGAAGCTGGAAAAAAGATTATAGAACAGGTCCTCAAAGTTGATCTGCTCTGAATGACTCCAAGTGCCACGTGCCAGTGAGCACAGAAACAGGAAGATAGCACAGGTGAATGCGTGGCTGGAGAAGTGGTGTAGGAGGGAGGGCATCAAATTCCTGGGACATTGTGACATGTTGTGTGGTAGGGGAGAATTTTACAGGCAGGGCTGGTTACTCCTGAACAGAGCTGGGACCAATGTCCTCATAGGGAGTTTAATTAGTGCGCTGGGTGAGGGTTTGAACTCATTTGGCTGGGGAAAGGGCACCAGGACGCAGCAGCAGAGAGGAGAGACCAGGTGCATAGAAATATCATAAGAACAAACAATAACTTAGTGAGAGCAGTAAGTAAATGGAGGTAAAAAACATAGCCGACTAGCATGGTGTTTGAATGCATGTGTGTTATTGCGAGGACTGCTACAAATAAAGTTGACGAGCTACAGGTGCAAGTTGCCACATGGGGTTATAATAAATTCAGTAGGATGGAAAGCTGGCTTAAACATGGCCAGGAACATGAACTAAACATTCATGGTTATAATGTAGTAAGGAGGGAGAGGGAAGGGGAAAAGAATGGAGGGCTGGCAGACTTGGTCAAGGATAATACTGCCGTTATAGAGAGGGACGATATACTAGATGGTCCAACACTGAATAGATTAGCTTAGACTTAAGGAACAGAAAATGAGCTATACAATTCTGAGGAATGAAACAGTAGTGGATCTAATTCTGGGTAACGAAGTAGAACAAGTGCAGTGTGACTCAGAGTGAGAACAGCTGGGTAATAGTGATCATAATATAATTATGTGTAAGTTGTTATGAACATGGTGCAAGATAAATTAAAGGTGAAAATAATCAAATGGAAAAGAGCTAAAATTTCACTGATTTGTGAAGGGATCCAGCACATCTGGACAAAAGGCCAGGAAAACAGTAAAGGTACAATGACCGGCCTTGATGGCGGAGATATTTTGGGTACAATACAAACATATCCCCATAAAGAGCAACATTCGGGCATCCAAAACTAGAGCTCCCTGGATGACAAAGGAAATAGAGATTAAAATAAAACAGAAAACAGAGATTTATGACAAAAGAAAGGTACAGAATACAATTGAAAACCAGGCAGAACACAAAGAGTGAAGAGGGCAATTGAAGAAGGATATAAGAGCAAAGAGAGAGTATGAGGAAAAGATTAGCTTGTAATCTAAATGGGAACCCGAAATCTGTTATAAACCTATAAAAAAGTGAAAGGATAGTTAAAGGAATTGTGAGGCCGATTAGGGGCAACAAAGGAAATATTATTGTGGAGGCAGAGGGCATGACTGAGCTGCTGAATGAATACTTTGCATCTATCTTCACAAAAGAGGAGGATGAAGTTATGTCGGAGTAGAGGAGTGTGGAGTAGCGATATTGGATAAGATAAAAAAAGAAAGGAGTTGCTAAATATGTTGGCACCACACAAAGTTAACAAGTTACCCGGTCCAGATGGGATGAATCCTAGGTTGCTAAGCGAAGCTAGGATAGAGATAACAGACGCTCTGACCACAATCTTTCAATCTGCTTGGACATTGGAGTGGTGCCAGAGGGCTGGAGGATTGTAAATGCCAGACACCTGTTGAAAAAAGTGGAGAGGCATAAACCAGGAAACTACAGGCCAGTCAGTCTAACGTCAGTTAGACAACTAGAGACCACTGTCAGGCACAGCATTAATTCTCACTTGGAGAAGCATAAATTAATAATAGACAGCCATCACGTATTAGTTAAAGATAATTTGTTTCTGATTAACCTGATTTATTTATTTGATGAAGTAACAGAGATGGTTGATGAAGGTACTGCAGTACATGTTGTATCTATGGACTTTCAAAATCCATTTAATAAAGTGCCTCACAGAAGGTTCATTCCGAAAATAAATGCTCACGATATTGAACGGACGGTGGTAACTTGCGCAGTACATTGGCTAAGGAATAGGAGGCAGAGAGGAGTGGTGAAGAGATGTTTTATCTGACTGGATAGAATTATGAAGCGAGCCCCCCCAGGGGTGAGTATTAGAACAATTGGTTTTCTTGCAATCTATAAATGACCTGGACTTGGTTATAGGGAATACAATTTTGAATATTGTGGGCGATATACATTTATGCAACGGATTAAATAGTGAGCATTGTTGTAGCAGAATTCAGCAAGACATAGACATATTGGTGAAATGGGCAGACGCATGGAATATGTAATTTAACGTGGCTAACTGTGAAATATTGCACTTTGAGTGGAATAATATGGAGAGACAGTATAATCTATTTTGAGGGGTGCCAGAACAGAGGAAACTGGGGAGCATATTGACAAATCTTTGAAGATGACTGGGTAAGTGAGAGGGTGGTTAAGAATGCGTATGGGACACTTGGCTTTGTAAATAGGGGTATTGAATATAAAAAACGAGGAAATAATGCTAAAACTTTACAAATCTCTGGTTATGCCTCAGCTGGAGTATTGGATACAATTCTGCGCACCACACTTTAGAAATAATTATCGGGCTATAGGCAAAAAGCTGGGAATGTGGAACTAAATTGAACAACTCTTTCAAAGAGCCGGCACAGGTGTAACGGGCCGAGTGGCCTCCTTCTGTTCTGTGTGATTCTGTGATCCGGATGCGGGGTCGGTGACTCATTTCGTTTATCAGACTCACACAGCTCAACGGCAGTGGGTGGAACCTGGGCTCTTTGCATCTATTAATGAGCAGGTTCATTCTCATTGGTGTATTTTACCAGGCTGCAATTCACGGTTAACTCCTGTCAAAATCTATCGGTTATTTTGAAAGAAACATTGGTTTCTGCACAAACTGTTATCAAAGAATTAAGTCCCAGTTCAGTCGGGGTGTCGGAAGGTGCTGGAGGTCCCGCTCGGTATTTGCGAACAACATTCGGTTAATGTTCAGGTCCCGTCACTGTAACCGGCTCCGGGGACGATGCTGCGGTCCTTCCTGACCCTCTTTTTACTGCAGCTTCTCAACTGTGAGTCATCGCTGATTATTATTATTGTACTCTGTGCCTCATTAATATAGTTATTGGTCTTTACTACTGAACACATTGAGATGATGTGGAAAGTAAATGTTGTTTTCTTGAATTTTAATCCTGTCGTAGAGTTTAATGCGATTTCGGGACTGGTTTCTCCATCTCCTTCCACCTGCGGCTCGTGTACAGACAGAGCAGACTGGAGTTGAAAATCTAACCGGATTATTTAAACTGAGCCTGTTCGAAGTAGAGCGCGTTCACTGATAGAATAGAGTGTATCGGAGTCTGGGTCCATTTACAGAAACTGGTATATTTTAATCAAGTTTGACATTAATTGGGATCGTATGAAGTGAATACTGAAATTGTTTATTTAATTTGTAGAATATTCATTGAAAACATATTTTGGGCTGTTTGTTTTAGTTTCAGTTCCATCAACTTCAAATAGGGAATCAATTCTCCATTTCTGTCGGTGACAATCAGCGTGTTTAGAATATTGTTCATCTGATTAACGCTTATTTTAAATTCCCAGTAGAGATTTGTGTTAAATTTAGATTTAAATCCGAAATCGGTCACAAATACCCCGGCAGTTTTGCTTTATTTTTTTCCATGCGGCTCTTGTACAGACAAAGCAGACTGGAGTTGAAAATCTAACCGGATTATTTAAACGGAGCCTGTTGGAAGTAGAGCACGGTCACTGTTAGAATAGAGTGTATGGGAGTCTGGGGTGTAAGTGAACTCACTGAGTGTAGAACACCAGTCAAAGCTGCACCTACTGCCGACTGAACACACACACACATTTCATTCTCAGATATTTCTCAGTAGAAGTGCTGTCTGACCCCAGCGTTTTGCAGCGACTGGAGCTAACAAATAGTTTGTTCAGAGTTAGAGTGTTGTACAAGGTCCACAATATTGTATAAAAACTATTAACCAGAGGGACAATCAATATTGTTTCAATTAGCATTAATTATTAGTATTTTAATACACTATCCCAAAAGATGTCACTGAAACTTCCTAAATCTCCGGGGAATTTACCGTGTGAGTGTTGTTGTTTCGTTTATCTATGGATACGCTTTTTATTCTTATATTATGTATCTCATTAATACAGTTATTGGTCTTTACTACTGAAGACATTGAGGTGATGTGGAAAGTAAATGTTGTTTTCTTGAATTTTAATCGTGTCCTGTAGAGTTTAATGAGATATCGAGACTGGTTTCTCCATCGCCTTCCACCTGCGGCTCCTGTACAGACAGAGCAGACTGGAGTTGAAAGTCTAATTGGATTATGTAAACTGAACATGTTAGAAGTTGAGCGCGTTCACTGTTAGATAGAGTGTATCGGAGTCTGGGGTGTAAGTGAACTCCCTGAGTGTAGAACACCAGTCAAAGCTGCACCTACTGCCGACTGAACCCACATAGAGATTTCGGTCCCAGATATTTCTCAGTAGAAGTGCTGTCTGACCCCGGTGTGATAGTGAACTGAACTATTTAAACAACTTTATTGAGCATTAGAACGTTGGCTGAGGTTTTTAAATATTGTGTAATAAAATATTAACTAGCGGTGGAAACAATATTGCATCAATTAGCATTAACCATTAGTACAATTATAATTAAAGACGTTCTCCAAATATTGATATTAATAACATTTCCTAAGTGTTTGCAGAATTTGCTGTGTTTGTTGTTGTTTAGTTAGTGATTATCTTCCAAGTTATGAACTTTTAATATTAAAATATTTTTTCTATTTAATACATTTATATATACAGACTGATGTAATAATGACATTTTCTCAGTCTCGGTCCACATGCCCCACACTTTTCATACAGTGTCATGTAGAAATTAATGAGATATTGGAGCTTGTTTCTCAATCTCTCTCCACCTGCTCCATAATTTTTATACAATGTCATGTAGGGTTTAATGAGATTCAGGGATTAGTTTCTCAATCTCCTTCCACATGCTCGATATATTTTGCTGAGGTTTTTGGTCGGTGACTCCGTTCAGTTTCTCTCTGTTTCCAGTGTGTGTTTGCTTATATTTATTAATCTCTATCAATAACAAATGCTGGTTCACTGACAGGGAAACGTTATCTCACTGTTATCAGATACTTCGTGAGTTTAACGAAAAATATTTCTGTGGTTCAATTTATTATATTTTACAAAACTTATTGGATACTAAAATCCTGTTTTGTAGATAATTTAAATAACATTTTCTGCAAATCATTGAACGAAATCAGAAAATGGGTAAATTTTATTCAAATTTGTCATTTATTTGGCTCATATAAAGTGAATATTGAAATTGTTATTTAATTTGTAGAAGTTTCATTTAATACATATTTTCAGCTGTTTGTTTGAATTTAAGTTCCATCAACTTCAAATAGGGAATCAATTCTTCATTTCTGTCGGTGACAGTCAGCTCGTTTAGAATAAGGTTAATGCCATTTCTCTCTCCACGGATGTTGCCTGGCCTGCTGAGTTTTTCCAGCGTTTGTTGTTATTTCGTTCAGAATATTGTTCATCTGAATAACATTTTTTAAAATTCCCAGTCGAGATTTGTGTCAAATTTAGATGTAAAACCGAAATCCGTTACAAATACCGCGACAGTTTTGATTTATTTTGTCCCCTGCGGCTCTTGTACAGACAGAGTAGACTGGAGTTAAATTTCTAATCGGATTATTTAAACCGAGCCTTTTGGAAGTAGAGCGCAGTCACTGTTAGAATAGAATGTATCGGAGTCTGGGGTGTGAGTGAACTCACTGAGTGTAGAACACCATTCAAAGCTGCACCTACTGCCGACTGAACCCACACACGTTTCTTTCACAGATATTTCTCACTAGAAGTGTTGTCTGACCCGGTGTGATAGAGTGAACTGAAATATTTAAAAACTTTATTCAGCATTTGAATGTTGGATGAGGTTTATAAATATTGTCTAATATAATATTAACTAGTGGTGAAAACAATATTGCAATAATTAGCATTACATATTAGTACAATTATAATGAAATACACTCTCCAATAATTGATGTTAGTAACATTTTCTAAATCTTTGGATAATTTGCTATGTGAGTGTTGTTTAGTTAGTGATTATCTTCAAAGTTATGAACTTTTAATTTTAAACTATTTTTTCTATTTAAAAATGTTATATGTACAGACTGATGCAATAATGAAGCTTTCTCAGTCTCAGTCCACATGCCCCGTACTTTTCATACAGAGTCATGTAGAATTTAATGAGATATTGGAACTTGTTTCTCAATCTCCTGCCACATTCTCCATACCGGTCATACAGTGACATGTAGGGTTCATGAGATTTCGGGATTTGTTTCTCAATCTCCTTTCACATGCTCGATATTTTTGCTGAGGTTTTTGGTCGGTGACTCCGTTCAGTTTCTCTCTGTTTCCAGTGTGTGTTTGGTTATATTTATTAATCTCTATCAATAACAAATGCTGGTTCACCGACAGGGAAACGTTATCTCACTGTTATCAGATACTTTGTGAGTTTAACGAAATATATTTCTGTGGTTTAAATTTATTTTATTTTATAATCTGATTGGATACAAAAATCCTGTTTTGTAGATAATTTAAAGTACTTTTACTGCAAATTATTGAACGGAGAAAAAAGCATGAAATGTATCTCACTCCCTGAATCATTTTCACAAATTGCGTGCTGATCAAATTCAATTTGAAGAAAACGGGCATATTTTATTCAAATTTGTCATTCACTGGAATCGCATGATGTGAATATTGAAATGCTTTATGCAATTTGAAAATTTCCCTTTTGAAACATATCTTGCGTTGGCTGTTTCTTTTTAAATTCCATCAACTTCAAATAGGGTAACTTTATCCATTTCTGTCGGTGTCATTCTATTCAGATATAAGAATATTTTACAACTGAATAGCACTTATTTTTAATTCCCAGATGAGCCTCGAGTGAAACTTAGTTTTTAAACCGAAATCGGAGACACTACCGCAGCAGATTGTTTTATTTTGTCCCCCGCGGCTCTTGTACAGACAGAGCAGGCTGGAGTTGAAATTCTAATCCGATTATTTAAGCTGAGCCTGTTTGAAGTAGAGCGCGGTCACTGTTAGAATAGAGTGTATCGGAGTCTGGGGTGTAAGTGAACTCATTGAGTGTAGAACACCAGTCAAAGCTGCACCTACTGCCGACTGAACCCACACACATTTCTGTTACAGTTATTTCTCAGTAGAAGTGCTGCCTGACCCAGTTCGGTACAGTGAACTGAACTATTTTAAATAGTTTATTCAGTATTAGAGCATTGGAGAATGAATTATAATATTGTTAAGTTAAATACTAACTAGATGTGGAACCAATATTGTTTCAATTTGTATTAATTATCAATATAGTCATTGTTAAGTTCACTCTCCAAAAAAAGTTACTGAAATTTCCACACACTACGAGATTGTGCGTATTGTTGTTTATTCAGTGATGATCTTCAAAATTATGAACTTTTTATCTGAAATTAATCATTCTATTTCATACATTTATATTAACAGTATCACGTAATAATTAACGTTTCTCAGTCTCCTTCCACATGCCACATGTTTTTATATAATGTCATGTCGTGTTTAATGAGATATCCGGACTGGATTCTCAATCTCCTTCCAACTGCACGATAACCTTTGCTGAGCTTGTCAGTCAATGACTTCATTCATTTTTTCTCTGTTTGCAGTGTGTATTTGTTATTTTTATTAATCTTGATAATTAAAAAAGTCTGGTTTCCTGAGAGCGAGACCTTCTAGCCCCGTTATCAGAAACATTGTGCGTTTAATGTAATATGTTACCGTGATTCATTTTATTTGATGTTATAAAACTGATTGGATACTAAAATCCTGTTATTGTAGCTAATTTAAAGAATATGTTCTGCAAATCATAGAACGGAGAAAAACATGAAAACATCACTCCCTGAATCATTTTCACAAATCGCGAGTTGATGAAAATCAATTTACAGATAATGGACATTTGTGATTCAAATTTGTCATTCATTGGGATCGTATCAAGTGAATATTGAAATGGTTTATGGAATCAGTGGAATTTTCATTTACTACATATTTTGGGTTGTTTGTTTGATTTTAAAGTTCCATCACCTTCAAATAGGGAACACTTGTTCAATTCTGTCGGTGACAGTAAACGTGTATTATATATTGCATCTGATTAACGCTAACTTTAATTTCCAGAGGCCCTATGTGTCAAATTTAGATTTAAAATCGAAATCGAACACAAATTCCGCGCCAGTTTCTATTATTTTGTTCCCTGCGGCTCTTGTATAGACAGAGCAGACTTGAGTTGATATTCCAGTCGGGGTTTCAAACCGAATCTGCTAGAAGTAGAGCACATTTACTGTTAGAATAGAGTGTATCAGAGTCTGGGGTGTAAGTGATCTCACCGAGTGTAGAACACCAGTCAAAGCTACACCTACTGCCGACTGAACCCACATAGAGTTTTCGGTCCTAGATATTTCTCAGTAGAAGTGCTGTCTGACCCCATGTGGTACAGAGAATTTCCCTAATTTTTTAAAATAATTTGTTAAGCTTCGGATTGTTGGACAAGGAATAACATTATTGTGAAGTTAAATATTAACTGGAGGTGAAACCAACATTGCTTCAATTAGTAATATTTATTTATGAAGTTCTTATCAAGTACACTCGTCAAAAATGATGCAATTGAAAGACCCTAAATCTCCCCGGGATTTGCTGTCGGAGTATTTTTGTTTCGTCAGTGAGAAACATAGAAACATAGAAGATAGGAGCAGGAGTAGGCCATTCAGCCCTTCGAGCTTGGCTATTTAATGAGATCATATCTGATCATCCAAATTCACTACCCTGTCCCTGCTTTCGCCCCATATCCCTTGATCCCTTTAGCCTTAAGAAATATATCTAACTCTTCTTGAATATATTTACTGAACTGGCCGTAACTGCCTTCTGTGGTAGAGAATTCCATAGGTTCACCACCCTCTGGGTGAAGAAATTCCTCCTCATCTCACTCCTAAATGGCTTACCCCTTATCCTTAGTCTGTGACCCCTGGTTCTGGTCTCCCCCGCCATCGAGAACATCCTTCCTGCATCTAGTCTGTGTTGTCCTGTTAGAATTTTATAATTTTCAATCAGATCCCCTCTCCTTCTTCTAAACTCCAGCGAATATAAGCCCATTTGACCCAATCTCTCCTCATACGTCATTCCTGCCATACCAGGTATCAGTCTGGTGAATCTTCGCTGCAGTCCCTCCATGGCATGAACTTCCTCCCTCAAATAATGCACCCAGAACTGCACACAATACTCAAGGTGTGGTCTCACCAAGGCCTTGCCTTCGATCTATTTTATTTCCTTTCCGCTTTGAAGAAGGGTTCAACCCGAAATGTCACTCTAATTTCTCTCCACCCATGTTGCCTGGCCTGCTGAGTTTTTCCAGCATTTTCTGTTGTTATTTGCAGCAAGACATCCTTGCTTCTGTACTCGAATCCTCTCGCTATGAAGGCCAACATACCATTTGCCTTCTTATCCGCCTGCTGCACCTGCATGCTTACCTTCAGCGACTGGTGCACAAGGACACCCAGGGCTCGTTGCACTTCCCCTTTCCCAATCTATTGCCGTTCAGATAATAATCTGCCTTCCTGTTTTAGACACCAAAGTGGATAAACTCGCATTTATTCACGTTATACTGCATCTGCCATGCATTTGCCCAATCACCCAACCTGTCCAAATCATACTTGATATTCTCGGCATCCTCCTCACAGCACACACGCCCACCCAGCTTTGTGTCGTCTGCAAACATCTAGTTCCCTCGTCTAGATCATTAATATATATTGTGAATAGCTGTGTTCCTAGCACCGATCCCTGCGGTATCCCACTTGTCATTGCCTGCCAATCGGAGAAAGAGCCGTTTATTCCAAGTGAGGATCGTCAAAACTATGAGCTTTTTATATAAAATTAAGCTTTCTATTTCATAGATTTATATGATCTGTGTCATATAATAATTAATGTTTCCCGGCTCTTTCCACATGCTCCATACTTTTTCTACAGAATCATGTAGTGTTTAATGAGACAACGGGACATGTTTCTCAATCACCTTCCACGTGTCCCATACTTTATATACATTGTCATGTACTGTTTAATGGGTTATAGGGACTTGTTTCTTTATATCGTTCCAATTGCTCAATAGATTTATATCGTGTCGTGTACTATTTAATGAGATAGTGCGACATATTTCTCAAACTCCTTCCACATGTCCCATGCTCTGGTAACTTTGTGTAACAAATCCTGATTTTGTTTGTATATTTAACTTCGGCAGATAGCGATCAGAGCGCTTTGTCCTGTTCTTGTCAATATTCGATGTTTGTTTGTTGATTTTCTAACCATGGTAACGTTTATCCAGACATTAGTTAAGGGCTATGGAGATATTTTGTTAGAAATTAATCTTTGCGTTGTTGACGCTCAGAGTCTGGATTGTTTGGCGTGAGCTCCCTCTGGTGTTTTACTGGAGGTTTTAACCTATAATTAAAGTTTTTCAATTCATTTGCTTCCAAAACCCAACAGGAACTCATTTAATTGTGAAAGCTGTTCAAGTCGGACTTGAATTAGTTTAATATAAAATAATTATTTTGATTCTTGACACACCTGGTAATCTGACATGAGAGGAATGTTGTTATAAACAGTCTGTTTTGACTCTATTTTGTAATCTCAAAATCACCAATTCTAACAGAAGCGCTGAGTTTTTAACGTTTTTGAGTAAATACTGAAAGAATATTCCCACTAGTCTGTCAATGGATAACAATAAAAGATGAATTTGCAGGACAGCAGAGTGTTGGTAAGGACTGCTGAGGCTCTCCTGGAGTGGAAGCTTGTAACGCTCTGTCAACATTACAGAACCCGGGCCAGAGCGAGACCAGAGAGATTCGGTTTGGAAACTGCTCTCATTCAAGAATTCTCGACAATCACTGCTGAGGACAAGAATCGGTGTCACGTTGTCTGTAATATATAACCGAGAGATTAGAAAGAGACCAGGTGATCTGGAGGGCAAAATATCATCAGGGGGATTAGGAGCAGGTCAACACACTGTCTCTAGTATATAACATTTAGAATAGAAAGAGACCTGGAGATCTGTGGGACACAATATCATCGGGGGGTTGAGAGCAGGTCAACATATTGGCTGCATTTTAAAAAGCAGCAAAGCTTAACCAGTAAACGAGAGGTCCATTAACCGAACATCATTAACGGGTAAAATGATGGACCAATCGAAGAGGACAGGTTACAAGACAATTCGCTCAGCAGGACCTTAATGAGGAACAGCCAGCACGGAGATAGGAGGCGTGAACCCGCCTGACAAACGGTTCATTTTGTTTTGTTTGAGGAATTTAGAAATAAAATGAGTGGCAGAAACTTCCAATTACAACTTTATGGAAGCTTTGAAATTTCCACGCGGAAAACATTGGATTAAACTAAAAGGCACCGAAATTCAGCACACAATAAGATAATCTATAATTTAATTTAAATTATATTTATGTTCCATCATGAACTTTGGAAGGGAATAATGTACTACACTATCTAACCTCACTGTGAGAGAGCCCTCAAATTCGGCTGCCCTCAAACGTTTGTCACTATTCTCCGGCTGCTTCATGATGACATGCAAGCCGAGATCCTGACCAGCGGATCTTCCACAAACCCAATTCAGGTTTGGACCGGGGTCAAGCAAGGCTGTGTCATCGCATCAACGCTCTTCTCAATCTTCCTTGCTTCAATGCTCCATCTCACCCTCAGTAAGCTCCCCGCTGGAGTGGAGCTAATCAGCAGAACAAACGGGAAACTGTTCAACCTCTGTCGCCTCCCGTCCAGATCGAAAGTCATCCCATCCTCTGTCATCAAATTACAGTATGCAGACGACGGCTGCATCTGCGCGCACTCAGATGTCGAATTCCAAACCATCGTCAACACCTTCACTGAACATACGAGAGCATGGTCCTTACACTAAACATCCATAAGACAGAGGTCCTCAACCAACCTGCCCCCGCCACACAGTACTGCTCCCCAATTATCAAAATCCATGACGAGCCCTTGGAAAATGTGGACCACTTTATATAACTCAGGAGCCTACAGTGAACAAGGGCAGACATCGATAACGAAGTCCAACACCGCCTACAGTGTGTCAGCACAGCCTTCTGTCACCTTACGAAGAGAGTGTTTAAAGACCAGGACCTCAAATCCAGCACCAAGTTTATTGTCTACAGAGCAGCAGTGATACACGCCCTGCTGTATGCCTCAGAGACATGGACCATGTACAGCAGGCACCTCAAAGTACTGGAGAGGTACCACCAATGCTGCCTCCGCAAGATCCTGCAAATCCATTGGCAGGATAGGCGCACCAAAGTCAGTGTTCTCGCTCAGACTAACATTCCCAGCATCAAAGCTTTGACCATGCTCGAACTGCTCCGATGGACAGGTCGCATCGTCTGCATGCCCGATAAGAGACTCCCAATGCAAGCGCTCTTCTCGGAGCTCTGACATGGCATGAGTGCCCCAGGTGGGCAGAGGAAACGCTTCTAGGACACCCTCAAAGCCTCCTTGAAAAAGTGGAACATCCCCACCGACAACTGGGAATCACTGGTGCAAGACCGCAAAATATGGTGTAGAGGCATCCATGAAGGCGCCGCACACCTCGACTCTCTTCGCCGGGAGCAAGCAGTAGCCAAGCACAAACAGCGGAAGGAGGGCACGTCAACCCAAGCACTCCACCCGCCCGCCCCTTCAACCAGCGTCTGTACCACCTGTGACAGAGAGTGAAGGCCCTGCATGTGACTCAGCAGTCACCTGAGAACTCCTTTTTAGTGCGGAAGCATGTCATCCTCGGTTCCGAGGGACTGCCCAAGAAGAAGAAGAAGAAGAAGAGTACTGTATCTGTTAAAAGAGCGGGCCCATCACCACCGGCTGCTCAGTGCAACTACACACGGGTAAACAATGGTGAGAGCACCATCAGCACTAATTTTCAGGGCTATGGGGAAAGGGCAGGGGACTGGGACTGATTGGATGGCACTTTCAAAGAGCCAGCACAGGCAAGATGGACCGAATGTCCTCCATCTGTGCTGTGTCATTCTCTGATTCTACAAGGAGCAGGTCCATCACCACCGCCTTCTCTGGGCACCTACACACTGGTAATAAATGGGGCCCGAGCACCGTCAACACAAGAAGAGAGTGCACCCAGGTGTCAGTGTGTTTTTGTGTGAATACTATTCTCGATAAACTGTAGGCACTTTACAAATGTCAGCTTGCTGCATAGATTGTATTTGCGGTTTTATAAGCAATGAAGAACAGATGAAATCACAGACCCCGGTATCACTTCTTTCGCAAAGTGACGGGAATTCTTACCCCAGAGTTCATTGCATTTGTGAATTTTCTTTCTGACAGTTTTATTAATTTCTTGCCCCAGAGAACTCTAATTCTCAATGTCTTATTTCAGGCAGACCTGGGAACATTCAAGCTGCCCCGTCAGGTAACT